>NC_138302.1:102323771-102666271 GCF_965601325.2 Salmo salar
ATTTTTGTTAAACAGACAGGGCAGCAGATCCACAAAGTCTGCCATGAGAGGTGACTGTATAGTTCCCTTAAGGAAAAGCACATTTAGTAAATCCGCTTTCTCTGTGAGAGCTTCCCATGTCTGGAATACACTGCCATCAGACACACATAACTGCACCACATAGCACACTTTCACAAAATGCATGAAGACATGGCTAAAGGTCAATCAGATTTGTGAACATAATCCCTAGCTGTGTATTGTCGCTTTCCATGTTGTCTTGTTGCTTTTTGTTCTATGTTGCTCTGTCTGTATGCTACATCTTGCTTGTCCTATGTTGCTCTGTCTGTATGCTACAACTTGCTTGTCCTATGTTGCTCTGCGTGTGCTCACTGCTCAATGATTGTCTATATTGTAATTGTTTTTAATAACCTGCCCAGGGACTGCGGTTGAAAATTAGCCGGCTGGCTAAAACCGACACTTTTACTGAAACGTTGATTAATGTGCACTGTCCCTGTAAAAATAAACTAAACCCCAAATGTATTTTGCATGAAGAAACAACCTGTAATTTATCAAACATTGTGAATATCTGTGTTTTCCTCCTCTCCCTCTTTCTTTAGCAAGAGATAATGTATAATTGTAATAATTGTTTTCTTTACTAAAGTAGAGCCTTATTATTATTATTGCTAAAGGTACTGCATAGGTGTAAACATAACATTTTTTAGCAAGAGAGAGCACTTGTACAGCCTAAGAAAGTATCAGAAATGTGCAGAAAGTAGTTTTGAATGCATTGTATTGAAGGGAAACAATAACAGTCATGAACTTTTTTAACAACATAGTGATATATATATACTGTACAATGAGGAATTCAACTACAAAATACTTATCTTCTCCCATTTTTTTTAACCATTGCCCCCACCCACAAGGTGTATAAAACAATAAATATAAATAAAATAAGATAGATACAAAACAAAAATGTGAAGAACATAAATCAATCAACTCTAATTAGCACATGTAGGACAGTACGCAAGTGTGTGTGTGCATGTACTTTGCAGATGTATTTCTCACATGTGCAGCACATAGTATTTGTTTTACAGTCCTTCTTTGGGGAGCAGAATTGGGATCTTCTCCTCTTGCCTGCCCCAGCTGCAGCCTCAGGTGGATCAGGACAAGATTCAGCCCCCTGAACAGCTTTCACAAGCGCTGCAGAGGCTGCTGTGCAGGGGGGAAGTGCTCCCTTTTTTTTGAAAGTGTGGGGTTACAAGTGCCTTACCCAGCTGTTCCAGGAACACCCTCCTCTTGTTCTGCTTATCAGGCATCCAGGTAGGGTTGATCTTGTTCCATATCACAAAGGCATTGTATGAGGACACATCAATGATGTTATGGAAGAGGGACCAGGGACCAGCGTGCAGTCATCCTCCTGCAGCTGTAAGTTCCAATCACCTTGTCCAGGTTGTCCACGCCTCCTTTGTTGTGGTTGTAGTCCAGGATGATGCCTGGCTTCCTGTCCTCACGATCACTGATCTCAGCCGTTTTGTGCTCAGAAGGACCACATTCTTGTTCGTCTTTGGGAGGTAAGAAACTAGAGGGGTGGGTGGGGGTGAAGGCAAACTTTGATGAGAAGGCCTCTCTCCCCCTTGTTGCGAGGAGTGCAGGGGGGAACTCAGGCTTGTTCTTTCTAACTGTGCCAACCACGGTGATCTTCCTCTTCAGGAGCTGCTGGCTGAGTTCAATCCGTAGCACACATCATCTCAATTTCTCAGTGTGTGTGTGTGTGTGTGTCTTTGTGGTTGTAAACGATTTTATAACTGCCGGGTCAAAAATGACCCTAAGAATCTTTGTACCCTGGTTGTGTACAGCTTTCAGGGAAATATAAACAAAGGTTTTTTTAAACTTTTTCTAATGTTGGTGTCACTCCAGAAAGAGTCATCAAATTTCAAGTTGAAAAATTATCATTCTGTGAGTTCTCTCTGTTGTTAAACATAGTGGCGGGTCATTTTTGAAACTTATGACAACACAAGGGTAAATTAGAATTCAAGGCACACTTAACCAGCATGGCTACCACAGCATTCTGCAACGATACGTCATCACATCTGGTTTGCGCTTAGTGGGACTATCATTTGTTTTTCAACAGGACAATGACCCAACACACCTCCAGGCTGTGTAAGGGCTATTTGACCAAGGAGAGTGATGGAGTGCTGCATCAGATGACTTGGCCTCCACAATCACCCAACCTCAACCCAATTGAGATGGTTTGGGATGAGTTGGACCGCAGAGTGAAGCAAAAGCAGCCAACAAGTGCTTAGCATATGTGGGAACTCATTCAAGACTTCTGGAAAAGCATGAAGAAGCTGGTTGAGAAAACACCAAGAGCGTGCAAAGCTGTCATCAAGACAAAGGGTGGCTACTTTAAAGAATCTCAAATATAAAATATATTTAGATTTGTTTAACACTTTTTTGGTTACTACATGATTCCATAGTTTTGATGCCTTCACTATTACTCTACAATGTATAAAATTGTAAAACATAAAAGAAAAACCTTTGAATGAGTAGGTTTTCAAACTTTTGACTGGTACCGTATGTATGTATGTATGTATGTATGTATGTATGTATGTATGTATGTATGTATGTATGTATGTATGTATGCATGCATGCATGTATGTATGTATGTATGCATGTATGTATGTATGTATGTATGTATGTATAAAAAAAACACATTGCATCACAGTGCCTCTCCTCTAAAGATCTAATTTAACTGTAGTGTATATAAGAATATGAACAGTGTGTAAATACTATTTCTGCTGTCTTTCATATATACAAATCGAATGCTTTTATGCAATATCCTACGTTGTCCATTCGGGTTTTGTAGTCTGTCATGTATCTGGAAGTGTTGTGTGGACCTGCTGCTTGTGCAGTAGCTACATGGGGATCCAACTTAACTAAACAACCAGTGCGCTTCCAACTCAGTGGCATCCAAAGGTGTTCAATAGAGTTGAGGTCTGGGCTGTACGGACCTCTCTTTGTGCACGGGGACATTGTCATGTTGAAACAGGAAAGGATCTTCTCCAAACTGTTGCCACAGAGTTGGAAGCACAGAATCATCTAGAATGTCATTGAATGCTGTAGCGTTAAGATTTCCCTTCAATGGAACTAAGGGGGCAATGCTCAAAACATGGAAAAACAGCCCCATACCATTATTCTTCCTCCCCTAAACTTTACAGTTGGCTCTGTGCATTCGGGCAGGTTCAGTCCTCCAGGCACCCGCCAAACCCAGATTAGTCCGTCGGACTGCCAGATGGTGAAGCGTGATTCGTCACCAGAGAATGTGTTTCCATTGCTCCAGAGTCCAATGGTGGTGAGCTTTACACCACTCTAGCCGACGCTTGGCATTGCACATGGTGATCTTAGGCTTGTGTGCGGCCATCGAAACCCATTTCATGAAGCTCCCGACGAACAATTCTTGTGCTGACGTTGCTACCAGAGGCAGTTTGGAACTCGGTAAGTGAGTGTTGCAACCGAGGGCAGATGATTTTTACACATTACACGCTTCAGCACTCAGCGGTCCCGTTCTGTGAGCTTGTGTGGCCTACCACTTCGTGGCTGAGCCATTGTTGCTCCTAGACGTTTCCACTTCACAATAGCAGCAGAAATTTTAACTAAGGGACTTGATGGAAAGGTGGCATCCTATGACGGTGCCACGTTGAAAGTCTCTGAGCTCTTCAGTAAGGCCATTCGACTGCCAATGTTTGTCTATGGAGATTGCATGGCTGTGTGCTCGATTTTATACAATGGTCTGCAATGGGTGTGGCTGAAATAGGCCAAATCCACTAATTTGAAGGAGTGTCTAAATACTTTGACAGAATTATGCCTCTAGACGTTAATTATCCTTCATTATGTGTGTCAATCATGTCTGGTGTTTAGCCTATATTTATGTAATTAAAATTCTCAATAAAGTTTGGCAAAATGTTCTTCCACTCCCTCATGTCAGCATCGATTTGGAAATGAGGCTGTAGCCAATATGCACGTAGGCTTTTTCATTTATGTACATGCAAACTACATTTGAAAATTATTCCAATGGTGGCCTTTCTGGTCCAATTCTGATCAGAGTAATTGTTTGCAATTGTGATGTGATGTGTGATTTCTTTTACTTAAATCTATAATCTTCTTGTCCGACTATTCAGATTTGTTTTTTTTTTTACTTGTCCCAAACAAAAGATCAAGCATTAATGTCGAGCACTTCCTTATGTTTTGGGAAAAATCCAACAACACATCACAGAGTAACTGCCTCCTTATTTTAAATAATTTAAAAAAACAATAAAAATGGGCAAAAATTGCAAATCTCTTACGAGACTTAACCAAGAACACTCACAGCTGTAATCGCAGCCAAAGGTGTTCCTAATGTGCATTTTTATATATATTTTTTTAATAGAAATTGGAAAGTATTCAGACCCACGCTAACAGAAACTCATTTTTCAATCTCAGGCATCTCTTCAACATTATGTATTCTCAGAGGTTACCCAACGTGGATCTTGCCATTAGATCTCTTGACGCCGAAAAGGCCTTTGACCAATTTGAGTGGTCCTCTCTATTTAAGGTCCTACAGAAATGTAATATTGGAGATGGGTTCATAAAATGGATGCAGCCTGTATATAGGAAACACAGTTGGCTTAGTATAGAATGTGAGGATTGCCACCCTGTCTCGATTGGCGCAGTGGTTTTGTCCCGCAGTGAATTTGGAGATGTCACTTTATAGTAACAGTCCTATTATACATAGCACAGTCCGTATCTGGAAGCAAATGAAAGTCCAGTTTGACCTTAGACCCATATCATTTCTGTTCTTTATTGCGAGGAATCCCTCCTTTGCCCCCCTCTAACCCCGATAACACCTTTGAGCGATGGGGAGAGCTAGGGATCAACACCACAGGGGATCTATATATAGAAGGGACCTTTGAGCGATGGGGAGAGCTAGGGATCAACACCACAGGGGATCTATATATAGAAGGGACCTTTGAGCGATGGGGAGAGCTAGGGATCAACACCACAGGGGATCTATATATAGAAGGGACCTTTGAGCGATGGGGAGAGCTAGGGATCAACACCACAGGGGATCTATATATAGAAGGGACCTTTGAGCGATGGGGAGAGCTAGGGATCAACACCACAGGGGATCTATATATAGAAGGGACCTTTGAGCGATGGGGAGAGCTAGGGATCAACACCACAGGGGATCCTTTGCCTCCTTCGCTTTGCTGAGGGAAACCTATAATCTTCCCAGAAGTCACTTCTTCAGATACCTACAGATTAGAGACTACGTTAGAAAACATCCTCCTACATTTGGGAACGTTAAACCTTCCATGTTTGACGGATGTATAAAACTATGTCCCACCTCCAGGCAAACTGATATCTCGTCTATATGATGCTTTTCAATCTGTTAGCAACTCACCTATAGATGGCATTAAGGCAAAATGGGAGGAAGAACTAGGGACTGATATTTCTGTAGCAGACTGGGAAAATAGCTTGGAGTATATCCACTCCTGCTCCATTAACTCCAGACATCGTCTCATACAAGTCAAGGTATTACATAGACTACACTAGATATTTTAATCTATCCTTGGGCAGCATCTGCTTGCCCCGGCACCGAAGCAGTGTGTGTGTGTGGGGGGTATTCAGACCCTTTACTCAGTTCTTTGTTGAAGCACCTTTGGCAGTGATTGCAGCCTCGAGTCTTCTTGGGTATGAAGCTACAAGCTTGGCACACCTGTATTTGGGGAGTTTCTCCCATTTTTCTCTGCAGATCCTCTCAAGCTCTGTCAGGTTGGTTGGGGAGCGTCGCTGCACAGCTGTTTTCAGGTCTCTCCAGAGATGTTCGATCAGGTTCAAGTCCGGGCTCCGGCTGGGCCACTGTGTTGTCTTGGCTGTGTGCTTAGGGATGTTGTCCTTTTGTAACCTTCGCCCCAGTCGGAGGTCCTGAGCGCACTTTGCTCCATTCATCTTTCCCTCCATCCTGACTAATCTCAGTCCCTGCCGCTGAAAAACGTCCCCACAGCATGATGCCGCCACCACCATGCTTCACCGTAGGGATGGTACCAGGTTTCCTCCAGACGTGACGCTTGGCATTCAGGCCAAAGAGTTCAATGTTGGTTTCATCAGACCAGAGAAACTTGTTTCTCATGGTCAAAGTCCTTTAGGTGCCGTTTGGCAAACTCCAAGCTGGTTGTCATGTGCCTTTTACTGAGGAGTTGCTTCCGTCTGGCCACTCTACCATAAAGGCCTGATTAGTGCTGCAGAGATGGTTGTCCTTCTGGAAGATTCTCCCATCTCCACAGAGGAACTCTGGAGGTCTGTCAAAGTGACCATCAGGTTCTTGGTCACCTGTCTGACCAAGACCCTTCTCCCCCGATTGCTCAGTTTGGCTGAGCAATCCAAACTTCTTCCAATTAAGAATTATGGAGGCCACGGTGTTCTTGGGGACCTTCAATGCTGCAGACAGTTTTTGGTACCCTAGATCTGTGGCTGTCTCGGAACTCTACGAACAATTCCTTCGACCTCATGGCTTGGTTCTTTCTCTGACATGCACTGTCAACTGTGGAACCTTACTCCAATCAAGTTGTAGAAAAATGTCAAGGATGATCAATGGAAACAGGATGCACCTGAGCTCAATTTCGAGTCTTATAGCAAAGGGTCTGACTACTTATGTAAACAAGATATGTTTTTTTATTTTTAATACATTTCTAAAATGTCTAAAACTGTTTTCTCTTCGTCATTATGGGGTAGTGTGATGTCATTATGGGGTAGTGTGATGTCATTATGGGGTAGTGTGATGTCATTATGGGGTAGTGTGATGTCATTATGGGGTAGTGTGATGTCATTATGGGGTAGTGTGATGTCATTATGGGGTAGTGTGTGTAGATTGATGAGGGAAAAGAAACAATGCAATCCATTTTATAATAAGGCTGTAACGTAACAAAATATGGAAAAAGAGAAGGGGTCTGAATACTTTCCGAATGCACTGTATATAATTTTTCTTCCTCTGACACAGTATTTCTGTGGATCATTGACAAAAAATGACAATTAAATACAAAATCCAAGGGGGGATGTAGACTTTCTATAGGCACTGTATAAAAGCACTTGCAAAATTGACTTTCGTCTTTCAAGAGTTGCCCCTGTGGGAATGGGATGAATCAAGTTTAGGTCATTGGAATTAATTTAAACACTCTTTTACAGTATTCTTCTTCCAGAGTTCTTCTCCTCTGTTCAGTATTCTTCTTCTTCTCCTCTGTTCAGTATTCTTCTTCTCCTCCTCTGTTCAGCATTCTTCTTCTCCTCCTCTGTTCAGTATTCTTCTTCTTCTCCTCTGTTCAGTATTCTTCTTCTTCTCCTCTGTTCAGTATTCTTCTTCTTCTCCTCTGTTCAGTATTCTTCTCCTCCTCTGTTCAGTATTCTTCTCCTCCTCTGTTCAGTATTCTTCTTCTTCTCCTCTGTTCAGTATTCTTCTCCTCCTCTGTTCAGTATTCTTCTTCTTCTCCTCCTCTGTTCAGTATTCTTCTTCTTCTCCTCTGTTCAGTATTCTTCTTCTTCTTCTTCTCCTCTGTTCAGTATTCTTCTTCTTCTCCTCTGTTCAGTATTCTTCTTCTTCTCCTCTGTTCAGCATTCTTCTTCTCCTCTGTTCAGTATTCTTCTTCTTCTCTGTTCAGTATTCTTCTTCTTCTCCTCTGTTCAGTATTCTTCTCTTCTCCTCTGTTCAGTATTCTTCTCTTCTCCTCTGTTCAGCATTCTTCTTCTTCTTCTCTGTTCAGCATTCTTCTTCTTCTTCTTCTCCTCTGTTCAGCATTCTTCTTCTTCTCTTCTCCTCTGTTCAGCATTCTTCTTCTTCTCCTCCTCTGTTCAGCATTCTTCTTCTTCTCCTCCTCTGTTCAGCATTCTTCTTCTTCTCCTCCTCTGTTCAGTATTCTTCTCTTCTCCTCTGTTCAGCATTCTTCTTCTTCTTCTTCTCCTCTGTTCAGTATTCTTCTTCTTCTCCTCTGTTCAGTATTCTTCTCCTCCTCCTCTGTTCAGTATTCTTCTCCTCCTCTGTTCAGCATTCTTCTTCTTCTCCTCCTCTGTTCAGTATTCTTCTTCTTCTCCTCTGTTCAGTATTCTTCTTCTTCTCCTCTGTTCAGTATTCTTCTTCTTCTCCTCTGTTCAGTATTCTTCTTCTTCTCCTCTGTTCAGTATTCTTCTTCTTCTCCTCTGTTCAGCATTCTTCTTCTCCTCCTCCTCTGTTCAGCATTCTTCTTCTCCTCTGTTCAGCATTCTTCTTCTCCTCTGTTCAGTATTCTTCTTCTTCTCCTCTGTTCAGTATTCTTCTCTTCTCCTCTGTTCAGTATTCTTCTCTTCTCCTCTGTTCAGTATTCTTCTTCTTCTTCTCCTGTGTTCAGCATTCTTCTTCTCCTCCTCTTCTGTTCAGCATTCTTCTTCTCCTCCTCTGTTCAGCATTCTTCTTCTTCTCCTCCTCTGTTCAGCATTCTTCTTCTTCTCCTCTGTTCAGTATTCTTCTCTTCTCCTCTGTTCAGCATTCTTCTTCTTCTTCTTCTCCTCTGTTCAGTATTCTTCTCCTCCTCCTCTGTTCAGTATTCTTCTCCTCCTCTGTTCAGCATTCTTCTTCTTCTCCTCCTCCTCTGTTCAGCATTCTTCTTCTTCTCCTCCTCTGTTCAGTATTCTTCTTCTTCTTCTTCTTCTCCTCCTCTGTTCAGTATTCTTCTTCTTCTTCTTCTTCTCCTCTGTTCAGTATTCTTCTTCTTCTTCTCCTCTGTTCAGTATTCTTCTTCTTCTTCTCCTCCTCTGTTCAGTATTCTTCTTCTTCTTCTCCTCCTCTGTTCAGTATTCTTCTTCTTCTTCTCCTCCTCTGTTCAGTATTCTTCTCCTCCTCTGTTCAGTATTCTTCTCCTCCTCTGTTCAGTATTCTTCTCCTCCTCTGTTCAGTATTCTTCTCCTCCTCTGTTCAGTATTCTTCTCCTCCTCTGTTCAGTATTCTTCTCCTCCTCTGTTCAGTATTCTTCTCCTCCTCTGTTCAGTATTCTTCTTCCAGAGAAGTCTTCTTCACATGGGGGACTGTGAAGGTTGCAGCCAGGGGTAGAGAATGACAAAGTCTACATCCCAAAAAGGCACCCTATTCCCTACACAGTGCACTACTTTTGAAAACAGCCCTATGGGCAGTATTATACGGAATAGAGTGCAATTTGGGACGTAGCCAAAGACTGTGCACTTAAAAGGTTAAGAGAGGAAGTCCATTGGTCAGTACCCTTGGTTAATGATCAGGGTAGTGATGCTCAGCTGTCAGCTGAAATATCTCTGTCCAAATCAGACTAAATTACACAACTAGATTATTTTAGGGAATAAAATATCCCTAATCATCAACCAAGCCCCCAGTTGGAACAAATTGTGAATTGAAAGCCAACTGTTTTAGGTGAGGAACAGAACTAGGCAAAGGGGCCCACCTGCCTATACCATGATGGAGAAACGATGCATTGATTAAGCAAGCAGATTACTTGAACGTCCTGTTCCACAACAAATGGCACACACACACATACACGAACAATGTGTAAAAGATGGAAAATGAATATTCACCAATGTAGGGCTACTGCTACTGCTTCAATAGATAATAATAATAGATGGTGTGACAATTCCCTATTCATGATCTGGATGCTGAACCTAAACACACACAAACACAAAAAGAGCATGAGGACCACACAGTGACCAGATCAGCCCCTTCTGAAACAGCAGCTCTCTCTCCCTCTCTCCGCTTCATTGTCCATCTCTCAGCTGCTCACTAGTTGAATTAGTCGCATTGGAAATGCAGATTGTCACCGTCACATGTGGAGCGTATGAAAGGTCTTCAGTTACGTCCCAAATAGCACCGCATACCCTTTATAGTGCACTACTTTTGACCAGGGCCCACAGGGCTCTTTGACCAGGGTCCACAGGGCCCACAGGGCTCTTTGACCAGGGCCCACAGGGCTCTTTGCCAGGCCCCAGGGCCTGCCGGGCCCACAGGGCTCCTTGCCAGGCCCCAGGGCCGCCGGGCCCACAGGGCTCTTTGACCAGGGCCCACAGGGCCCACTGGGCTCTTTGACCAGGGCCCACAGGGCTCTTTGACCAGGGCCCACAGGGCCCACTGGGCTCTTTGACCAGGGCCCACAGGGCTCTTTGACCAGGGCCCACAGGGCCCACTGGGCTCTTTGACCAGGGCCCACAGGGCTCCTTGACCAGGGCCTACAGGGCTCCTTGACCAGGGCCCACAGGGCTTTATATCCCTCGGTGGAGGGGGCAAACCTTTTTTTCAGGTCGCCTAAGTACAAACAGGGTTTAAAAAATCATCACACACACAGTCAAAAGTTATAGAACACCTACTCTTAAGGGTTTTTCTTTATTTTTTACTATTTTCTACATTGTAGAATAATAGTGAAGACATCAAAACTATGAAATAACACATATGGAATCATGTAGTAACCCCCCCCCCCCAAAAAAAGTGTTAAACAAATCAAAATATAATTTATATTTGAGATTCTTCAAAATAGGCACCCTTTGCCTTGATGACAGCTTTACATAATATGGACCTGGTCTTTTAGCAAATTGGGCTATCTTCTGTATACCACCTCTACCTTGTCACAACACAACTGACGCATTAAGGTAAGACATTTCACAAATGAACTATTAACAAGGCACACCTGTTAATTGAAATGCATAAAGCCAAGAGTGTATAAAGCTGTCATCAAGGCAAAGGGTGGCTACTTTGAAGAATCTCAAATCTATTTTGATTTGTTTAACAATTTTTTTGGTTACTACATGATTCCATATGTGTTATTTCATAGTTTTGATGTCTTCACTATTATTATACAATGTAGAAACAAAGAAAAATAAAATAAAAACCCAGAAATTAGTAGGTTTGTCCAAACTTTTGACTGGTACTGTATAAACATTCGGAAAGTATTCAGACCCTTTGATAGATATATATATATACATATAATAATAACTATTATTATTATTAACTATTATTATTATTTTACAAAACAAAAATAATTATTTGTGATGTAAAAGCCAGATAAAATATGTAGAAAAGATAATGGAACTATATCATTTTTTTTCTATAATATAATATTTGAGAAATAACAATCTCCAAAATAATAGCTAGACGGTCAGGGAAAATAAAAAATGAAACAAAAAAAAAATGAAGTAGCAGTATTTGGTTTTGCAAAATAACACCGCATTAGTCATGGAAAAATGCATTGAATTTCAGGAAATTCGCTTTGAAACAGCAACCTTTTCTCTCAGCTCCATGCCAGAATATGTAGAATCGCGGGAAATTAGCTTTAAAACGTGCAAAAATGTTATCTGAACTGATATGGTAAACTGTGTAGAATTGCAGGGAATTGACTAATAAAAAAGTGCCAATCACCCTATCCTCAACCCTTCCCATACACTATAAACGGCATTCTGTAACTTTTCAATTGCAGCCTGGTCACAACACACCCGATTCAACGAGTAAAGAGCTTCATAATTAGTTGCTGAGCTGAATCAGTGTAACCGATGTGAAATGGCTAGCTAGTTAGCGGTGGTGCGCGCTAATAGCGTTTCTATCGGTGACGTCACCCGCTCTGAGACTTGAAGTAGGGTTTCCCCTTGCATTGCAAGGGCCGCGGCTTTTGTGGCGCGATGGGTAACGATGCTTCGTGGGTGTCAGTTGTTGATGTGCGCAGAGGGTCCCTGGTTCGAGCCCGGGTTGGGGCGAAGAGAGGGACGGAACCTACACTGTTACATCAGGATCAGTACCAGGGAGGGTCGTTCCATGTCCTTTCAGCAAGTCATGACATTTACCATCTCAGAATGTTCAGATATTGTTTCTGTAGATAGAAACAGATAAGATTAGGAATTCCTGCAACATTATTTTTGGTTGAAATATAATTTGATCTGAGAAATTAAGCTAAATGATTGCACCTGAATTGTCGGTTTTATATTTATAGGATTCATATTATATTCAATAAATATAGTACCTAACATCTAGTAGTATTAAGATGCCACTTGGAGTATTGCTTCTTCATCCTATGTTGTGTATTCTCAGTGAATTGTGTGATGTTTTTTTGTTGTTGAGAGAAATGAAGTTGTAAGGTTTGTGTCCCATCTTACATCCTGATATTACCTAGTTCTGACCACTAGATGGTGCTGTTCCAGCTGTAAGTGTCCACTGACGCTCATACGGACGAGTTCCCTGAACGGAACTGATCCTTTTAGAAAGCTTGGCCTACCATTTCTCTTTCTGTTTGGAACAATGTAAACTAGAGGCGAAAGAAACGCACACCGATTTAGGCGAGGTGCTGGCTAGCGGAGAAGAACACTTGAAAAACTAAAAAGTTGAGCCGCACACTCTAGGAGCTCAGATGCAATAATTGAATAACCTCATATCCAACGTTCCGACAAACAAGCGCTCTTCATCAGGGTATAACAGAGTAAACATTACATAAAAAAAAATAAACGGTTTTTATTCAACAAGGCAAGTCAGTTAAGAACAAATTCTTATTTACAATGACAGCCTACCAGGGGAACAGTGGGTTAACTGCCTTGTTTAGGGGCAGAACGACAGATTTTGTACCTTGTCAGCTCGGGGATTTGATCCAGCAACCTTTCAGTTACTGGCCCAACGCTCTAACCACTAGGCTACCTGCCGCCTCTACACTCTAACCACTAGGCTACCTGCCTCCTCTACACTCTAACCACTAGGCTACCTGCCTCCTCTACACTCTAACCACTAGACTACCTGCCGTCCTCTACACTCTAACCACTAGGCTACCTGCCGCCTCTACACTCTAACCACTAGGCTACCTGCCGCCTCTACACTCTAACCACTAGGCTACCTGCCGCCTCTACACTCTAACCACTAGGCTACCTGCCTCCTCTACACTCTAACCACTAGGCTACCTGCCTCCTCTACAATCTAACCACTAGGCTACCTGCCTCCTCTACACTCTAACCACTAGGCTACCTGCCTCCTCTACACTCTAACCACTAGGCTACCTGCCTCCTCTACACTCTAACCACTAGACTACCTGCCTCCTCTACACTCTAACCACTAGACTACCTGCCTCCTCTACACTCTAACCACTAGGCTACCTGCCGCCTCTACACTCTAACCACTAGGCTACCTGCCTCCTCTACACTCTAACCACTAGGCTACCTGCCACCTCTACACTCTAACCACTAGACTACCTGCCTCCTCTACACTCTAACCACTCGGCTACCTGCTGTATTACTTCTAATTCAATAAAATGCTAAGTAATATCAGTTTGTTGTAAAAAAAAAAAAAAATGGTGTAAATCATTTATTACAGCAAAGATTCAAAACAGCTGAATTTGTTTCCATTTCTTAGTCTGACACGTTGTGGCTTGGAGATCACGGAATCAGTAGGGCTGATAAACAAACACTCCAACAGGAAACAGAGGCAGGATCGGTCTTACTTCTGTAGTTTAGTTTACCAGTTAGGCTATTGATTATAGACTTAATTAAGTTGAGGCTTCCTCTCTCTCCTCAATTAAGGCAAATGCTGTTTTCTCATCTCCTCACTCTGCTGCTGACTCGGCCACATTGTTCTCAACACCAATATGCTGGCTAACGTTGCTATTATGAAATGGACAGTGACCGCTATCCAACGTGGGAGAAGGGCCTTAATTGTTATAAAATAGTCTTATTTTTGGTACTAGTCCACTCGGACAGGCGCGAATCAGACAAGTGTCTTGTGCGCCAATCATCTTTTTTTTTTTCTTTGAGACTGCTTGACTAAAACAAATCTCGGTCGACCAACAGCCAGCCTATCGACCAAACAAATCGACCAGTCCTATTAAATACATGTTTTAACACTGTTGAATTCTCTTTTAAAAATGTCTGAATGATGGGATTCCTTCCACGTTTCACTACATATAGAACCATGAGAATTGCAACACATTTCGTTTCAGTAGCTAAGTATCACCATGGTATAGTCCATGTTGTACTATTGTTTAGCCAGAGCCACTTCTCTCCCACAGTCCACAGACTACAGAGTAAACAGCGCTGTAGTCCCACCCCCAGGGACATTAGGTCAGTAAACACAGTATTCGCATGGGTTTCAGAGGGCCTAATATAGAAGGACACATCTGTCTCTGGATGGAATCGCTTTTTCAAGAGAAACATATTTGCTTAAAAAAAAACATTGTTTGTGTCCCGGTAGAATAGATTGAACTTTAGAATGTTAAAATAAAAAAAATAAAAAATAAATGAACAAAATTGAACATCAACACAGTGGGTGAATTGATGTTAAACAGGACAGCAGTATTCACACTGAGAAACATACGGAGATCCTCTCTACCGACCTGGGAGGTCAAGACCTAAGGCAACGCTGATGACATCACACAATCATGAACAAAATGGAGTCCAAAGAATCCTGTGGCAAAAGAGGAATATATCTCCATGATTTGTAACCCTGTCCTGTTCCTTTCTGAGACATTAGAAAATAGAACCGCTGACCGGGCCATCCGTACAGTGTGTAAACGCTGCGTGTTGGTCAAATCAAATGTCATTTCATTTGTCACATGCGCCGAATACAACAGGTGTAGGGTGTGGGTAGAGCCCAGTAGGTGTGTGGGTAGAGCCCAGTAGGTGTGTGGGTAGAGCCCAGTATGTGTGTGGGTAGAGCCCTGTAGGTGTGTGGGTAGAGCCCAGTAGGTGTGTGGGTAGAGCCCAGTATGTGTGTGGCTAGAGCCCAGTAGGTGTGTGGGTAGAGCCCAGTAGGTGTGTGGGTAGAGCCCAGTAGGTGTGTGGGGTAGAGCCCAGTAGGTGTGTGGGTAGAGCCCAGTAGGTGTGTGGGTAGAGCCCAGTAGAGCCCAGTAGGTGTGTGGGTAGAGCCCAGTAGGTGTGTGGGTAGAGCCCAGTAGAGCCCAGTAGGTGTGTGGGTAGAGCCCAGTAGGTGTGTGGGTAGAGCCCAGTAGGTGTGTGGGTAGAGCCCAGTAGGTGTGTGGGTAGAGCCCAGTAGAGCCCAGTAGGTGTGTGGGTAGAGCCCAGTAGGTGGGTGGGTAGAGCCCAGTAGGTGGGTGGGTAGAGCCCAGTAGGTGGGTGGGTAGAGCCCAGTAGGTGTGTGGGTAGAGCCCAGTAGGTGGGTGGGTAGAGCCCAGTAGGTGTGTGGGTAGAGCCCAGTAGGTGTGTGGGTAGAGCCCAGTAGGTGTGTGGGTAGAGCCCAGTAGGTGTGTGGGTAGAGCCCAGTAGGTGTGTGGGGTAGAGCCCAGTAGGTGTGTGGGTAGAGCCCAGTAGGTGTGTGGGTAGAGCCCAGTAGGTGTGTGGGTAGAGCCCAGTAGGTGTGTGGGTAGAGCCCAGTAGGTGTGTGGGTAGAGCCCAGCAGCACAAAAACAATAAAAAGGAGGTCAATGTAAATAGTCCAGGCTGCCATTTGATTACATGTTCAGGAGTCTGATGGCCTTCCACTGACACCGCCTGGTATAGAGGTCCTGACGCTAGACGCTGTTCAGGAGTCTGATGGCTTTCCACTGACACCGCCTGGTATAGAGGTCCTGACGCTAGACGCTGTTCAGTAGTCTTATGGCTTTCCACTGACACCGCCTGGTATAGAGGTCCTAGCTGTTCAGGAGTCTTATGGCTTTCCACTGACACCGCCTGGTATAGAGGTCCTAGCTGTTCAGGAGTCTTATGGCTTTCCACTGACACTGCCTGGTATAGAGGTCCTAGCTGTTCAGGAGTCTTATGGCTTTCCACTGACACCGCCTGGTATAGAGGTCCTAGCTGTTCAGGAGTCTTATGGCTTTCCACTGACACCGCCTGGTATAGAGGTCCTGGATGGCAGGGAGCTCGGCCCCATTGATGTACTGGGTAGCCTTCACCACCCTCTGTAGTGCCTTGCAATTAGGTTGGTGCAGTTGCCATAATTGGTGCAGTTGCCATAACAAGCGGTGATGCAGCCAGTCAAGATGCTCTCAATGGTGCATCTGTATAACAGAGGAGGGTGGGCCCTCATTTCCCCTCGGCCTCTTAAGGGGAAAGAAGTGATGTCGTGCCCTTTTCACCACTGTGTTGGTGTGTTCGGTCCTTAGTGATGTGGACACCGAGGAACTTGCAGCTCTCGACCCGCTCCACTACAGCTCCGCTGATGTAATAGTGACGTGCCCTCCTCTTCCTGTTAGCCACAATCAGCTCCTTTGTCTTGCAGACATTGAGGGAGACCGCGCTCCCCTGGACTTTCCTTGTTACTGTAACTACAACACATGGTAACAGGGAGAGGTTGGATTTCCTTGTTACTGTAACTACAACACATGGTAACAGAGAGAGGTTGGACTTCCTTGTTACTGTAACTACAACACCTAGTAAACAGGGAGAGGTTGGATTTACTTGTTACTGTTAATACAACACCTAGTAAACAGGGAGAGGTTGTAAGGTTGTAAAATGTGTAAAAATCCAAAATAACTTCACAGATCTTCAATGAACATGCACCTGTGGAACAATTAGATTAATTCGAAATTATGCTTTTGCGCAATAGTCCAAATGTTTTCTTTCCTTTATTTTAATGAGATTTTAGCGAGAAGTGAAACCTTTGCCTCTGGATCTCTCTCTCACACACACACACACACACACACACACACACACACCAAGCCCCTCCGTTGCCACTCTCAAAACAAATATGATAATTTCGTCCTCTCTGACAAGAGGTTCCAACTCACTATTTACATTTGAGGTTTGGTCCAACACAGAATGTGTCTTATGGACACAAACACACTGAGACATTATTTTACCGGAATAGAGGGTGTAGAAATTATAATAGCCTTTTTTTTTTTTATGTCTCAAATAATCAAGTTCTGGCACAGAGCAAACAGAGAATCAATGAACATCGATTCGGGGAAAATGCTAGCTCAGTTTGTCGCAAGTGGTATTGCGACACCGAGTATCGCTAGCAGCATTTTTAGCCAAAGACTGTTATACAAGCTGTCTAAATCGGTGTTTTATAAAATGTACAATAAGCATAAAAAAGGAATGGACAACTCGTTCTCATTCTGAGAAATATGGTAGGCCACTTGAGTTCAACATGTGAAATACAGTAAGCGGACAAGCTGTTGAGTTGGAGACGGACAGAAGGATGTTATAACAGTTCACCAACTGTTCAACCTTGTTAGCTAGCAAATAGATCCACGTTGGCTAGACTTTACATATGAAAGATAAGCTGGCTACTCACTAGCACGTGGACTTGTGCTTGACAGATTGTTTAAGAGACCTGGGTTAATGATTTATAAATGCCTGCTACTAGACGTGAATCATTATTAGTGAATGTGCATTATGCAATGGTTCTGGTTATATTTGTTACAAAAAAATATATATAATTTTTCATAGACTTGAAAGCCAGATCAGTGATTATTGCAAAAAAAAAAAAAAAAAAGGTTAAACTATTTTGAAAAAATGATTTAATGATTAGTGGGTCTGATGGTTGTGGAAGGCTTATATTTAGCCTAGGTATAACTTCACAAGTTAATTAGATTATTACTGACTGTTTTAAATGCAGTGTATTTGACCTTTAATTGTGCAACAAAAAATATGTAGAGAAAACATTACAAAAAATGTAAAAAAAAACAGGCTCTATATTGTGAATCGCTCATAAGTTTGAAATGTGTTTTTTAGGCCGTATCGCCTAGCCTTTCATCCACGACGACTCAGTGACGTAACATTAACAGATCTGCCGTATTGACTCAGTGACGTTAACATTAACAGATCTGCCGTACTGACTCAGTGACGTAACATTAACAGATCTGCTATAATACTGACTCAGTGACGTTAACATTAACAGATCTGCCGTATTGACTCAGTGACGTAACAGATCTGCCGTATTGACTCAGTGACGTAACATTAACAGATCTGCTGTACTGACAAATTTTTCATCAAATAATGTTTTCATATTTTTTTTTTTTTATACTTCAAGGGGTCTTCGTATTCCAAATAAAATATCAAAATGATCCTTGGTACGACCTTCTTAAAACAATTCCATATAGTTTAGCAGAAACCCCTCCCTACCCAAGCTAAGACAGGGATTAGACTCTATTGCGTTCATATTAACAGATCTGATGTGTCTCAACTTAGGTCAAGAGGGGTTTGGAATGCATTGTTTACAGCCAAACCAACACCTGCAACAACATGACAAGGAATAGGAGACCAACGGCTTCATTCGTTCACACAAACAGCAGTAATCTCTGCTTGCTGTGCATTTTAAGATTTGCCATCCGATGCAGTTGGATCCAGGATGTGGGTTGTGACTGCAACGCATTCGCAAATGAGATTTGTGGAGCTCTAACTAAGCACTTACATCATCAAGAGGACAGGAAGGCTGAGGATCCACAACATTAGACTGGAACATAGATATGGAAAGATGACAACTCCAATCCTTGCAATGGGGCCTTCTTTGACAGAGTCATTAAACTATCTTAAAAGTAGTCAATTTCTTATTTTTGTTCTTCTTCTGAGTGTATTGGCAGTTTGTAAATAATCCCACCGAGTTGACGACTTCAAAAATGGTGAAAGCCTTCAAAAATGGCACTGCCCCTTCTAAAAACAGGCTTTGTTCCAGGTGCGCTCTCTAGCCAACTCTATGTACTGCAGTAACATCCTGGTCCAGATTAGGAGCTATTTCTATCAGCCTACTAGAGAGCAGAGCAGGACAGGCCAGGATGTCCACACCAGGCCGCGCCAAGGACCACAGCTGATCCGTAGAACAACCAATGACTTCCAGGAACAGCACGCGAGTCTCCAAATTAAAAGTTGTTACCATCCAGAAACTTGCCAGGTTTCTGGGATTTTCTGGAATTTTGCAACCCTACTCCAAATGCTTCAGTAATCTAACCATAGACACATGTAGACAGACATCATATAATATATGCCATTTTCCGGACACTTTTATTCATAGCAATTTACAGTCATGAATGCATACATTTTACGTACAGGTATTTCTGGGAATCGCACCCACTATCCAGGTGTTGCAAGCACCATTCTACCAACAGAGCTACAAACAACCTTAAAATGATATAGTGTAGCCTATGACACAATGACTGATTCTACCTCAAAAGTTAACTGCCTTTCCACCATAGAAATGGAATAAGTGGTCCAACCCACATTACAATGATAAACACTCTGTGCTGCCCACTGGCCATTGGCCACCATGGCTGACATCTAGTCTGTTAGGCAAAAAAAATCGCAATCCCCCTAAGAGAGATATTGACTAACAGGTCAATATGAGATGCAGCGTGCAATTAGGCAATGGTTGGAAATGAATGGCAATCTCAAAAATAGCTCAATGCTTTGAGTAGCTGTTAAGATTTATCTAGATGGGAAAAGGCTACAGGCACTTTCTCTGGTGATCAACAGATGGTTTCACTGGGAGAAAGCATTTAAAATGTCTCTCTATGGCAGCGTGCTCCTACAGTTCAGAGTTGAAAGAGTTTAAAACCTACTTTCCCAAGATGGCTAATAACTAGTTATACCAAAAGGAATTATATCAAGGAGCAGGTCATCAACATAAATCTAGCTTTAAGTAAAAACTAAAAATTGCCAAGATGATATTGAAAATGACCAACTCTTTGGATGCAGCGAGTGCAGTTTGTCTCTACTTGAGTTTCAAATGGCACCCTATTCCCTGGTGGGAATATAGCACCCTATTCCCTGTATGGGTCCTGGTCCAAAGTAGTGCACTAAAGAGGGAATATAGCAACCTATTCCCTGTATGGGCCCTGGTCCAAAGTAGTGCACTAAAGAGGGAATATAGCAACCTATTCCCTGTATGGGTCCTGGTCCAAAGTAGTGCACTAAAGAGGGAATATAGCACCCTATTCCCTGTATGGGCCCTGGTCCAAAGTAGTGCACTAAAGAGGGAATATAGCAACCTATTCCCTGTATGGGTCCTGGTCCAAAGTAGTGCACTAAAGAGGGAATATAGCACCCTATTCCCTGTATGGGTCCTGGTCCAAAGTAGTGCACTAAAGGGGGAATATGGTGGCATTTGGGACATAACCAATGACTCCAAGCCAATGTCGTATGCTTCAACCTCAGCTGGGAACTGGGGTGAGTGGGTAGGGGTGCAAAGTACTGGGAAAATACCAAATATAGACAAATACATTTAGCAAAAAACATTGTAAAACATAGTTTCATCATGGCACATTACATAGATATTTTTAGTCATCTAGCAGACTCTGATCCAGAGACACTTGCAGTAGTGAGTCATTTAACAGACTCTCTGATCCAGAGACACTACAGTAGGGAATCATTTAACAGACTCTCTGATCCAGAGACACTACAGTAGTGAGTCATTTAACAGACTCTCTGATCCAGAAATACTACAGTAGTGAGTCATTTAACAGACTCTCTGATCCAGAGATACTACAGTAGTGAGTCATTTAACAGACTCTCTGATCCAGAGACACTACAGTAGTGAGTCATTTAACAGACTCTCTGATCCAGAGATACTACAGTAGTGAGTCATTTAACAGACTCTCTGATCCAGAGATACTACAGTAGTGAGTCATTTAACAGACTCTCTGATTCAGAGATACTACGGTAGTGAGTCATCTAGCAGACTCTCTGATCCAGAGATACTACAGTAGTGAGTCATCTAGCAGACTCTCTGATTCAGAGATACTACAGTAGTGAGTCATTTAGCAGACTCTCTGATCCAGAGATACTACAGTAGTGAGTCATTTAGCAGACTCTCTGATCCAGAGATACTACAGTAGTGAGTCATTTAGCAGACTCTCTGATCCAGAGATACTACAGTAGTGAGTCATCTAGCAGACTCTTTGATTCAGAGCCATTTACGGTAGTGAGTCATTTAACAGACTCTCTGATCCAGAAATACTACAGTAGTGAGTCATTTAACAGACTCTCTGATCCAGAGATACTACAGTAGTGAGTCATTTAACAGACTCTCTGATCCAGAGATACTACAGTAGTGAGTCATCTAGCAGACTCTTTGATTCAGAGCCATTTACGGTAGTGAGGGCATACATTTTCAAACGTTTTTTTTTTTTTTTCTTCGTGCTGGCCCACCTTGGGAATCGAACCCACAACCTTGGCGTTGCGTCATGCTCCACACACTGACAGCAAATCATAGCCATATTCCACTAAATGAGCAGAATTAGGATATAGTATCATCTCAGTAGCCAGTGTATCTTCTAAACAACAACTTCCCCTTTTCAAGTAGAGTAATATAGTCTACCTTTATGAGCCACGATCCGTGGGTTATACAAAACAGACTTATCAAGTTACACACCTATTTCCAAATGACTCAACTAATCTTCTGTCAATCACCAAGACTTGAGTCACCTATACCTAGATGTCGAGGGCAACTCCACGGTGACTTAAAATGGATCCCAAACAAAACAAACCATACAACTCGACGCACAAGGACTAACAATTTACACTAAACATTATACAACAACAAAAAAAACATTGACTGGAAGAACTTTGCAGATACAAAGTTTGGTAACAAAAACATATTTTTTTTGTGTGACATTTTCCCCCCCAAAAAAACGTAAATATCTGAATTAAGATTTTCTTTTTAAAAAAGGGATGTCAACTATGACATGACACCTTGAATTAAAAAAATAAAAGAAAAAATGTATTTATTTATATATATATATATATATATATATATATATATATATATATATATATATATATATATATATAGGTGAAAAGAGAGATATATATATATAATATCTCTTTTGGTTATTGAACTACAGTAAATGAAGTGGATTTAGACCCGGTAACAATTGCGGAAACAGAATGACATTATTGCTTCCCTGATCTGTACAACACAGAAATGCATAATTATGGATATGAATGTCATTCTCTTCATGATGACTCTGTGATCCAGAGACACTACAGTAGTGAGTCATGTACCTAAATAGGTACAACAACAAAAAAAGGTAGAAACATTTAATATGCTCCTTTGCATATTTGGCTATTATTCTACACACTGCCGATTATTTTAATGAGCAACGTCACCAAACAAAACCACATTGGGTTGGTCCAGACCAGACCAAACATGAACCAATCATAGACGACCGGACCAAACCTGAACCAATCATAGAGGACCGGACCAAACCTGAACCAATCATAGACGACCGGACCAAACCTGAACCAATCATAGACGACCGGACCAAACCTGAACCAATCATAGAGGACCGGACCAAACCTGAACCAATCATAGAGGACAGGACCAAACCTGAACCAATCATAGACATTAAGAGATGTGCATCATTCTCTACCGAGGCGATTGGATACATATCTAATATACATGGGCTCTGATACGACACAGGAACGATACATTTACATGTATACCTTTTAGTCATTTAGCAGACGCTCTTATCCAGAGCTACTTACAGTAGAGTGCATACATTTTATTACATTTTTAAATACTGGCCCCCACCCCCGTGGGAATCGAACCCACAACCCTGGCATTGCAAGCGCCATGCTCTACCAACTGAGCTACAGTGGGACTACACATTTAGTTAGAAACAATTCTGTGCGATATGGTTTCATTAGAGGAACTAAAATCGATGAGATCCGGTTCAATGAAACAACAAAAAAAAGATATATTTTATTTTTCACATTAACATCTGCTACAGTTGGAGGTCTGAGCTGAACCTGCCTGAGCTGATTTCTCTCTGTGTGCGTGTAGATGATTTATATGGTGTATGTGTATAAATCTGAGTGTACAAAACATTAGGAACACTTTCCTAAAATTGAGTTGCACCCCCTTTTTTGCCCTCCGAACAAAGTCTCCTCTGAACAGTTGATGTTGAGATATGTGTGTGTTACATGAACTCTGAAGCATTTATTTGGGCTGCAATTTCTAAGGCTGGTAACGTTAACGAGAACCAAATAGGTCTATCTTCTGTATACCACTCTTACCTTGTCACAACACAATTGATTGGCTCAAACGCATTAATAAGGAAAGGAATTCCACAAATGAACTATTAACAAGTCACACCTGTTCATTGAAATGCATTCCAGGTGACTACCTCATGAAGCCGGTTGCTCCTGTAAGATGATCTGGATAAGAGCGTCTGCTAAATGACTCAAAATGTCAACATAAAACGTTTTGCTGGGGATGTTCCTACGCTGCAGGAAATGCAAATGAGCTTTGTGATTTACATACATACATTCATTGAAACACTTAACACACAGAGTTATATTAACAGGATTGCACTTTTCACATATTCTACTTTTGGCCAGCTAATAGCCTAACCATTGATCAAGCAACTTCGTGGACTAAACATTAAAATGCTGCTTTGACAATATAGGTCAAATTAAGATCCTACATCTGTATATAACATAAAATAAAACAGTCTCTTAACCTGATCATTGCGGCATCCTCGTCTGACAAGTCCCAGCTCTTATGACCAGAGAAGTACAGGATCATCCAACAGTAAGAATACCCCCTTTTTCACCACTCTTCTGTCAGTACGGAGCTAGCTGTAGTATTCTACTGTAGTATTCCACGCTGTCGTTGTCCATACTCTTAGTCCTATAGGACACTAAGTGGCTGGCACTCAGTTTAACAGACCATACAATGCTCAGCGTTCAAAATGGGGGGAAGGATTAAAGCCTTGTAAATCTGTGACATAACAAACTGCCTTCCTTCCTTCCTGTACAGCCGGTTTCAGTCTACCTCCAGTAAATTCCCCACTCCAACCCACATGAATAAAAAAAAAATGTATAGTATACTTTGGTATAAATACTTTAGTATTCACCTGTATTTACAGTTAACTATAGTATAAATACTGTAGTATTTACAGTTACCTATAGAATAAATACTGTAGTATTCACTGTAGTATTTACAGTCAACTATAGTATAAATACTGTAGTATTCACTGTAGTATTTACAGTCAACTATAGTATAAATACTTTAGTATTCACCTGTGTTTTTGCGGACTAAAGTGTGCATAAACACCACAGTCAATACTGTAGTATTTACAGTTACCTATAGTATAAATACTGTAGTATTCACTGTAGTATTTACAGTCACCTAAAGTATAAATACTGTAGTATTCACTGTAGTATTTACAGTTACCTATAGTATAAATACTGTAGTATTCACTGTAGTATTTACAGTCAACTATAGTATAAATACTGTAGTATTCACTGTAGTACTTTACAGGTCACCTATAGTATAAATACTGTAGTATTCACTGTAGCATTTACAGTCAACTATAGTATAAATACTGTAGTATTCACTGTAGTATTTACAGTCACCTATAGTATAAATACTGTAGTATTCACTGTAGTATTTACAGTCACCTATAGTATAAATACTGTAGTATTCACTGTAGTATTTACAGTCACCTATAGTATAAATACTGTAGTATTCACTGTAGTATTTACAGTTAACTATAGTATAAATACTGTAGTATTCACTGTAGTATTTACAGTCAACTATAGTATAAATACTGTAGTATTCACTGTAGTATTTACAGTCAACTTCAGTATAAATAATGTAGTAAAATAAAACTGCTGTACATATACTACTATAATAATTAGTGGAGGGTTTTTGCAGATCAAAGTATTGTTTTTGTTTTATTATCTTTGACATAGAAGTGGAGGCTTTCTCTGAGGAACCCTGCTGGAGAAATAGTCAAATTAGCACATTTTCATTAACCTGTAGTTAGGAAGGACTGGGGTCTGAACGTGTTTTTGCAGATATTATTATCGTTATTACAATAGTATTCGAGAGAGAGATTTCAAGAGACGCGAACCCTCTAAGCCTCTTTAGTGTGGCGACAGTCCTGTTGCAGCCAGGCCAGGGCCGTGGACAGACCCGTGGACAGACCCGTGGACAGACCCGTGGACAGACCCGTGGACAGACCCGTGGACAGACCCGTGGACAGACCCGTGGACAGACCCGTGGACAGACCCGTGGACAGACCCAGGGACAGGGCCGTGGACAGGGCCGTGGACAGACCCAGGGACAGACCCAGGGACAGACCCAGGGACAGACCCAGGGACAGGGCCGTGGACAGGGCCGTGGACAGACCCAGGGACAGACCCAGGGACAGACCCAGGGACAGACCCAGGGACAGGGCCATGGACAGGGCCAGGGCGATGGACAGACCCAGGGACAGACCCAGGGACAGACCCGTGGACAGACCCGTGGACAGACCCGTGGACAGACCCAGGGACAGACCCAGGGACAGACCCGTGGACAGACCCGTGGACAGACTCGTGGACAGACCCGTGGACAGACCCGTGGACAGACCCGTGGACAGACCCGTGGACAGGGCCGTGGACAGGGCCGTGGACAGACCCAGGGACAGACCCAGGGACAGACCCAGGGACAGATCCTACCTGTGATTTAGATGGAGGAATGGGAGGAAGGAATGTACTGTACAACCATAATGATCTGCAAGTCATTGTGGCAGTAAGGTGAAAACACCACATGAAAATGTAACTCTTCAGTAAACAGACCCACACACTCTCCCTCCCTCAAAACACACACATCACTCTCCCACAAGCACACACAGCTCCCAACGTAAAAAATGTTACAGAACCGGACAGGTACAAAACTGAACTGAAGGAGCACCAGAAATATATTATATAATCTATATATATTATATATAGATTATATATAATCTAATGCAACATTGTTTTTTGAGCTGAAATAAAACATCCCATAAATGTTCCTTACGCACAAAAACCTCTCAAATGTTGTGCACAAATTTGTTTACATACCTGTTCGTGAGCATTTCTCAGTTCAAACAATACTCCATCCACCTGACAGGTGTGGCATATCAAGAAGCTGATTAAACAGCATGATCATTACACAGGTGCACCTTGTACTGGGGACAATAAAAGGCCACTAAAATGGGCAGTTTTGTCACAACACAACAATGCAACAGATGTCTCAAGTTGAGGGAGCGTACAAATGGCATGCTGACTGCAGGAATGTCCACCAGAGCTGTTGCCAGAGAATTTAATGTTAATTTCTCTACCATAAGCCACCGCCAATGGTGTTTTAGAGAACTTGGTAATATGTCCAACTGGCCTCACAACCGCTGACCACGCCAGCCCAGGACCTCCACATGTTGCATCTTCACCTGCGGGATCGTCTGAGACCAGCCACCCGAAGAGCTGATGAAACTGAGGAGTATTTAAAGCCCTTTTCTGGGGGAAAACATATTCTGACTGGCTGGGTGTTCTGACTGGCTAGATTAGGGCCTAATGAATTTATTTCAATTGCCTGATTTCCTTATATGAACTGTAACTCTGTAAAATCATTGAAATTGTTGCAAGCTGCATTTATATTTTTGTTCAGTATAATTTAGTATCCATTAAGGACGATATGAATCACACCTATACGAATCACACCTATACGAATCACACCTATACGAATCACACCTATACGAATCACACCTATACGAATCCTACCTTTGATATAGTTGAATCTTCCATTAAGGCCTACACGAATCATACCTATATGAATCCTACCTATATGAATCCTACCCATATGAACCTCCACCACCTATATGAATCCTACCTATATGAATCCTACCTATATGAATCCTACCTATATGAATCCTACCCATATGAATCACACCTATATGAATCCTTCGTATATGAATCCTTCCTATATGAATCACACCTATATGAATCCTTCGTATAAGAATCTTTCGTATATGAATCCTACCTATGTGAATCCTACCTATATGAATCACACCTATATGAATCCTACCTATATGAATCCTACCTATATGAATCACACCCATATGAAACATCTCATGAGTAAGCAGAGCCTTTTCCTTTCTTCCTGGGCCAATCAAATTAGCCTAAGACCTATTGTCAAGTTAGCAGGTTTTTCGCTAGGTAACGTGACTGAACAACGTTGTTTATCAAACCAATAATTAGCGACCCTGGATTAGTTTAAAAACAGCCCGCAACAGTTTGCGAAATGATATCAAATCCGTGCAACAACAAAAACAAACAAAAAAATCACACAAGGAAAAACAGCTGGTAAAGTTGGTATTTGCTGTAAAGCTGCAAGCATGCCAGTCACGAAGCTGTGCTCTATTTGTCCTCTCTGGTACTCAGAGGCTACTTGACAGTGAACTTGTGAACGCCTACTCAGACTGTCTTCTGTTTTATGAAATTATACAAATGCGTCAACTTTGCTCGCTCGGCATTGTAACATCTAATCTAACAACAGAAGATTCATCAGGATCCCCATACCCACCTCGCCCTCACGGCTAATTTAGATTTATTTTTTATTTTTTAAATGATGAATAGACATGCAAGAAGAGAGTATTGAGAGAAGCAGGCGAGTTATGGCTAGACCTGGACGTGGCTGCCAACTACAGCTCCCACGCATGATTTTTCATAATTTTTGTACAAAATGTCAAAAGTGAAAGAAAAATTCTAACATTACTTTATTTTGTGTAGATTGTTGACAAAAGAAAAAGAAGACAAAATGTGGGGGGAAAAAAATCTAAGAGTTGTGATTACTTTCTGAAGGCACCGTACATCAAAATAGAATTACGGTTATTAAGTTAGTTACAATGAGAAGGAGACGGCTAAAATGAGCAGCCATCTGGTAGGCTGTTGTTCAATTTGAATGGAGTTGTTGTAGACATGGACAGAAAAACAGCCTAAAATTAGCTGGCTATTTTGGCTAACTTCTTTACATGGATTTGATGCAGTGAAGACAACAGGCACTACCAGATGGGATGATAGATAGCCTATGGCAAGTGGCAATGATTTTATACCCCGGCCCCAGCCCATCCCCTGCTGCAAGCAAGCAGAGCAGCACCTCTCCCAAGTCAAACAGGCTGCACAGCAAACCAGTTCCCAAGTTGCAACAATGCATTTCGACTATAGCAGCCCCCCCCCAAAGAACACCCTGATATTATTTAAAATAATGAAATGATTTAAAATGCCCACCGCTAATATTAACATTAACAGGGAAAGGGATTAAAAGGGTGATTCAATGAACCCAGGTTCATAGAGTCTGGAATTGCATCATGGGATGATAGAAACATGGACAAATGACCAGAACATCAAGGGACACCTAACCTGAAGTAGCAGAATGAAAACAACTGTTGAGGTGGTTCCCTTCTGTACTGTTGAACCAATCCAATCAATGTGGAGGAGGAGGTTCCCTTCTGTACTGTTCAACCAATCCAATCAATGTGGAGGAGGAGGTTCTCTTCTGCACTGTTCAACCAATCCAATCAATGTGGAGGAGGAGGTTCCCTTCTGTACTGTTCAACCAATCCAATCAATGTGGAGGAGGAGATTCTCTTCTGTACTGTTCAACCAATCCAATCAATGTGGAGGAGGAGGTTCCCTTCTGTACTGTTGAACCAATCCAATCAATGTGGAGGAGGAGGTTCTCTTCTGTACTGTTGAACCAATCCAATAAATGTGGAGGAGGAGTTAAGATGGAGTTGTCTCCTTGTTAAGGTCCAAAAGCGGAAGTCGCGTCAGAGGCTCTCTCCATTTCCCCTGAAAACCGTTGTGGCCGATGCCGCAGAGGGTGAGGGCCACCATATAGACGTAATAACTTGTTTATTTCGAACCGGAGGGAGCCTTTTAAGTCAGTGGTGATGGAATAACAACCATGTCAAGTGAAAACAAGCCATGCAACTGTCACAAGCTAGTCAGGTAGCAAGCCATTAAACCAACCAGAGATGGTCCTCATAAAATACAAAACAACGAACCAGTGGCTAAAAAACACCAGCTTTTGTTTTTCTCCAAAACAGACTAAAATGACATCCAAGACAGTGGCCTCCATCATTCTTAAATGGAAGTAGTTAGGAACCACCGAGACTCTCGGGGGAGAAGGGCCTTGGTCAGGGAAGTGACCAACAACCTGATGGTCACTCTTACAGAGCTCCAGAGTTCCTCTGTGGAGATGGGAGAAACTTCCAGAAGGACAACCATCTCTGCAGCACTCCATCAATCAGGCCTTAATGGTAGTGTCCAGACGGAAGCCACTCCTCTGTAAAAAGGCACATGACAACCCGCTTGGAGTTTGCCAAAAGGCACCTAGGACTCTCAAGACAATGAGAAACAAGATACTCTGGTCTGATGAAACCAAGATTGAACTCTTTGGCCTGAATGTCAAGCGTCACGTCTGGAGGAAAAACCTGGTACCATAGTGTTGGCAGCATCATGCTGTGGGGATGTCTTTCAGTAGCAGGGACTGGGAGACTAGTCAGGATCGAGGGAAAGATGAACGGAGCAAAGTACAGAGAGATCCTTGATGAAAACCTGCTCCAGAGCGCTCAGGACCTCAGACTGGGGCGAAGGTTCACCTTCCAACAGAACAACGCAGGAGTGGCTTCGGAACAAGTCTCTCAATGTCCATGAGTGGCCCAGCCAGAGCCCGGACTGGAACCTGATCGAAAATTTATGGAGAGACCTGAAACTATTTTTGCAGCAACGCACCCCATCCAACCTGACAGAGCTTGAGAGGATCTGCCAAAGGGTGCTTCAACAAAGTACTGAGTAAAGGGTCTGAATGCTTATGTAAATGTGATGTTTTTTTTTCTTTTGAATAAATTCGCAAACATTTCTAAAAACCTGTTTTTAATTCGTCATTATGGGGTATTGTGTGTAGATTGATGAGGGGAAAAAAACGAAAACAATTTAATCGATTTTAAAATAAGGCTGTAACATAACAAAATTTGATAAAATGTAAGGGGTCTGAGAGGGTCCAAAAGGTACTGTATATAGTCAGTTTACTCCAATATAATTTTTGGTTGTTCAATGCTTAAACTCCCATGAATCCATTCGGCAAAACCACTCCCACCGTCACCGACTGAAGGTGCAGCTCCAGCACCCAATGTGCCATTTCCCAATAGCCTATATTTTCATATTGAATTACTTGTAAACTTCATACTTTTTTTTATTAGTTCCAATAAGCCTCCAGTGTTTTTGAATGGTGGTTTGGACAGTCGATGAGGTTGTATTTGTCTGTTATCATTTGGGCTCGCGAGTGGCGCAGAGGTCTAAGGCACTGCATCTCAGTGCTAGAGACATTACTACAGACCCTGATTTGGCCCAGCGTCGGCCGGGATAGGGTTCGGCCAGGGAAGGCCGTCATTGCAAATAAGAATTTGTTCTTAACTGACTTGCCTGACTTAACAGATGCAGCATGTATAGCTACTTAGTTAGCCAGATTTGCTAACGTTAGCACCAACGATACAGGGTGAGAAACTAAGATTCAGTAATGATTTGTCTGTAGATTTCATAATAAATGTGTTATTCTAACAGGCCTACATTTTGTTTGGACTAAATCGCTAAGATTAAACTCTGCTATTATTGCTGCAAACACTATAGTTGGGATGTAACATTCGGGATAGCATGCTAACTAGACACAGTAACTCTTATGGTTAGAATAGCTAGTTAGCATCTACATTTGAATGATTTATTAGTGTATAGCAGTTGATTCGTGACAATGTCATGAACATAACAGTCCAAACAACATGTCATAAGTTGTTAAAGACAGTCACTGAGATGAAACTCGGCTGTTATTGTTGCAAACACATTTCGGATGTAACGATAGCAGTCAGGCTAGTTAGCATGCCAATTAGATACAGTAACTTATGGTTAGCATAGCTAGTTAGATTCTAAATTATTAGTTTTTTTGTTTTGTATTGCAGATGATTGGTGACACCACCCCGTTCACAATAATGGATCGCTCCTACAGACAGTGAGTCATGTGGACGTGGCTCGCTATATAAAGCAGGCAGACAGGCATCAAGGCATTCAGTTACTGTTTGATTGAACGTTAGAATGGGCAAAACGAGTGACCTAAGTGACCGAGCATAGTATGATCATCGGTTCCAGTATCTCAGAAAAGTCCAGCTTCCTGGGCTTTTCTTTATTTTTTTATATATTTTTTTTTACAAACAACAGTGTCTAGGGTTTACCAAGAATGGTGTGACAAAAAAAAAAAAAAAAACATTGAGTCAGACTCTCAATCTCACAGGCACAAACATGACTTGAGTCGCATTACCATGGTAACCTCCTGCCCTTCAACATTGTCTCATCTGTGATATTTTTGTAAAAAGACTCAGGTCACCAAAAAAAATGAAATGAAATTAAACAATACAGCACATTACTTCTTACAAGTTATACACCTATGTTTTAGAAATACTACAAAGCATGCTCATCCATTTTTTGTGTTTTGTTGGTGTAATGTTAGCGGGGAGGGGGGAAAAATGTTATTTTGGCTGGTAAAAAAAAAATCTGAGTGGCTGGTAGATTAGCTACAGTGGCTGGTGTCCCATAAAGTTAATTTTAGGCCCTGCAGTCAGCCCTGATAAACAGCCACAGAAACAGCCAACCAGAACTGATAAATCAGATAACTGACAGGCCCTGACCTTAACCACCACAGCAAACAGAGCTCTCTGTCTGTCTGTCTGTCTGTCTGTCTGTCTGTCTGTCTGTCTGTCTGTCTGTCTGTCTGTCTGTCTGTCTGTCTGTCTGTCTGTCTGTCTGTCTGTCGGCTCAGTCCCTGCTTCTGCTTGACCAGTCAGTCATGACCAGTCAGTCTGTCTTGACCCTGTTTCCGCTTGACCAGTCAGTCATGACCAGTCAGTCTGTCTTGACCCTGCTTCTGCTTGACCAGTCAGTCATGACCAGTCAGTCTGTCTTGACCCTGCTTCCGCTTGACCAGTCAGTCATGACCAGTCAGTCTGTCTTGACCCTGCTTCTGCTTGACCAGTCAGTTGGTCTTCAACGACTCTGTCCCAAATGGAGCTCTGGTCAAAAGAAGTGCACTACATAGAACATAGGGTGCCATTTGGGAAGTATCCATGATGTTACTGTGCATTGACAAAACAACAGCACTTATGTGGGAAGACAAGGAGGAAGTTACAGTTATTAGAGGCACCCTATTCCTTATGGGCCCTGGTCGAAAGCAGTTCACTATATAGGGAATAGGTTGCCATATGGGACGCATGCATGATGGGCTCTGGGCCCTGGTCTAAAGTAGTGCACTATATAGGGAATAGAGTGCCGTTAGGGAGGGATCCATGATGTGCCTACATTGGTCGTGTGTGTTGACTCGTGGTAAGCTATTCCAGGATATGCAGAGATGGGAGACCGGACGAGAGAAAGCGGCTTCTGATTTTGTGCAATGAACCCTAAGCAATTACCCACAATCCTGTGTGTCTTCCCATGGACAGTTAGAACAACTCCAATAGAATTTCATCACACACTTTCTGACTAAAATTATTTTTATGCTGCCATCTGGGCGGCAGGTAGCCTAGCAGTTAGAGAGGAGAGACGGCAACTGAAGGGTTGCCAGTTTGAATCCCGGGTCCGAAGGGGGAAAAAAATCTGGTGGGAAATGAACGGGAACCAGAGGGTTGCTGGTATCAAATCCTAGGCACTTAACCACCCACAACAGCCCCCCCCCCCCTAAAAACCGATAGATGTATGTGTCTTTCAGAGGGGTTAAATGAGTCAAGTTTCGGGATGGACCTTGTGTGCAAATGTCCAAATAAAGTGGTTAATTAATCTTAATTTCACATGTGTTCACTACTACCACAGATATCCTAATAAATGAAGAGAATCATTGCATGTTTAAACTGAAATTGTTTAAAATGGATAGAGTATTGTTCCACCTGGGGATCATTGCCATGGTGTGTGACCGTTTCTCTATCAGGCTGATAGAGAGACACTCATCCATGATTTTATTACAAACAGGCTTGACTACTGTAATGTTCTCAACTGCAAAACATACATGGAGAGAGCACGCATTAAACCGGTTTTAAGGTCTCTGCACTGGCTGCCTGTGAGTTCTGGAATTCATTTTAGGATTATTCTATTGGTTTTTAAATCAATCCATTATTGTTCACCCTAATACACGTCAGACATGCTTTTAAGTTATGTACCCAGTAGGTCCCTCAGGTCCTCTGGCCTTTTAACTATCCCAAAGCCTGGGACCAAGAGGCATGGAGAGAGCAGCCTTTTAACTATCCCAAAGCCCAGGACCAAGAGGCATGGAGAGACAGCCTTTTAACTATCCCAAAGCCCAGGACCAAGAGGCATGGAGAGACAGCCTTTTAACTATCCCAAAGCCCAGGACCAAGAGGCATGGAGAGACAGCCTTTTAACTATCCCAAAGCCCAGGACCAAGAGGCATGGAGAGACAGCCTTTTAACTATCCCAAAGCCCAGGACCAAGAGGCATGGAGAGAGCAGCCTTTTAACTATCCCAAAGCCTGGGACCAAGAGGCATGGAGAGACAGCCTTTAGTTACCATTTACCCTTTATATAACTAGGCAAGTCAATTAGGAACAAATTCGTACTTACAATGACGGCCTACTGGGGAACAAGGGGGTTAACTGTCTTGTTCAGGGGCAGAACGACAGATTTTTACCTTGTCAGCTCTGGGATTCGATCTAGCAACCTTTTGGTTACTGGCCCAACTAGGTTACCTGCCGCCCCTAACCACTAGGCTACACCACTGTCAGCTTCAGTACACAAGGGAGGTCACCCATACCGGGGATACTGCTGCACTGTCGGATCTACAAGCATTTCGCTACACTTGCAATAACATCTGCTAACCATGTGTATGTGACCAGTACCATTTTTGTTTTGTATTTGGAAAGTGGCTCGGTATGGAAAAAGACACGTTCGGCAGGTGACCCGAATGCTAATTGATGAGGTACAGCCCAGCGGGGAGGCAGGTGTAACTCTGCGTTGTGTGTGGTTGATTGAGATTATATAGACGTGGACTTTGGAGATCAGGTAGTTTTAATTAAGCAGAATTCACCCTCTGCATCCTGCGTCTGCATCCAAAAGAAAATAAAACATTTTCTAGAGCACATATGTTCTGCGAATCGTCTCCTCTTTCTACAACAGATGCACAATACAAGGGACTGGGATCATTCGAGGAGCTAACCATCGTTCACACATACAATAGCCTGCTAATACCTTAGCTAGCTATTAACCACATGTTGAATTCAGAATGTTAATATCATCCTAAAAAAAGTACAATTACATCTTAACAATACCATCCACTTATGACTAACCTCTAAATATACAACATTATTCATGAACAAAACACTGTGTGTATGACTTTGTGCTTTAAAAGAATCAAACTTTTCTGAAGACGAACAGAAAAAGTGTGCCTACCTCTCATAGTGCATCAAAATGATTTGAGCACGCAGGGAAAAAGTACACACTCCCCTACTCCCAGGATGTAGACATGCATAATAACAAATCAACATGTTATATTAAAATATGAACCTGGTGAAATTCACACAGTACTTTAACAACTGTTACACAGGCAACAACCCTAGGTCTGTGGTGATGTTAAGAGAGGGCTGGGGGGGGGGGGTCTAGAGGATTGAAGCCTGGAGGTGCTGGCATGGGCAGAGGGGATGGGAATTCTCTGGATGTCTGTCAGTCAGCCTGGCCTGCCAGTTTACAAGACTTCCTAATGAAACTGATGCTATTTTCTTTCTCTCTCATTAAAATGTAAGAGGAGCAAGTGAGTAAACAACGGAACATAACAATCCATGTTCAGGTAGAGGTCCATCTGACTTGCCAGTCATTTTCAAGGGCAGAATATGACGGGCCACTGTTTAACACTAGAGAACTGCTACTGGACATGACAAGAGCAGTTAGCTAGTTAACGTTACTGCCGTCTATAGTTAGCTAACGTTATAACAATCACGGTTCATGTTTATAATTAAGCTAACATTAGCTATCACAGACATTGCATTAACAACAACCAAACATTGCAAAGATCTTTATATTGTAAGTAGCTAGCTGATACCATTGTTCGTGGACCATCTGAACGTTAGCTAGATAGCTAAACAACGTTAGTCACATAGCTAGCTAGCCTTGTTACCAAAATATGTATGTTAATAAACCAATATATTTGAGATCATCTCAGCCAGATAGCTAGTAAACCAACGTTCGTGGCAATGCAAGCTTCACAGCTAGTTAGTTACACATTAAAACAACGTATAGCAAACGTTGTTTACTTACCAGGTTTTGTGAATCCTCAGTTTAACAGATGGAAGCAAATCGGTGAAATCCCAGATAGGAAGGCAAACAAGACAGACCCCTGAATGAAGTTGTCGTTCCCGAAGAAAAAAAAAATGTTACCTAGCAGCTAACGTATAGCCTCAGTTTAACTAGACGCTAGTCTAGCAAGCTAACGATAACTAACGTTACCTAGACCTGGGTAACTCACGTTAAATGTAGCTAGATAGAATGTACTTGCAACGTGAGACCAAGTCTCCAGCTAACTGTTAGCTAGCTAACATGAGTTATCTAACGGTACTCTGGTTAACCCTTAGCTAGCTACGTTAGCGTAGCTAAATGTCGGAGTAAACACACATTATTAACTAGGTCATTTACTGTACTAGCTAGCTAGTTAACAGCCAGTTCGCTTCTGGCATTGTTGTTCCCCCCTGGGTTAGCACAACAGCTAGCTAATTTGGGTCCTTCAATTTAGCCAACAATGTCCCTCTCTCCCGTCTAAAACCACGACTCTCAGCCCAATAATAATGTCATCCTGTAAAATCCATCATCACCCTCATAACATTACTCAGCTACCACTAGCTATCTACAAAAAATGTTTTATGTAGCTTGAGTGAAAGTTTTGTAACCAGTAGCTAATGCTATACAATTGTGAATCAGTTTGTAACCCAAGAAATGATGTAAAAATGCTAAATGTTTTGGACACTTGACAGGTTGCGCTCGGATCCATTTCATGAAGCGCTGTTGCCACCTAGCGACAGTGGGGAAGTTCGCAACTTCCGGTTGCCTTTTTGGTTTTTTAATCATTATGTTGTAGCTAAATCCACTCCAGCACAGTTTATAAAAAAAACCTTTACTTATTCAAGCCATTTTTATTTTTTTTATTCAAAAGAATACACACAATTTAAAACCAAATAAAAAAAGTGAGTGGTCAGGGTACCACATGATGGAGGTGTTCCCTGTAACACAGCGTTCAGATTTACCTGCAATGATAATAAACTCAGTCCGATGATGCTGTGACACACCGCCCCAGACCATGACGGACCCGTGCTTGGCTCACTCCACACACATTTATAAATAAATCAAACAAAAAAAGACCACGACGGACCCTCTACCTGGATCCCACTCTAAGAGTACAGGCCTCGGTGTAACGTTCATTCCTTCGACGATAAACACGAATCCGATCATCACCCCTGCTGAGACAAAACAGCACATTTTTTTTTGTACTGGCCCCCCGTGGGAATCGAACCCACAACCCTGGCGTTGCAAACACCATGCTCTACCAACTGAGCCACAGGGAAGACCAGCCTCGAATCTTCTTGGGTATGAAGCTACAAGCTTGGCACACCTGTATTTGGGGAGTTTCTCCCATTCTTCTCTGCAGATCCTCTCAACCTCTGTCAGGTTGGATGGGGAGCGTCGCTGCACAGCTATTTTCAGGTCTCTCCAGAGATGTTTGATCGGGTTCAAGTCCGGGCTCTGACTGGGCCATTCAGGGATATTCAGAGACTTGTCCCGAGGCCACTGCTGCATTATCTTGGCTGTGTGCTTAGGGTCATTGTCCTGTTGGAAGGTGAACCTTCGCCCCAGTCTGAGGTCCTGAGCGCTCTGGAGCAGGTTTTCATCAAGGATCTCTCTGTACTTTGCTCTGTTCATCTTCTCCTCCATCCTGACTAGTCTCCCAGTTCCTGCCCCTGAAAAACATCCCAACAGCATGATGCTGTCACCACCATGCTTCACCATAAGGATGGTACCAGGTTTCCTCCCGACGTGATGCTTGGCATTCAGGCCAAAGAGTTCAATCTTGGTTTCATCAGACCAAAGAATTTTGTTTCTCATGTTCTGAGAGTCCTTTAGGTGTTTTTTGGCAAACTCTAAGAGGGCTGTCATGTGCCTTTTCCTGAGGAGTGGCTTTCGCCTGGCCACTCTACCATAAAGGCCTGATTGGTGGAGTGCTGCAGAGATGGTTGTCCTTCTGAAAGATTCTCCCATCTCCACAGAGCAACTCTGGAGGTCTGTCAGAGTGACCATCAGGTTGTTGGTCACCTCCCTGACCAAGGCCCTTTTCCCCCGATTGCTCAGTTTGGCCAGGTGGACAGCTCTAGGAAGACTCTTGGTGGTTCCAAACTTCTTCCATTTAAGAAAGATGGAGGCCACTGTTTTCTTGGGGGCCTCGACACAATCCTGTCTCGGAGCTCTATGGACAATTCCTTTGACTTCATGGCTTGGTTTTTGCTCTGATACGCACTGTCAACTGTGGGGCCTTTATATAGACAGGTGTGTGCCTTTCCAAATAATGTCCAATCAATTGAAATTATCACAAGTGGATACAAATTAAGTTGTAGAAACATCTCAAGGATGGTCAATGGAAACATGATGCACCTGAGCTGAATTTCAAGTCTCATAGCAAAGGGTCTGTATACTTATATTTCTGTTTTTGTTTTTTTTATACATTTGCAAAAATTTCTGAAAACCTGTTTTCCCTTTGTCATTTTGGGGTATTGTGTGTAGATTGATGAGGAACATTTTTTATTTAAAAAGGGAAGGGGTTTGAATTCTTCCCGAATGCACTGTATATCAACGAATTGGCGAGGGCACTAGAACAGTATTCAGCACCCGGCCTCACCCTACTAGAATCTGAAGTCAAATGTCTACTGTTAGCTAATGATCCGGTGCTGCTGTCCACCACCAAGGAGGGCCTACAGCAGCACCTGGATCTTCTGCACAGATTCTGTCAGACCTGGACCCTGACAGTAAATCTCAGTACACATTCCATCTAGACACTGTTGCCCTAGAGCTATAAAAGCCCTAAAACTATACCTGCCTCATCCTAAACATCAGCAACAGAGGTAACTTCCACAAAGCTGTCAACGATCTGAGAGACAAAATGGGACAAAATGGGACAAACACCAAATTGGAACTTCTATGCCATCAAAAGGAATTCAAAATTCCAGTTAGGATCTGGGATAAAAAAAAAATACTTGAATCAGTTAAAGAACACATTGCCCTTGATGGTTGTGAGGTCTGGGGTCCGCTCCCCAACCAATAATTCACAAAATGGGACAAACACCAAATTGGGACTCTGCGTGCAGAATTCTGTTTTGCAACGTAAAACACAAAATAATGCATGCAGAGCAGAATTAGGCCGATACCCGCTAATTATCAAAATCCAGAAAAGAGAAGTTCAATTCTACAACCACCTAAAAGGAAGCGATTCCCAAACCTGCCATAACAAAGCCATCACCTACAGAGTGATTCACCTAGAGAAGAGTCCCCTAAGCAAGCCGGTCTCGGGGCTCTGTTCACAAACACAAACAGACCCCACAGAGCTCCAGGACAGCAACACAAACAGACCCCACAGAGCTCCAGGACAGCAACACAAACAGACCCCACAGAGCTCCAGGACAGCAACACAAACAGACCCCACAGAGCTCCAGGACAGCAACACAAACAGACCCCACAGAGCTCCAGGACAGCAACACAAACAGACCCCACAGAGCCCCAGGACAGCAACACAAACAGACCCCACAGAGCTCCAGGACAGCAACACAAACAGACCCCACAGAGCCTCAGGACAGCAACACAAACAGACCCCACAGAGCTCCAGGACAGCAACACAAACAGACCCCACAGAGCCCCAGGACAGCAACACAAACAGACCCCACAGAGCTCCAGGACAGCAACACAAACAGACCCCACAGAGCTCCAGGACAGCAACACAACTAGACCCCACAGAGCCCCCAGGACAGCAACACAAACAGACCCCACAGAGTTCCAGGACAGCAACACAAACAGACCCCACAGAGCTCCAGGACAGCAACACAAACAGACCCCACAGAGCCCCAGGACAGCAACACAAACAGACCCCACAGAGCCTCAGGACAGCAACACAAACAGACCCCACAGAGCTCCAGGACAGCAACACAAACAGACCCCACAGAGCTCCAGGACAGCAACACAAACAGACCCCACAGAGCTCCAGGACAGCAACACAACTAGACCCCACAGAGCCCCAGGACAGCAACACAAACAGACCCCACAGAGTTCCAGGACAGCAACACAAACAGACCCCACAGAGCTCCAGGACAGCAACACAAACAGACCCCACAGAGCCCCAGGACAGCAACACAAACAGACCCCACAGAGCTCCAGGACAGCAACACAAACAGACCCCACAGAGCTCCAGGACAGCAACACAAACAGACCCCACAGAGCCCCAGGACAGCAACACAAACAGACCCCACAGAGCCTCAGGACAGCAACACAAACAGACCCCACAGAGCTCCAGGACAGCAACACAAACAGACCCCACAGAGCTCCAGGACAGCAACACAAACAGACCCCACAGAGCCCCAGGACAGCAACACAAACAGACCCCACAGAGCCTCAGGACAGCAACACAAACAGACCCCACAGAGCTCCAGGACAGCAACACAAACAGACCCCACAGAGCTCCAGGACAGCAACACAACTAGACCCCACAGAGCCCCAGGACAGCAACACAAACAGACCCCACAGAGTTCCAGGACAGCAACACAAACAGACCCCACAGAGCTCCGGCGCCCCGCCCCGGCCCAGGACAGCAACACAAACAGACCCCACAGAGCTCCAGGACAGCAACAAAAACAGACCCCACAGAGCTCCAGGACAGCAACACAAACAGACCCCACAGAGCTCCAGGACAGCAACACAAACAGACCCCACAGAGCCCCAGGACAGCAACACAAACAGACCCCACAGAGCCTCAGGACAGCAACACAAACAGACCCCACAGAGCTCCAGGACAGCAACACAAACAGACCCCACAGAGCTCCAGGACAGCAACACAAACAGACCCCACAGAGCTCCAGGACAGCAACACAAACAGACCCCACAGAGCTCCAGGACAGCAACACAAACAGACCCCACAGAGCTCCAGGACAGCAACACAAACAGACCCCACAGAGCCCCAGGACAGCAACACAAACAGACCCCACAGAGCTCCAGGACAGCAACAGTAACACAATTAGACCCAACCGAATCATGAGAAAACAAAAAAATCATTACTTGACACATTGGAATGAATTTAGCAAAAAAACTGAGCAAACTAGAATGCTATTTGGCCTCTAAACAGAGAACACAGTGGCAGTGGCAGAACACAGTGGCAGAATACCTAACCACTGTGACTGACCCAAAATTAAGGAGAGCTTTAACTATGTACAGACTCAGTGAGCATAGCCTTGCTATTGAGAAAGGCCTCCGTAGACAGACCTGGCTCTCAAGAGAAGACAGGCTTTGTGCCCCTACCAACAAAATGAGGTGGAAACTGAGCTGCACTTCCTAACCTCCTGCCAAATGTATGACCATATTAGAGACACATATTTCCCTCAATTTTCACAGACCCACAAAGAATTTGAAAACAGATCCAATTTCGATAAACTCACATATTTATTGGGTGAAATACCACAGTGTGACATCACAGCAGCAAGACCTGTTGCTAAAAGAAAAGGGCAACCAGTGAAGAACAAACACCATTATAAATACAACCCATATTTATGTTTATTTATTTTCTCTTTTGTACTTTAACTATTTGCACATTGTTATAACACTGCATATAGCCATAATATGACATTTGAAATGTCTCTATTCCTTTGGAACTTGTGAGTGTAATGTTTACTGTTTGTTTTTTGATTGATTATTTCACTTTTGTTTATCTATTTCACTTGCTTTGGCAATGTTAACATATGTTTCCCATGCCAATAAAGCCATTTGAATTTAATTGAGAGAGATCAGACTCCACTTATCCATTGAGCCACAGAGCCCTGCAGTGGAAGTATCATAGTACCCATAAAACCTAATGGTCAAAGAGGGAAATTATTCAAATCGTTTTTCCACCATTCAAACACTTAAAATAAGGGTTGTATTTTGTGTAAGCTTACCCTGGCATTGACGTTTTGATAACCTTTTAAATCTCTCTCAGACAAGTTTTTATGGGTATTATGACTCATACTGTGGTACTCTATTGCTGGACGTAATAAATTGTGCAAAACATCCACAACTCTGCAGAATATGTTGACGGGTCATCCCCGGGTAGTGAGGGTAGGCGACAACACATCCGCCACTCTGATCCTCAATACGGGGGGGGGGGGGGCCATCTCAGGGGTGTGTGCTTATTCGGCATGGGTCCTCAGATCCTCAAAACGTTCTACAGCTGCACCATTGAGAGCATGTTGACTGGCTGCATCACCGCCTGGCACGGCACCTGCTTGGCATCCAACCGCAAGGCGCTACAGAGGGCAGTGCGTACGGCCCAGTACATCACTGGAGCCAAGCTTCTTGCCGTCCAGACATTTTGAGATGGAGAAACAGTTTAAATGTAAAAACAATTCTAATGTTCACAAGTATGGAACCCATCCCACTGGTCACAGAAGTCAATTCAAAGTCCATTCCACATTGGTTTAACATAATTTAATTGAAAGTACTTGGAAACAATGTTGATATAACTAGTGTGTGCCCAGTGGGATGGCTCTGTGCCCAATTTGCAACTCTGTTTTTTTGTTTACATTTTACATTTACGGTCATTTAGCAGACGCTCTTATCCAGAGCGACTTACAGTAGTGAATGCATACATTTCATACATTGTATTTTTTTTTCCCTGTGCTGGCCCCCCGTGGGAATCGAACCCACAACCCTGGCGTTGCAAACACCATGCTCTACCAACTGAGCTACAGGGAAGGCTGTCTTTCATCAGTCTAGATAGTGGGAAGCTAGCTACTGGTAGCCAGACTCCACAGCCCAACGGCCAGACAGCCCAACGGTCAGACTCCACAGCCCAACGGCCAGACTCCACAGCCCAACGGTCAGACTCCACAGCCCAACGGCCAGACTCCACAGCCCAACGGCCAGACAGCCCAACGGCCAGACTCCACAGCCCAACGGCCAGACTCCACAGCCCAACGGTCAGACTCCACAGCCCAACGGCCAGACTCCACAGCCCAACGGTCAGACTCCACAGCCAGACTCCACAGCCCAACGGTCAGACAGCCCAACGGCCAGACTCCACAGCCCAACGGTCAGACTCCACAGCCCAACGGCCAGACTCCACAGCCCAACGGCCAGACAGCCCAACGGCCAGACTCCACAGCCCAACGGCCAGACTCCACAGCCCAACGGTCAGACTCCACAGCCCAACGGCCAGACTCCACAGCCCAACGGTCAGACTCCACAGCCAGACTCCACAGCCCAACGGTCAGACAGCCCAACGGCCAGACTCCACAGCCCAACGGTCAGACTCCACAGCCAGACTCCACAGCCCAACGGCCAGACAGCCCAACGGCCAGACTCCACAGCCCAACGGTCAGACTCCACAGCCCAACGGCCAGACTCCACAGCCCAACGGTCAGACTCCACAGCCAGACTCCACAGCCCAACGGCCAGACTCCACAGCCCAACGGCCAGACTCCACAGCCCAACGGTCAGACTCCACAGCCAGACTCCACAGCCCAACGGTCAGACTCCACAGCCAGACTCCACAGCCCAACGGTCAGACTCCACAGCCCAACGGCCAGACTCCACAGCCCAACGGCCAGACAGCCCAACGGCCAGACTCCACAGCCCAACGGTCAGACTCCACAGCCCAACGGCCAGACTCCACAGCCCAACGGTCAGACTCCACAGCCAGACTCCACAGCCCAACGGCCAGACAGCCCAACGGCCAGACTCCACAGACTGCACAGCCAGACTCCACAGCCCAACGGCCAGACAGCCCAACGGCCAGACTCCACAGCCCAACGGCCAGACTCCACAGCCCAACGGCCAGACTCCACAGCCCAACGGCCAGACTCCACAGCCCAACGGTCAGACTCCACAGCCAGACTCCACAGCCCAACGGCCAGACTCCACAGCCCACAACGGTCAGACTCCACAGCCCAAAAGCCAGACTCCACAGCCCAACAGGCTCTACACTGAATTTGATATCATCAAGTGGCGGGTGGACATTTTGTTGTTTTTCGAATCACAGACTTTAGGGTTTAAGATGAATCGGGTAAAAGTAGCAGTGGGTTGAAAATAGCGGACGTTCAACATTATCTGTGATCGGTTATAATTCTTTAGAATAAAGAGTCAAGACATGAGGAATTATGGTTCATTTATTTGAAAACAGTGGTTGGGTTGTTGTGGATTGATTTGGGTTGACATTATCCTCACCAATAACTTGATTACTAAATGCATTGTGCACTTTAAAACAGAGGAGAACCAAATCGTTTTCCATAAAAGTCTTGTTTTCAAGTTGTTGTTACTTCAATTAATTGAGTTTCTAAAGTCGTTTCTGGCCGAATTATCATTCAGCCTCATAAATACATTCTGCAATCACAGTCAGAAAAATATTAAAACTCTCAAGAGTGAGCTATGCTTAAATACTATTTGAAATAATTTAAAACTGTGCTTAATTGACTGTGCCTTGTTGCAATGGAACCAATAGAAAAGTCATAAAAGTGTAAACCCTGCCTACCTGGTACTCCAGGTGAGCTAAAGCAAACCTTGTAAAAGTATTTGAAAGATTTCAAATAGTGTTTGAACCCAGCTATGGTGGTGTGAAGATTATAGTGTCTTTACCAGGCTGTGACAGAATAGACTACATACATGTACAGCATACTCATGAGTTAAGTTAAACAACAATCTCTCTCTCCCCCGACAACTCACATTAACGACAAATCATAATTTAAACAAACTCACAATAAAGAAAACAGGTAAGTAAAAGGTATTATTTTAACTCAACAGTAAGTTGAGACCCCAACTGAGTTCCTTATTTGTTTGTTGGTGAAATTGGTCCGCAGGCCTTCAAAAAGGAGGCAGCGGGCTGCATGACCGCCAGTTTCCCATACCCGGGGTTAGCTAATAGCTAACATCTTGAGCAAGTCTGCCATGCTAAAAGATACTAGGATCACCTTTAGAACTTCTTTAGGTTAGCTAATAGCTAGCATCTCTCTAGCGTGCCGTGCTACAATCTTCTTTAGGTTAGCTAATAGCTAGCATCTCTCTAGCGTGCCGTGCTACAATCTTCTTTAGGTTAGCTAATAGCTAGCATCTCTCTAGCGTGCCGTGCTACAATCTTCTTTAGTTTAGCTAGCATCTCTCTAGCCAGGGCCTTTCTAGGACCTCCTAATGTAAGGAAACAACAGCGAGGGCCTACTCAGGAAACTAACGTTACAGAATGCACACAGACCAGCATATCTGTTATACACAATACATTTCTGCCATGTAGAATAGAGAGGCATGCCAGAGCCATACATGTTTTATGTACGGTATAGAAACCTGATTCCATCTGCAGTATTCCGCATGTTTCAGCTGACTGACTACACTACTAGAGAACGAGACTAGCCCCCTTTTAAAACATAAAAGCCTTCTTTTTTTTATTTTATTAACACAATATATAATAATATATTTGGCCTATCATCACACTAACTCATTCTGCATCCAATTAAAACAGGGATAAAACAACAAAAAACAATTACACTTTTTTTTTTCTGCTGGGGGAAAAAAAATAAAAATAACAGTACAATATTAAAAATACCCTTAAATACACAGAATGTTTTTTAAAAATGTAGTAAAATAGGCGGGAAAGTTAAACCAGTTTGATGTGAACCACTGCTTAACAGTAAATCAAATGCAGTAGTGCAAATGTTACATTTGTTACCCCTTCCTTCCCTACTTCACCCAGATTCATCAACATGGTGAAGCTGTGGGTCTTATTGCCCCTTCAGTGTGTGTGTGTGTGTGTGTGTGCGAATACGTCGGTATGACTGGGTCATAGTCCTACTCATCATCACTCCCACCCTTGCCCCCCCCTCTCTACATCCAGTATCATCTCTCATCACAAGTAGGGGTACTGTCCCAGCCGTCGAGGGCTGAGCTGGTATACGCTGTAGGTCTCAGCGTGTGGCGCGACACTAAGGGATCCGGTAGTAAACTGGTGTTGATAAGCTGCAGGAAGACCCATCACAACCCCCCCCACCACCGAAGACTCCTTCCTGGTTCCTGCATCCCTCCGGACCAATCCCGAGGTACCGCAAGGGACGGTGGGTGGGGCATAGGTGGAGGGGTGACCACGCACCAGGAGCTGGGAGGCAGAGGCTAGCGCAGCGGACGCAGGGAAGGTGTATAGACTAGGGGCAGAGCCTAGAGAGGGCACTTCCTGGAAGGTGTAGTGGGAGGTGGGGCCGGGGGGGTAGGTTGCCTGGCGACGCAGGTTGCCGTGGGAACGGTCCTGGGACGAAGAGGACGAGACTACAGGCTGTAAAAAAACAACAACAATAGAATAGAACATTTTATTGTCCATTAGAATATTTCATACATCAAGCAACAAGACACAAATAGACAATAATATACTACTACACATTTCCGTCTATACTTTCTCTGAAGGTTGCACCCTCTTGAACATCCCAAGGGCCCTAAACATTCCGCAAATTCGTTTTTTTCCAGGTTTCAGTTTTTTTTCTTCAGTTTTTCGCTTTAAAAAGCACACTTAAATAGCAAATCCCCCCCCCCCCCCCCCAAATAATGCAGGATTTAAGTCCACAACGATGCTTAAACCACATCAAGATACCACTTTTGAGGTCTGATTTTGGGGTGTAGTTACCCTATAATTCCACTGTGCACCAGTCAGAGTCTTGGTTAGTAGTATTTATGTAGCGCTCATGTGATTGCAGAGTTTGCTAAACAAATACCCACTGGAATGACGTAAATAATCATGATATCATTCTACCAGGTAGGCATAACCTACTTTGCTTTTCCTTCTCTACCAGAAGAAGGTTGTCATTAGCATCATCGCTAACTGCTACACCGCTAACTGCTACACCAAGTGTAGACACACTCTCACAGGACAGATTATTAGGTACAACACCCCGTTCACGAAAATGGATCGCTCCTACAGACACAGACAGAGACTGAGACAGAGAGACAGATGGACAGTCCCTGTGTCGTTTTCAAAAAGTTGCAGGAAAAATATGAATCATGTTTGATGATTAACTTTCTAACGAGTTCAATACATTTTATTAATATTGCTGATTTCTGTTTTAATGTCTGGATTCTATTTTCAAGTTTTAAACCCAACTATGCAGTAATCGATAACAATGTTATACTAAAATTAACATAGAACAAAAACATGAGAAATTAAAATAAGAATGAGAAAGTTAGTAAGCATACTATATATATATATATATATACACACATACATACATATACATACATACATACATACATACACACACACACATACAGGGTCAGTACCATATTAACAGTGTACAGGGATACTGGAGTGATGGAGGTAGATATGTATAGGGGGAAGGAGACAGGGATACTGGAGTGATGGAGGTAGATATGTATAGGGGTAAGGGAACAGGGATACTGGAGTGATGGAGGTAGATATGTATAGGGGGAAGGGGACAGGGATACTGGAGTGATGGAGGTAGATATGTATAGGGGGAAGGAGACTAGGCATCAGGATATAAGATAAACAGAGTAGCAACAGCTTTTGTACACTACCGTTCAAAAGTACAGGGTCACTTAAAAATGTCCTTGTTTTTGTCCATTTTAAAATAACAACAAATTGATCAGAAATACAGTGTAGACAATGTTATTGTTGTAAATGACTATTGTAGCTGTAAACAGTTGGTGTTTAATGGAGTATCTGGAGCATCAGCATTTGTGGGTTCAATTACAGGCTCAAAATGGCTAGAAACGAATAACTTTCTTCCGAAACTAGTCAGTCTATTCTTGTTCTGAGAAACGAAGGCTATTCCATGCGAGAAATTGCCAAGAAACTGAAGATCTCGTACAATGCTATGTACTACTCCCTTCACAGAACAGTGCAAACTGGCTCTAACCAGAATAGAAAGAGGAGTGGGAGGCCCCAGTGCACAACTGAGCAAGAGGACAAGTACATTAGAGTTTCTAGTTTGAGAAACAGACGCCTCACAAGTCCTCAACTGGCAGCTTCATTAAATATACTGCTCAAAAAAATAAAGGGAACACTAAAATAACACATCCTAGATCTGAATGAATGAAATAATCTTATTAAATACTTTTTTCTTTACATAGTTGAATGTGCTGACAACAAAATCACACAAAAATAATCAATGGAAATCCAATTTATCAACCCATGGAGGTCTGGATTTGGAGTCACACTCAAAATTAAAGTGGAAAACCACACTACAGGCTGATCCAACTTTGATGTAATGTCCTTAAAACAAGTCAAAATGAGGCTCAGTAGTGTGTGTGGCCTCCACGTGCCTGTATGACCTCCCTACAATGCCTGGGCATGCTCCTGATGAGGTGGCAGATGGTCTCCTGAGGGATCTCCTCCCAGACCTGGACTAAAGCATCCGCCAACTCCTGAACAGTCTGTGGTGCAACGTGGCGTTGGTGGATGGAGCGAGACATGATGTCCCAGATGTGCTCAATTGGATTCAGGTCTGGGGAACGGGCGGGCCAGTCCATAGCATCAATGCCTTCCTCTTGCAGGAACTGCTGAAACACTCCAATCACATGAGGTCTAGCATTGTTTGCATTAGGAGGAACCCAGGGCCAACCGCACCAGCATATGGTCTCACAAGGGGTCTGAGGATCTCATCTCGGTACCTAATGGCAGTCAGGCTACCTCTGGCGAGCACATGGAGGGCTGTGCGGCACCCCAAAGAAATGCCACCCCACACCATGACAGACCCACCGCCAAACCGGTCATGCTGGAGGATGTTGCAGGCAGCCGACCGTTCTCCACGGCGTCTCCAGACTCTGTCACGTCTGTCACTTGCTCAGTGTGAACCTGCTTCATCTGTGAAGAGCACAGGGCGCCAGTGGCGAATCTGCCAATCTTGGTGTTCTATGGCAAATGCCAAACGTCCTGCACGGTGTTGGGCTGTAAGCACAACCCCCACCTGTGGACGTCGGGCCCTCATACCACCCTCATGGAGTCTGTTTCTGACCGTTTGAGCAGACACATGCACATTTGTGGCCTGCTGGAGGTCATTTTGCAGGGCTCTGGCAGTGCTCCTCCTGCTCCTCCTTGCACAAAGGTGGAGGTAGCGGTCCTGCTGCTGGGTTGTTGCCCTCCTACGGCCTCCTCCATGTCTCCTGATGTACTGGCCTGTCTCCTGGTAGCGCCTCCATGCTCTGGACACTACGCTGACAGACACAGCAAACCTTCTTGCCACAGCTCGCATTGATGTGCCATCCTGGATGAGCTGCACTACCTGAGCCACTTGTGTGGGTTGTAGACTCCGTCTCATGCTACCACTAGAGTGAAAGCACCGCCAGCATTCAAAAGTGACCAAAACATCAGCCAGGAAGCATAGGAACTGAGAAGTGGTCTGTGGTCACCACCTGCAGAACCACTCGTTTATTGGGGGTGTCTTGCTAATTGTCTATAATTTCCACCTGTTGTCTATACCATTTGCACAACAGCATGTGAAATTTATTGTCAATCAGTGTTGCTTCCTAAGTGGACAGTTTGATTTCACAGAAGTGTGATTGACTTGGAGTTACATTGTGTTGTTTAAGTGTTCCCTTTATTTTTTTGAGCAGTGTAGTACCCGCAAAACCAGTTTCAACGTCAACAGTGAAGAGGCGACTCCGGGATGCTGGCCTTCTAGGCAGAGATGCAAGAAAAAGCCATATCTCAGACTGGCCAATAAAAAGAAAAGATTAAGATGGGCAAAAGAACACAGACACTGGACAGAGGAAGATTGGAGAAAAGTGTTATGGACAGACGAATCTAAGTTTGAGGTGTTCGGATCACAAAGAAGAACATTTGTGAGATGCAGAAAAAATGAAAAGATGGTGGAGGAGTGTTTGACGCCATCTGTCATCATGGTGGAGGCAATGTGATGGTCCGGGGCTGCTTTGGTGGTGGTAAAGTGGGAGATTTGTACAGGGTGAAAGGGATCTTGAAGAAGGAAGGCTATCACTCTATTTTGCAACGCCATGCCATACCCTGTGGACGGAGCTTAATTGGAGCCAATTTCCTCCCACAACAGGACAATGACCCAAAGCACAGCTCCAAACTATACAATAACTATTTAGGGAAGAAGCAGTCAGCTGGTATTCTGTCTATAATGGAGTGGCCAGCACAGTCACCGGATCTCAACCCTATTGAGCTGTTGTGGGGGCAGCTTGACCGTATGGTACGTAAGAAGTGCCCATCAAGCCATATCCAATTTGTGGTAGGTGCTTCAGGAAGCATGGGGTGAAATCTCTTCAGATTACCTCAACAAATTGACAACTAGAATGCCAAAGGTCCGCAAGGCTGTAATTGCTGCAAATGGAGGATTCTTTGACAGAAAGCAAAGTTTGAAGGACACAATTATTATTTCAATTTTTAAAAAATCATTATTTATAACCTTGTCAATGTCTTGACTGTATTTCCTATTCATTTTGCATCTCATTTCATGTCTGTTTTCATGGAAAACAAGGACATTTCTAAGTGACCCCAAACTTTTCGAACGATAGTGTGTGTGCGTATTATGTGTGAGTGATCAGATGGCGTGAGTGTGCATAGAGACTAAAATACAAGGGTCAACTCAGTTAGTCCGTGTGGCCATTTTGTTAGCTATTTAACAGTCTTATAGCTTTGGGGGGGATAGAAGCTGTTCAGGAGCCTGTTGGTGTCAGACTTGATGCTTCGGTACCGCTTGTCACGCGGAAGTTCCACAGCAATACAGAACAGTCTGTGGCTGGAGTCTTAACGATTATCCGGAACCTTCCTTTCACACCGCCTGATATATAGAGGTCCTGGATGGCAGGAAGCTCGGTCCCCATTGATGTACCAGGCTGTCCACACCACCCCTCTGTAGCAACCATGCGATCTAGAGCGGTGCTATTGCCATACCAGGAAGTGATGCAGCCAGTCAAGATGCCTTCAATGTCACAGCTGTAGAACTGGCCGTAGCCTCAGAGTTGTCTGGGATAGCTCTGTGTGTGTGGTAGCCCTGTCTTTTAGTTTAGCGCCAACCTCTGTGTTAATCCAGGGCTTTTGATTTGGAGAAGCAGTGAACCTTCACTGTGGGGACAACGTCGATGATGCATTTTCTAATGAAGCCGGTGACGGAGGTGGTTAGCTCATCGATGTTATAGGTGGAGTCTCTAAACATCCCAATCAGCGCTAGCAAAGCAGTCCTGTAGTGTAATCTCGGATTCTGATGAACATTTCTTAACGGAGCGAGTCACGGGGTATTTCTTGTTTGAGCTTCTACATGTAAACAGGAAGCAGGAGTATGGAGTCGTGATTTGATTTGCCGAATGTGGGGACGATGGACGGCCTTGTATGCTTTCTTGTGGGTAGAGTAACAGTGGTCTAGGACTTTATCGCCCCCTAGTGGTGAAGGAAGTTGGGCATCACGTTTCTTAATGATGTGGAATTAAAATAGCCGACAACCAGAACAGCAGACTCCGGGTGTAAGTTTTCCTGCTTGTTTATAGCCTCGTACAGTTGGTTAAATGCCATCTTGTTTGTTTTTCGTATCCTGAGGTTGAATCACAGTCATGATAACAGATGTAAACTCCCACAGGAAGTAGAAGGGTCGGCATTTGACCATCAGGTATTCCCGAGACGGGTGAGCAATAGGTCGATACTGCGCTCGACTCAGCAACCAATTATTGTTGATGTAGAGACAAACCACTCCCCTTCTCCGTCTGCAACTCAGATTTTATTGGGCCTTATATGCCCCTGTAATGTGAAATATTCACTAGTAAAAGAGGATGCTATTGGCTGGCGGACTCACCTGGCTGAGGTTGAGAGGATGTGATTGGCTGGGGACTAGCCTATGGCGGTTGCTGCCGTCTCCAGAGCTACAGGGATGCCGATTGGCCAACCTGGGCTTGATGTAGGAACTCTGGGGTTGCACTGGAAACCAACCAGGAAGAAGGAGGGTCAGTAAACGAAAGGTCGCTAGTTCAAAGCCCTGAGCCGACAAAGTGAAAATCTGTCAACGTGCCCTTAACCATAATAGCTCCAGGGGCGCCGTTGATAATGGCTGACCTTGGCCGCGACCTCGCTCTCCGAGGGTGTGTCAAGGGCAGCTGGTATATTGCAAACAAAAAAAAGCATTTGCAATACACAAATAATAATCATCGAATTATTTTCACCCTCAAACTGGTTTTAAACCATTCTGTATTTGTGTACTGTGTGTTTGTGTACAGTGTGTGTGTATTTGTGTGTGTGTGTGTGTGTGTGCAGTGTGTGTGTGTACAGTGTGTGTACAGTGTGTGTACAGTGTACGGTGTGTGTGTGTGTGTGTGTACAGTGTGTGTACAGTGTGTGTGTGTGTGTACATGTGTGTGTGTGTGTGTATTTGTGTACAGTGTGTACTGGTGTGTGTGTGTGTGTGTGTGTGTGTGTGTGTGTGTATTTGTGTACAGTGTGTACTGTGTGTGTGTGTGTGTGTGTGTGTGTGTGTGTGTGTGTATTTGTGTACAGTGTGTACTGTGTGTGTGTGTGTGTGTGTGTGTGTGTGTGTGAGTGAGTGAGTGTGTGTGTGTGTGTGAGCGAGTGTGTGTGTGTATATTTGTGTGTGTGTACAGTGTGTGTGTGTGTGTGTGTGTGTGTGTGTGTGTGAGCCCTGTCACCTGTCTGAGTCGGCTGGGTCTTTACAGACGGTGCGACCACGGCCAGTGACCTGCCTCTCGCCGTCCCTCCTCCTCCAGGGAGGTGTGTGCTGGGGAGGGGAGTGAGGGGGCTGGTCGTAGAGGAGTCAGAGTCGTGAACCGTCAAACAGCTGATCACGTTAGTCCTCTGAGCCGGACCACAGCTGGTTCACAATCACACACATACACACATTAGACAGATACAGTCGGGAGACACAAACCAGTCGGCAGTAAGGACTATCTGTTATTCAATGTGTTTCTATGGGCTAATAGCAGTAATTTGTTATTCAATGTGTTTCTATGGGCTAATAGCAGTAATCTGTTATTCAATGTGTTTCTATGGGCTAATAGCAGTAATCTGTTATTCAATGTGTTTCTATGGGCTAATAGCAGTAATTTGTTATTCAATGTGTTTCTATGGGCTAATAGCAGTAATCTGTTATTCAATGTGTTTCTATGGGCTAATAGCAGTAATCTGTTATTCAATGTGTTTCTATGGGCTAATAGCAGTAATCTGTTATTCAATGTGTTTCTATGGGCTAATAGCAGTAATCTGTTATTCAATGTGTTTCTATGGGCTAATAGCAGTAATCTGTTATTCAATGTGTTTCTATGGGCTAATAGCAGTAATCTGTTATTCAATGTGTTTCTATGGGCTAATAGCAGTAATTTGTTATTCAATGTGTTTCTATGGGCTAATAGCAGTAATTTGTTATTCAATGTGTTTCTATGGGCTAATAGCAGTAATCTGTTGTTCAATGTGTTTCTATGGGCTAATAGCAGTAATCTGTTATTCAATGTGTTTCTATGGGCTAATAGCAGTAATCTGTTATTCAATGTGTTTCTATGGGCTAATAGCAGTAATCTGTTATTCAATGTGTTTCTATGGGCTAATAGCAGTAATCTGTTGTTCAATGTGTTTCTATGGGCTAATAGCAGTAATCTGTTATTCAATGTGTTTCTATAGGCTAATAGCAGTAATCTGTTGTTCAATGTGTTTCTATGGGCTAATAGCAGTAATCTGTTATTCAATGTGTTTCTATGGGCTAATAGCAGTAATCTGTTATTCAATGTGTTTCTATGGGCTAATAGCAGTAATCTGTTGTTCAATGTGTTTCTATGGGCTAATAGCAGTAATCTGTTATTCAATGTGTTTCTATGGGCTAATAGCAGTAATCTGTTATTCAATGTGTTTCTATGGGCTAATAGCAGTAATCTGTTATTCAATGTGTTTCTATGGGCTAATAGCAGTAATCTGTTGTTCAATGTGTTTCTATGGGCTAATAGCAGTAATCTGTTATTCAATGTGTTTCTATGGGCTAATAGCAGTAATCTGTTGTTCAATGTGTTTCTATGGGCTAATAGCAGTAAGGACTATCTGTTATTCAATGCGTTTCTATTGGCTAATAGCAGTATGGCCAAATTAAATGTTTCATAAAATATATTTGTATATACCTTAAGGGATCCTAAAATTCCAAAGCAAATTGCTGAATTATCCTTGGTATGAATATCTTTGACTCTACATACAGGGTTAAAAGCCTCGTACAGTTGTGGATGACCTATGCTCCTCACAGAGTAAAAGGGTTGAGGTCAAGTAGCAGTCAAGATGTAGCGGTTAGAGCGTTGGACTAGTAACCGGAAGGTTGCATGTTCAAATCCCCGAGCTGACAAGGTACAAATCTGTCGTTCTGCCCCCTGAACAAGGCAGTTTAACCCACTGTTCCCCAGTAGGTCGTCATTGTAAATAAGAATTTGTTCTTAACTCACTTGCTTAGTTAAATAAATTATAATTTTTTTAATATTTAAAATAAATATCAATAGATTAGTTATCAACTACAAACCGTCTAGAACTAATCACATAAAGCAGGGCCCCAACTGCTACAGTTGTTTGTGATTGGATGGGAGACCAGACAGACCTGGCGGGGTGGAACTTCCTCTCGTCCTCCTCGTCTGAGTGGATGGTGATGACGCTGATCGCCGGGCTGGGCGTGTCCGAGATGATGATTGGCTGAGAGAGAGCTGCCGCGCTGCAGATGGGCGGAGTCAGCACGGCGTTGGTGAGTAGGGATACACGAGACACGCCCCTGTAAAACATGCACACACACACACACACACACACACACACACACACACACACACACACGGCAAAGAAGGAAATGTAGTATTCCCAAACCATCATGGTCACCTAATAATCCCCAGTTTCCAATTGGCTCATCCCCCTCCTCGCCCCTGTAACTATTCCCCAGGTCGTTGCTGTAAATGAGAATGTGTTCTCAGTCAACTTACCTGGTTAAAAGAAGAGTTAAATAAAAACATTTTAATAAATAGTTTCACACCTTTACTATTCCTGATTTCAAGGGCGAAGACATTCAAAAAACACATTTGTGGAGCCCCTGAAAACGTAACGTTTCCAGCTGTTAGTTATAACACGTTACTAGTTGATGGGCCTAACCAGCTATTACACTGAACAAAAATATAAACGCAACATGTAAAGTGTTGGTCCCATGTTTCATGAGCTGAAATAAAACATCCCAGAAATGTTCAACACTCACAAAAAAAAGCTTATTTCTCTCAAATTTTGTGCACAAATTTGTTTACATCCCCGTTAGTTAACATTTCTCCTTTGCCAAGATACTCCATCCACCTGACAGGTGTTGGATATCAAGAAGCTGATTAAACAGCATGATCATTACACAGGTGCACCTTGTGCTGGGGACAATAAATGGCCACTCTAAACCACACTATGCCACAGATGTCTCAACTTTTGAGAGAGTGTTGCAATCGGCATGCTGACTGCAGGAATGTCCAGCTGTTGCCAGAGAATTTAATGTTAATTTCTCTACCATAAGCCGCCTCCAACATCATTTAAAGAATTTGGCAGTACGTCCAACTGGCCTCACAACTGGCATCTTCACCTGCATGAGACCAGCCATCCGGACAGCTGATGAAACTGAGGAGTATTTCTGTCTGTAATAAAGCCCTTTTTGTGGGGAAAACTGATTCTGATTGGCTGGGCCTGGCTCCCCAGTGGGTGAGCCTATGCCCTCCCAGGCCCACCCATGGCTGTGCCCCTGCCCAGTCATGTGAAATCCATAGATTAGGGCCTAATGAATTTATTTAAATTGATTGATTTCCTTATATGAACTGTAACTCAGTAAAATCGTTGAAATTGTTGCGTTTATATTTTTTGTTCAGTGTAGTTGATGACTGTAACTAGTTGTTGTGCCACTATCCATTCAGTTCCTTCTCTTCCAGTCAGTCGTACCTGGTGGTTCTGCTGTTACCACGACCACCCTTAACCCTCTTCCCCGCTCCGCTCCTGGAATTAACCCCCAGGTTCTGCTGCAGCACTCCGCTGTACTGAGGTCCCCTACACACACCACAAACACAACACACACACGATTTGCAGTTTTGGGACATTACCCATGTCTATTAAACCAGGCAAACTCAAAAAAAAATGGCACAGATAAAGTATTTGAATCCATTTTTCAGTAACCCAGGACTGTTTCTCTTTATCTGGGATAGTTATCCTGTGCAGGGTAAGAATAGTTTTCTGATGGACTCTTTAACTTCTGTTATTTTATATAATGAGTTCTGATGCTAACAGACAGCTATGTAACCATGGTGATGACCCTACCTCCAGCTGTGTGTCTGCTGGGCTGTGTCCGGAAGGAGTGTCTCCACGGGAGACTCCGTGACAACCGACTGGTGGGTGGAGCCGTGGATGGCCACACCCGGAACCTGCTGCCATGACGACGGGATCAGGATGTGCTGGGTACCAGCTGGCCAGGCCTGCTACAGAGAACACACACAAAAAAATCTTTGGTCGTAAACGATTGCCGGACGTCTTGGCGCGTTCAGTGTGACAGGGTCTAGAGGTCTGCCGATTTAAGTACCGCTAAGTACATTCGTAGGCTCTGACAAAGTTTCTGACAGTGTCAGAATTGTTTTGGTTTAAACGTTTACATGCTGTGCACCAAGAACAATTTCCTTAATAATCTTGTTTAGGCTACACACGTCATAAAAATCAGGCTACCTGATGGGATTTTGATAAATGCACAAAAATCACCCAAATCAAAATAAACATTCTACCACTGCGACTATGATATTATGGGGAAGTCTATTTGATTCTGAGTTCAGACACAAAGTTAGTACGTGAAAGTTTATTTTAAGATGCCTACTTTCAGTTTTTTTCCTGAACTCACTTCAGTCAGGTTGCATAAAGCAAAGACAGGCTGTAACCTGCGCAGATCAAATGCACCGCTGCAGTTGACATAGCCTACGCTGGCTGAAGTAGCCTCTCAAGCCAATCGTAGAATGTGACGACAGAACTGAAACTAATCGTACAATCTGGCCAGGTTGATATCAAGATTTTAACCCCCCTAAGGTCGATTTATTTGCGTAATAAACAATCTCGATAAAGTTTAAGGTAGAGAAATCCGTTTTTTTTTTTTTTGCAATGGATGCATCTCAATCCACTACGTCCGCTTTTGTCGAACTTCCGCATCTGAGGTGTTTGTCAGACCATGAGACAAAAATCGTCTGTAGCGTCCGAGCGGTTTGGCAAAAACAAAAATATTATGACCACTCTCGGGAAAGAGTCTCACGAACACGATGGTGTTCTCCGTTTCGCTCTACGACCCCCACAGGCATCTTGGGACTCCTCTGAAGTCTGTTCAGCAGATCTTTCTGTGGAAAGGTGAGACTCTCAGGAACACGTACATGTTGTTTTGCTTTAGGATGCCCACAGGCCTCGTCTAAAAGGTCCTCCGATACCAGTTGAAAATAAATGTTAGTATGTATATCTGGAGACTGTTTAGTGCCAAAAATGAGGGGTTAAATAAATGTCAAAAAATTAAATAATATAAGTTTCCTGATCTTTCTTATTCAGTTGAAGTCGGAATTTTACATACACTTAGGTTGGAGTCGTTAAAACTCGTGTTTCAACCACGCCACAAATGTATTGTTAACGAACTATAGTTTTGGCAAGTCGGTTAGGACATCTACTTTGTGCATGACACAAGTCATTTTTCCAACAGTTGTTTACAGACAGATTATATCACTTATAATTCACTGTATCACAAATCCAGTGGGTCAGAAGTTTACATACACTAAGTTGACTGTGCCTTTAAACAGCTTATGGATTAATTTGGTAACATCATGATAACGGTAAAAGACTGAATGCGACGTACATGGGGGGGGTAGCTAGGGAAAGGAGGAGGGTAGGAGAGGGGAAAGGGGGGTAGCTAGGGAAAGGAGGAGGGTAGGAGAGGGGAAAGGAGATAGTTAGGGAAAGGGGGAAGATGGGAGAGGGGAAAGGAGGTAGTTAGGGAAAGGAGGAGGAGGATGGGAGAGGGGAAAGGAGGAGGGTAGGAGAGGGTAAAGTTCCTTGGTGTCCACATCACCAACAAACTAACATGGTCCAAGCACACCAAGACAGTCGTGAAGAGGGCACAACAAAACCTATTCCCCTCAGGAGACGGAAAAGATTTTGCATGGGTCCTCAGATCCTCAAAAGGTTTTACAGCTGCACCATCGAGAGCATCCTGACTGGTTGCATCACTGCCTGGTATGGCAACTGCTCGGCCTCCGACCGCAAGGCACTACAGAGGGTACGGCCCAGTACATCACCGAGGCCTTGCTTCCTGCCATCTAGGACCTCTATACCAGGCGGTGTCAGAGGAAGGCCCTAAAAATTGTCTTTAGACTCCAGCCACCCTAGTCATAGAGTGTTCTCTCAGCTACCGCACGGCAAGCGCTACCGGAGCGCCAAGTCTAGGTCCAAGAGGCTTCTAAACAGCTTCTACCACCAAGCCATAAGACTCCTGAACATCTAATCAAATGGCTTCCCAGACTATTTGCATTGTTCCCCCCCCCCCCCTTTTACGCTGCTGCTACTCTGTTATAATCTATGCATTGTCACTTTAACAACTCTACCTACATGTACATATTACCTCAATTACCTTGACAGCGGTGTCCCCGCACATTGACTCTGTACCGGCAAACCCCCTGTATATAGTCTCGCTATTGTTATTTTACTGCTGCTCTTTAATTATTTGTTATTTTTATCTCTTACTTAAAAAAAAAAAAAATTGGTAGGTATTTTCTTAAAACTGCATTGTTGGTTAAGGGCTTGTAAAGTCAGCATTTCACTGTAAGTTGTGGACTGATTAAGGACACCAAAGTTAGTCTATAGATTGATCAGGGTTGTGGGTTGACTGTGGACCGATTGATAGATCTGGGTTGTCAATGTGAAGATGAGAAGAAACAGGCTGATCCATGGCTGAGAGGTCTGGGAGAGGAGAAACTGGCTGAGAGGTCTGACAGAGGAGAAACTGGCTGAGAGGTCTGGGAGAGGAGAAACCGGCTGAGAGGTCTGGGAGAGGAGAAACTGGCTGAGGAGGTCTGACAGAGGAGAAACTGGCTGAGAGGTCTGGGAGAGGAGAAACTGGCTGAGAGGTCTGACAGAGGGGAAACTGGCTGAGAGGTCTGGGAGAGGAGAAACTGGCTGAGAGGTCTGGGAGAGGGGAAACTGGCTGAGAGGTCTGACAGAGGAGAAACTGGCTGAGAGGTCTGGGAGAGGAGAAACTGGCTGAGAGGTCTGGGAGAGGAGAAACTGGCTGAGAGGTCTGACAGAGGGGAAACCGGCTGAGAGGTCTGGGAGAGGAGAAACCGGCTGAGAGGTCTGGCAGAGGAGAAACTGGCTGAGGAGGTCTGACAGTGGAGAAACTGACTGAGAGGTCTAGGAGAGGTCTGGAGAGGAGAAACTGGCTGAGGAGGTCTGGGAGATGTCTGGGAGAGGAGAAACTGGCTGAAGAGGTCTGACAGAGGAGAAACTAGCTGAGGAGGTCTGACAGAGGAGAAACTGGCTGAGAGGTCTAGGAGAGGTCTGGGAGAGGAGAAACTGGCTGAGGAGGTCTGGGAGAGGTCTGGGAGAGGAGAAACTGGCTGAAGAGGTCTGACAGAGGAGAAACTAGCTGAGGAGGTCTGACAGAGGAGAAACTGGCTGAGAGGTCTAGGAGAGGAGAAACTGGCTGAGGAGGTCTGGGAGAGGAGAAACTGGCTGAGGAGGTCTGGGAGAGGAGAAACTGGCTGAGGAGGTCTGGGAGAGGAGAAACTGGCTGAGAGGTCTGACAGAGGAGAAACTGGCTGAGAGGTCTGGGAGAGGAGAAACTGGCTGAGGAGGTCTGGGAGAGGAGAAACTGGCTGAGGAGGTCTGGGAGAGGAGAAACTGGCTGAGAGGTCTGACAGAGGAGAAACTGACTGAGAGGTCTGATAGAGGAGAAACTGACTGAGAGGTCAGGGAGAAACTGGCTGAGGACGTCTGGGAGAGGAGAAACTATCTGAGGAGGTTTGACAGAGGTCTGACAGAGGAGAAACTGGCTGAGAGGTCTGACAGAGGAGAAACCGGCTGAGAGGTCTGATAGAGGAGAAACTGGCTGAGAGGTCTGGGAGAGGAGAAACTGGCTGAGAGGTCTGGGAGAGGAGAAACTGGCTGAGGAGGTCTGGGAGAGGAGAAACTGGCTGAGGAGGTCTGGGAGAGGAGAAACTGGCTGAGGAGGTCTGATAGAGGTCTGGGAGAGGAGAAACTGCAGCATGATGAGCCTAAAGGGCTTTCCAGGCTTGAAGCGGCGGCAGGGGGCGGAATTCTATCCTAGCAGAGCGATCGGCGGGGATCATGTACGTGAAAGTCGCTCAGACAAAAAATGAATCTGTTCTATTTGGGCTTACTCTGTTCCGCTCCTCAGGGGTGGGCTGCTTCCTGTCTGGAAAGCCTTCAACTCTCAAAAGGTATTCTGTTCTGAGCCACTGAGGCTGGAGTTTGAGACCCAGCTGGAAGCCAGACCAGGCAGGAAAGAGAACACACACACACACACACACACACACACACACACACACACACACACACACACACACACACACACACACACACACACACACACACACACACACACACACACACGTACCTGTGTGAGCATGGCAGGCTGCAGCTGCAGTGGCTGTGTTGATTGGTTCTGGTTCACTATGGGGACTGAACTGTCCATCCTCAGTGGGAAACTAGAGCTCTTATTGGACGACTGGAGCCCTGCAGACAGAGGAACAGCCAATCAGTAACCACCAACACAATAGAGGTTAACACGGGAACAGGACTCCTGTGGGTCTGAAGTTCTAGAATCAAGCTAGGGACTGGACAGAATGGGTCTGAAGTTCTAGAATCAAGCTAGGGACTGGACAGAATGGGACTGAAGTTCTAGAATCAAGCTAGGGACTGGACAGAATGGGTCTGAAGTTCTAGAATCAAGCTAGGGACTGGACAGAATGGGTCTGAAGTTCTAGAATCAAGCTAGGGACTGGACAGAATGGGCCTGAAGTTCTAGAATCAAGCTAGGGACTGGACAGAATGGGTCTGAAGTTCTAGAATCAAGCTAGGGACTGGACAGAATGGGTCTGAAGTTCTAGAATCAAGCTAGGGACTGGACAGAATGGGTCTGAAGTTCTAGAATCAAGCTAGGGACTGGACAGAATGGGTCTGAAGTTCTAGAATCAAGCTAGGGACTGGACAGAATGGGCCTGAAGTTCTAGAATCAAGCTAGGGACTGGACAGAATGGGTCTTAAGTTCTAGAATCAAGCTAGGGACTGGACAGAATGGGTCTGAAGTTCTAGAATCAAGCTAGGGACTGGACAGAATGGGCCTGAAGTTCTAGAATCAAGCTAGGGACTGGACAGAATGGGTCTGAAGTTCTAGAATCAAGCTAGGGACTGGACAGAATGGGTCTGAAGTTCTAGAATCACTGATCTCTATACTATACAAACAACTTTTGGAAAGCTCATATTCAAAGCTACCCACCAAAAAAGTATGGTCCACAGATCTAACTGAATGTGAACAACCCTTTAACTAGAACAGAATATGGAAAAATATGACCTTGGCATCCCGTAATGCGAACCATCATTTAAAGTTTGTATTTAACACCAAGGAAAAGTTTTACGATGAAATTGGCCCCAACACCCAACTGTTCACTGCGTCCCCTAAATCAGGTAGGAACACATTCCTTCATATGATGTGGGATGTTTAACTGCCCTGCAGTGAAACGTTTCTCTGACACAGTTATAACATTCATATTCAAATGCGTTGCATCGACTGTTACTTAACGATGGTAGCTCCTTGAATCTCTCAATCAATCAGAGACGATTAGTACTGGCAGGCAGAACTGATAAATATGTTGACTCTTAGATGACAGTTACTATTAGAAGTTAAAACATTAGAATTAGACAGCCTTGACTTATTCCACATGAATTAGACAGCCTTGATTTATTCCACGTGAATTAGACAGCCTTGACTTATTCCACATGAATTAGACAGCCTTGACTTATTCCACATGAATTAGACAGCCTTGACTTATTCCACGTGAATTAGACAGCCTTGACTTATTCCACGTGAATTAGACAGCCTTGACTTATTCCACGTGAATTAGACAGCCTTGACTTATTCCACATGAATTAGACAGCCTTGACTTATTCCACATGAATTAGACAGCCTTGACTTATTGCAAGGGAATTAGACAGCCTTGACTTATTCCACGTGAATTAGACAGCCTTGACTTATTCCACGTGAATTAGACAGCCTTGACTTATTCCACGTGAATTAGACAGCCATGACTTATTCCACGTGAATTAGACAGCCTTGACTTATTCCACGTGAATTAGACAGCCATGACTTATTCCACGTGAATTAGACAGCCTTGACTTATTCCACGTGAATTAGACAGCCATGACTTATTCCACGTGAATTAGACAGCCTTGACTTATTCCACGTGAATTAGACAGCCTTGACTTATTCCACGTGAATTAGACAGCCTTGACTTATTCCACGTGAATTAGACAGCCTTGACTTATTCCACGTGAATTAGACAGCCTTGACTTATTCCACGTGAATTAGACAGCCTTGACTTATTCCACGTGAATTAGACAGCCTTGACTTATTCCACGTGAATTAGACAGCCTTGACTTATTCCACATGTTGTGTTAGAGCCTGAATTCAAAATGGATTAAATAAAATACACACAATAACCCATAATGACAAAGTTAAAACACTTTTTTTTTTTTTTACATTTTTTTCAAATGTATTGAAAATGAAATACAGAAATCTCCTTTACATAAGTATTCACACCCCATTTGCTATGGCACTCCAAATTTAACTCAGGTGCATCCAATTTCCTTTGATCATCCTTGAGATGTAAACTACAACTTGATTGGAGTCCAACCTGTGGCCAATTCACTTGTTTGGATATGATTTAGAAAGAACCACACCTGTCTATATAAAAGTTCCTACAGTTGACAGTGCAGAAACTATACCATGAAGTCCAAGAAACTGTCTGTAGATCTCTCGAGATAGAATTGTGATGAGGCATAGCCGGTATTTGGGGATAAAACAATTATCCAGAGTGCTGAACGTTTCTAAGAGCCCAGTGGTCTCCATTATTGTGAAATGGAAAAAATATGGAACTACCCAGACTGCCTAGCCATCTGACCAAACTGAGCAACAGGGCAAGAAGGACCTTGGTCAGGGAGGTGACCAAGAAACCAATGAACACACTGACAGAACTACAGAGTTCCTTGGCTGAGATGAGAGAACCTGGCAGAAGGACAACAGTCTTTACAGCACTTCACCAATCTGGGCTTTATGGGATTGGCCAGACAGAAGACACTCCTGAGAAAAAGGCACATGAAAGACAGAGCAAAAGGCAAAAGATTCTGTGGTCTGATGAGATCCAAATTTAACTCTTTGGCCTGAATGCAAAGCGCCATGTCTGGCGAAAACCAGGTACAGCTCATCAAATACAGGCAACTCCTTGATGAAAACCTGCTTTCAGAGTGCAAACGAACTTAGACTGGGAGTGAAGATTTACGTTTCGACAGGACAATGACCCCAAGCATACAGACAAAGCGACGCTGGACTGGCTTCAGAACAAGGATGTGAAAGTCCTTGAGTGATCCTGCCAAAACGCTTGACAAAATCTCCATGGAAGTGTGGGAGAAAAAAAAATCCCCAAATCCAGATGTGCAAAGCTGATACAGACATGCCCAAGATGACTCAAAGTTTTAATCGCTGCCTAAGGTACTTCTACAAACGACTGACTCAAACTCGACTGACTCACTTTGTCATTATGGGGCATTGTGTGTAGATAGGTGAGAAATGTATTTAATCCATTTTGAATTCAGGCTGTAACACAACAAAATGTGGAATAAGTCAAGTGGTACGAATACTTTCTGTAGGCACTTATGTATTTTTTTTTTTGAAGAGTATTGCCCGTCTGTGATTGGCTACCCACACGCACAGCGAGGGAAAGACTGACGAGCAGCTAACGGAGGAAGTTATTATCAGATTTAAACACGTAATAATGAACACGGGACGGCACCATTTTTTTTGTTGTTGTTGATCGGAACAGGAAAGTTCTGTGGTTGTAGAACTGTTACAGGATCTGGACAGTACGGGGGGAAAAAAGACATGGCAGGAATGGTTTTCACTCCCGTGTCAACCTCTACACCACAATAATGCTACTCTCTCCCCTCAAAAACAAAACAAAATACAAAGTCATTCATTGGTAATTACTGTGTTATTACATTGAACCATGCAATTCCTTAGCAACTCAAATTTTTCTGGTTGAAAAAAATTTCCGTCGCAATTACCTAATAAACCCGACTCTGGTCTAACAGCGCTGGTCTAACAAAGGGACAATCTCTATTGAACATGCTTTTCTGTACAGTTACTAGGCTTAATCTGTGTCTTAGAAACTGTTCCTAAAGTGTTCCTGTTTTACCCTGTATGGTGTTTGGTGGGCAGACGATGAGAGTCTGCTGGAAGGGCTCAGTCTGGTAGGCCAGGCCGGTGGGGCGAGCCTGCAGGGGGACACTCTGTTGGGCCAGCCCAGGGATATTGATGGTGGCCTGCTGGTAGAGGGCTGGCTGGTAGTTCAGGAGAGGAACAGCTCCCCCTGCTGAAGGCACCTGGTGGTACAGTCCAGTCACAGAATACTGGTCACAGTCAGTTCATCGTGATCATTTACATCATTTAGCAGACGCTCTTATCCAGAGCGACTTACAAATTGGTGCATTCACCTTATGATATCCAGTGGAACAACCACTTTACAATAGTGCATCTAAATCTTTAAGGGGGGGGTTAGAAGGATTACTTTATCCTATCCCAGGTATTCCTTGAAGAGGTGGGGTTTCAGGTGTCTCCGGAAGGTGGTGATTGACTCCGCTGTCCTGGCGTCGTGAGGGAGCTTGTTCCACCATTGGGGTGCCAGAGCAGCGAACAGTTTTGACTGGGCTGAGCGGGAACTGTGCTCAATACAATTCTGTTCTGTTTAAAGGGAAATTCCACCAACATTTAAATGTTGGGTATTCAGAGATTCCAACGTGTTTATTGTTGTTGTATCATTTTATGATGTCATGTCGTCTATTGACAGTTTAGTGGTGAGCAAAACGGGAAACTCCGACTCCCATTACGTACATGAGGAGGAATCCTGAACATGACTCAGCAACCTATATAACAAGTTTGTAGTTCTCTGATCTTATTAGTTGGAACAGCGTCTGGAACTGGAACTGCCAAAGACATTTTCGTACTCAATTAAACTGGTACTGTATGACGTCGCTGGAAGTATACAGTGGTCTTCACTTGTATCTGTGTACCTGGCTGAGCTGGTTGCTGAAGGTGACAGTGTGTGTGTAGCTGGCTGAGCTGATTGCTGAAGGTCACAGTGTGTGTGTACCTGGCTGAGCTGGTTGCTGAAGGTGACAGTGTGTGTGTAGCTGGCTGAGCTGATTGCTGAAGGTCACAGTGTGTGTGTAGCTGGCTGAGTTGATTGCTGAAGGTGACAGTGTGTGTGTACCTGGCTGAGCTGATTGCTGAAGGTCACAGTGTGTGTGTACCTGGCTGAGCTGATTGCTGAAGGTCACAGTGTGTGTGTACCTGGCTGAGCTGATTGCTGAAGGTCACAGTGTGTGTGTACCTGGCTGAGCTGATTGCTGAAGGTCACAGTGTGTGTGTACCTGGCTAAGCTGATTGCTGAAGGTGACAGTGTGTGTGTACCTGGCTGAGCTGATTGCTGAAGGTCACAGTGTGTGTGTACCTGGCTGAGCTGATTGCTGAAGGTCACAGTGTGTGTGTACCTGGCTGAGCTGGTTGCTGAAGGTGACAGTGTGTGTGTAGCTGGCTGAGCTGATTGCTGAAGGTCACAGTGTGTGTGTAGCTGGCTGAGTTGATTGCTGAAGGTCACAGTGTGTGTGTAGCTGGCTGAGCTGATTGCTGAAGGTCACAGTGTGTGTGTACCTGGCTGAGCTGATTGCTGAAGGTCACAGTGTGTGTGTACCTGGCTGAGCTGATTGCTGAAGGTCACAGTGTGTGTGTAGCTGGCTGAGCTGATTGCTGAAGGTCACAGTGTGTGTGTAGCTGGCTGAGCTGATTGCTGAAGGTGACAGTGTGTGTGTACCTGGCTGAGCTGATTGCTGAAGGTCACAGTGAGGTTGCCGGCAGCAGCACTGGGAAGAGTGTTGGTGGAGAAGAGAGTTTTGTTGTTGTCGAACGAAGAGCTCCTGCGCTTACAGAGCTCCATGTTCTGAAAGCAAGACTTCACACTGAAAAAGGGGTGAGACGATCAAATCCTTTAACCAATCAACCAATCAAATTTCACCCACATTAGGGCAAAGTGAAATGTAATAACGTCCCACCCTTATTAAGACACACACAAGTACATCCTTCCACACACAGTGGCAGGTGTACGTACTGGGAGCTGTGAGGGAAGTCCAGCAGGTGACTCATGGTGACCAAAGGGTGACCCAACGTCTTAGTGGGCGTGATCCTCTTGTCGGCGTCCAATCGGAGCATCCGCTTCAGCAGGTCGATGAACTCCCTCCTATCAGCTTTCTCCGCCAGCATGTCCGTCCCCTCCAGGTGAGACGAGAGGTTGACCTGCATCAGGAAGTGGAAGAAGAAGAAGTGATGCAACAGGATGGAAGCGGTGAGGTTGAATGAAGGGTTAGGACTTGTGAGCTACCTGGCCGGTGCTGCCACCTGGCCAGCCTACCGATCCTCGACTTTGGCGATGTCATTTACAAAATAGCCTCCAACACTCTACTCAGCAAATTGGATGCAATCTATCCCAGTGCCATCCGTTTTGTCACCAAAGCCCCATATACTACCCACCACTGCGACCTGTATGATCTCGTTGGCTGGCCCTCGCTTCATATTCGTCGCCAAACCCACTGGCTCCAGGTCATCTATAAGTCTTTGCTAAGTAAAGCCCCGCCTTATCTCAGCTCACTGGTCACCATAGCAACACCCACCCGTAGCACGCGCTCCAGCAGGTATATTTCACTGGTCATCCCCAAAGCCAACTCCTCTATTGGCCGCCTTTCCTTCCAGTTCTCTGCTGCCAATGACTGGAACGAACTGCAAAAATCACTGAAGCTGGAGACTCATATCTCCCTCATTAACTTTATGCACCAACTGTCAGAGCAGCTCACAGATCACTGCACCTGTACATAGCCCATCTATAAACAGCCCATCTACCTACCTCATCCCCATACTGTTATTTATTTATCTTGCTCTTTTGCACCCCAGTATCTCTACTTGCACATTCATCTTCTGCACATCTATCACTCCAGTGTTTAATTGCTAAATAGTAATTATTTCACCACTATGGCCTATTTATTGCCTTACCTCCCTAATCTTACTTCATTTGCACACACTGTATATAGATTTTTCTGTTGTGTTGTTGTTTATGTCACACTGCTTTGCTTTATCGTGGCCAGGTCGCAGTTGTAAATGAGAACTTGTTCTCAACTGGCCTACCTGGTTACATAAAGATGAAATACAAAAATGTAGCCTACCTACCTGCATCGCGTAGCCTACCCACCTGCATCGCGTAGCCTACCCACCTGCATCATGTAGCCTATCTACCTGCATCATGTAGTCTACCTACCTGCATCATGTAGCCACCTCCTACCTGCATCATGTAGCCCTCTCCTACCTGCATCATGTAGCCATCTTCTACCTGCATCATGTAGCCATCTTCTACCTGCATCATGTAGCCATCTTCTACCTGCATCATGTAGCCAATCCACCTGCATCATGTAGCCTACCCACCTGCATAATGTAGCCATCTCCTACCTGCATCATGTAGCCATCTTCTACCTGAATCATGTAGCCATCTTCTACCTGCATCATGTAGCCAATCCACCTGCATCGCGTAGCCTACCCACCTGCATCATGTAGCCTATCTACCTGCATCATGTAGTCTACCTACCTGCATCATGTAGCCCTCTCCTACCTGCATCATGTAGCCATCTTCTACCTGCATCATGTAGCCATCTTCTACCTGCATCATGTAGCCATCTCCTACCTGCATCATGTAGCCTACCTACCTGCATCATGTAGCCATCTTCTACCTGCATCATGTAGCCTACCTACCTGCATCATGTAGCCAATCTACATGCATCATGTAGTCTACCTACCTGCATCATCTAGCCATCTTCTACATGCATCATGTAGCCTACCTACCTGCATCATGTAGCCAATCTACCTGCATCATGTAGTCTACCTACCTGCATCATGTAGCCCCCCCCTCCACCTACCTGCATCATGTAGCCATCTCATACCTGCATCATGTAGCCATCTCATACCTGCAGCATGTAGCCTGCCTACCTGCATCATGTAGCCATCTGCTACCTGCATCATGTAGCCATCTGCTACCTGCATCATGTAGCCTGCCTACCTGCATAATGTAGCCATCTCCTACCTGCATCATGTAGCCTGCCTACCTGCATCATGTCATCCAGACAGTTGAAGATGTATTTCCTGGCTTCCTTTGACTTGATGCCCATCTCAGCCTCGTGCTCTGAAGGAGTCTATTAAACACAGAAAAGATTCATGTTACACTCCTCATATTCATACGGCTCAATATGTACCTTTTATTTAACTTGGCAAGTCAGTTACGAACAAATTCTTATTTACAATGACGGCCTACCAGGGAACACTGGGTTAACTGCCTTGTTCAGGGGCAGAATGACAGATTTTTACCTTGTCAGCTCGGGGGGATTCAATCCAGCAACCTTTCGGTTACTGGCCAAACGCTCTAACCACTAGGCTACCTGCCACGCTGAAGCTTGAATATACAGGAAAAGGAAAAATGACATTTTTGTGTGCATCTCCATAAAGCATTGCAGAGTTGCCTACATGACTTATTTCAAGAAAGGTAGATCTTCCTAAGAAAAAATAAAAGCTAGTTTATGCCTAAACAATTACCAGATTGTTGTAGCAGAGCAGTGGTGTAATACCTTGATTCTCCAGAGGGGGTAGCTGGAGTCAGGTCCTCTCTTGAAGAAGTGGCTAGTCTTGGTGCCGGCACTCAGCAGATACTCTGCAGGCAGGCCCTGGGTCTGGGAAATGTACCGGATCTAGTGGACGAGGAAAGGAAGGAAGGAAGGAAGGAAGGAAGGAGGGAAGGAAGGAAGGAAGGAAGGAAGGAAGGAAGGAAGGAAGGAAGGAAGGAAGGAAGGAAAGTATTACACAATACATTACTATCAACAGTTTGATATAGCTTGGTAAGAACACAACCCAGGAAGGCCCTGTGTCTGGGAGATGTACCGGCTCTTCGTGAGAAAGGAAGATTCCATCATAACAGATGAGGATAAAGTGTTTGTGTGTATCCGTACTAACCTGGTCGTACTCTGATGCCCCGGGATAGAGGGGCCAGCCCAGGAACAACTCAGCAATAACGCAGCCCAGAGACCACATGTCTATAGCCTCACAGAACGACAAGCCCAGGATAATCTCTGGAGCCCTGAGGGAGAAAACATAGAACTCATTATACCTGGACTGTAGTGGAATAACCACCTGGACTCATTATATACCAAGACTCTAGTGGAATAACCACCTGAACAAATTATACCAAGACTGTAGTGGAATAACCACCTGGACTCATTATACCAGGACTGTTGTGGAATAACCACCTGGACAAATTATACCAGGACTGTAGTGGAATAACCACCTGTACTCATTATATACCAAGACTGTAGTGGAATAACCACCTGGACTCATTATATACCAAGACTGTAGTGGAATAACCACCTGGACTCATTATATACCAAGACTGTAGTGGAATAACCACCTGGACTCATTATATACCAAGACTCTAGTGGAATAACCACCTGAACAAATTATACCAAGACTGTAGTGGAATAACCACCTGGACTCATTATATACCAAGACTGTAGTGGAATAACCACCTGGACTCATTATACCAAGACTGTAGTGGAATAACCACCTGGACTTATTATATACCAAGACTGTAGTGGAATAACCACCTGGACTCATTATATACCAAGACTGTAGTGGAATAACCACCTGGACTCATTATACCAAGACTGTAGTGGAATAACCACCTGGACTTATTATATACCAAGACTGTAGTGGAATAACCACCTGGACTCATTATATACGAAGACTCTAGTGGAATAACCACCTGAACAAATTATACCAAGACTGTAGTGGAATAACCACCTGGACTCATTATATACCAAGACTGTAGTGGAATAACCACCTGGACTCATTATATACCAAGACTGTAGTGGAATAACCACCTGGACTCATTATACCAGGACTGTAGTGGAATAACCACCTGGACAAATTATACCAGGACTGTAGTGGAATAACCACCTGTACTCATTATATACCAAGACTGTAGTGGAATAACCACCTGGACTCATAATACCAAGACTGTAGTGGAATAACCACCTGAACAAATTATACCAGGACTGTAGTGGAATAACCACCTGGACAAATTATACCAGGACTGTAGTGGAATAACCACCTGGACTCATTCTATACCAAGACTGTAGTGGAATAACCACCTGGACTCATTCTATACCAAGACTGTAGTGGAATAACCACCTGGACTCATTATATACCAAGACTGTAGTGGAATAACCACCTGGACTCATTATATACCAAGACTGTAGTGGAATAACCACCTGGACTCATTATACCAAGACTGTAGTGGAATAACCACCTGGACTCATTATACCAAGACTGTTGTGGAATAACCACCTGGACTCACTATACCAAGACTGTAGTGGAATAACCACCTGGACTCATTATATACCAAGACTGTAGTGGAATAACCACCTGGACTCATTATATACCAAGACTGTAGTGGAATAACCACCTGGACTCATTATACCAAGACTGTAGTGGAATAACCACCTGGACTCATTATACCAAGACTGTAGTGGAATAACCACCTGGACTCATTATACCAAGACTGTAGTGGAATAACCACCTGGACTCACTATACCAGGACTGTAGTGGAATAACCACCTGGACTCACTATACCAGGACTGTAGTGGAATAACCACCTGGACTCATTATACCAGGACTGTTGTGGAATAACCACCTGGACTCATTATACCAAGACTGTAGTGGAAAAACCACCTGGACTCATTATACCAGGACTGTAGTGGAATAACCACCTGGACTCATTATACCAGGACTGTAGTGGAATAACCACCTGGACTCATTATATACCAAGACTGTAGTGGAATAACCACCTGGACTCATAATACCAAGACTGTAGTGGAATAACCACCTGAACAAATTATACCAGGACTGTAGTGGAATAACCACCTGGACAAATTATACCAGGACTGTAGTGGAATAACCACCTGGACAAATTATACCAGGACTGTAGTGGAATAACCACCTGGACTCATTATACCAAGACTGTAGTGGAATAACCACCTGGACTCATTCTATACCAAGACTGTAGTGGAATAACCACCTGGACTCATTATATACCAAGACTGTAGTGGAATAACCACCTGGACTCATTATATACCAAAACTGTAGTGGAATAACCACCTGGACTCATTATACCAAGACTGTAGTGGAATAACCACCTGGACTCATTATACCAAGACTGTTGTGGAATAACCACCTGGACTCACTATACCAAGACTGTAGTGGAATAACCACCTGGACTCATTATATACCAAGACTGTAGTGGAATAACCACCTGGACTCATTATATACCAAGACTGTAGTGGAATAACCACCTGGACTCACTATACCAGGACTGTAGTGGAATAACCACCTGGACTCACTATACCAGGACTGTAGTGGAATAACCACCTGGACTCATTATACCAGGACTGTTGTGGAATAACCACCTGGACTCATTATATACCAAGACTGTAGTGGAATAACCACCTGGACTCATTATACCAGGACTGTAGTGGAATAACCACCTGGACTCATTATACCAGGACTGTAGTGGAATAACCACCTGGACTCATTATATACCAAGACTGTAGTGGAATAACCACCTGGACTCATTATACCAAGACTGTAGTGGAAAAACCACCTGGACTCATTATACCAGGACTGTAGTGGAATAACCACCTGGACTCATTATACCAGGACTGTAGTGGAATAACCACCTGGACTCATTATACCAGGACTGTTGTGGAATAACCACCTGGACTCATTATACCAAGACTGTAGTGGAAAAACCACCTGGACTCATTATACCAGGACTGTAGTGGAATAACCACCTGGACTCATTATACCAGGACTGTAGTGGAATAACCACCTGGACTCATTATACCAGGACTTTAGTGGAATAACCACCTGGACTCATTATATACCAAGACTGTAGTGGAATAACCACCTGGACTCATTATACCAAGACTGTTGTGGAATAACCACCTGGACTCATTATACCAGGACTGTAGTGGAATAACCACCTGGACTCATTATACCAAGACTGTAGTGGAATAACCACCTGGACTCATTATACCAGGACTGTAGTGGAATAACCACCTGGACTCATTATACCAGGACTGTAGTGGAATAACCACCTGGACTCATTATATACCAAGACTTGTGGAATAACCACCTGGACTCATTATACCAGGACTGTAGTGGAATAACTACCTGGACTCATTATACCAAGACTGTAGTGGAATAACCACCTGGACTCACTATACCAGGACTGCAGTGGAATAACCACCTGGATTTTTTTGCAGTCTCAGATTCTCAAAAGTGGGTGGAATAATTGACTTTTTATATGTGATTCACCTGTATACACACCATAATGTTAGATATACCTGTACCATAATGTCAGATATACCTGTACCATAATGTTAGATATACCTGTACCATAATGTTAGATATACCTGTACCATAATGTCAGATATACCTGTACCATAATGTCAGATATACCTGTACCATAATGTTAGATATACCTGTACCATAATGTCAGATATACCTGTACCATAATGTTAGATATACCTGTACCATAATGTTAGATATACCTGTACCATAATGTTAGATATACCTGTACCATAATGTTAGATATACCTGTACCATAATGTTAGATATACCTGTACCATAATATACCTGTACCATAATGTTAGATATACCTGTACCATAATGTTAGATATACCTGTACCATAATGTCACATATACCTGTACCATAATGTCACATATACCTGTACCATAATGTCAGATATACCTGTACCATAATGTTAGATATACCTGTACCATAATGTTAGATATACCTGTACCATAATATACCTGTACCATAATGTTAGATATACCTGTACCATAATGTTAGATATACCTGTACCATAATATACCTGTACCATAATGTTAGATATACCTGTACCATAATGTCAGATATACCTGTACCATAATGTTAGATATACCTGTACCATAATATACCTGTACCACACAATACCCCATAACGACAGAGCAAAAACAAGTTTAGATTTTTTTTTTTTTGCAAATGTATTAAAAATAAACAGCTGGAATATTACATTTACATAAGTATTCAGACTCTTTACTCAGTACTTTGTTGAAGCGCCTTTTGGCAGCGATTATGTTCTCGAGTCTTATTGGCTATAACCTCATCAATCTACACACAATACCCCATGTGGACAAAACAAAAACAGGTTTTTAAAAATGTTTGCATATTCATAAATAAATACATATCTAAAAAAATATATATACCTTTTTTACATATGTATTCAGACCCTTTGCTATGAGACTCTATAATGAACTCAGGTACAGGATTGTGTTGAAACACAGATCTGGGGAAGGGTGACCAAAACATTTCTGCAGCATTGAAGGTCCTCAAGAACATAGTGGCCTCCATCATTCTGAAATGGGATTAGAACCATCAAGACTCTTCCTAGAGCTGGATGAACGGAGCAAAGTAAAGAGAGATCCTTGATGAAAACCTGCTCCAGAGCGCTCAGGACCTCAGACTGGGGTGAAGGTTCACCTTCCAACAGGACAACGGAGAGGATCTGCAGAGAAGAATGGGAGAAACTCCCAAAATACAGGTGTGCCAAGCTTGTAGCGTCATACCCAAGAAGACTCGAGGCTGTAATCACTGCCAAAGCTGCTTCAACAAAGTACTGAGTAAAGGGTCTGAATACTTATGTAAATGTGATATTTCATAATTGATTTAATAATTTTTGTGTAGATTGATGAGGGGGGAAAAAAAACAAGTTAATCCATTTTAGAATAAGGCTGTAACATTTCCACAAAATGTGGAAAACGTCAAGGGGTCTGAATACCGCACTGTACCTGGACAGGAAAACCCCTAGTCTCAGGTGTATCTGACTGTAGTATCGTGACTAGGGGTACGTTAAGCAGACAGCCTTGGAGACGAGACTGGCCAAACACACACACACACACACACACACACACACACACACACACACACACACACACACACACACACACACACACACACACACACACACACACACACACACACACACTGTGGGTACATGGAACAGACAGCCTTTTGAGATGTGACTGGCCACACAAACCTGTAGTATCGCGACTGCAGGTAGGTTGAGCAGACAGCCTTGGAGACGTGTGAAGCTGAGCCGAAGTCGATGACCTTGACCCTGTAGTGCTGTCTGAGTGGATCCACCAGCATGATGTTCTCTGGCTTCAGGTCAGCATGGATCAGACCCAGAGACTTCAGCTTCATCAGCGCCGTCGCCACCTAGTGGTCAAATGTAAGTAACGCGGGGTTTCAAAAGGTGAAGGCTTATCAACAGAAAAGGGTTGAAAAGTGGCACCTAGAGAAGTCCTATTTTCACTTCCTCTCCCATTGACATCACCCCAATGTAAATGGAGCACGGTTCCCACTCTTTTCAGGACATCATTTTCCATTATATTTTTACTGGAAGGGAGACAGAACTCACAGACAACTACTATCAACAGCACACAGCCGAAGTAGGTTACCATGTTAAGTTTAGGAGAGTTCTGTGAGCGAAAACATATGAAAAGGAATTATGTAATAATAACAAGTGTAATAATGTTATTTATGTATTTAACCTTTATTTAACTTGGCAAGTCAGTTAAGAACAAATTCTTATTGTCAATGACGACCTACCGGGGAACAGTGGGTTAACTGCCTTGTTCAGGGGGCAGAACGACAGATTTTTACCTTGTCAGCTCGGGGATTTGATCTAGTAACCTTTCAGTTACTGGCCCAACGCTCTAACCACTAGGCTACCTGCCTCCTCAGTGCAATAATGGTGCAATAACAGCGGAATAACGGCGTAATAACGGCGGTAATAACGAGCGGTAATAACGAGCGGTAATAACGAGCGGTAATAACAGCGTGAATAACGGCGGAATAACAGCGCGAATAACAGGCGTCAATAACAGCGTAATAACAGCGTAATAACAGCGTAATAACAGCGTAATAACAGCGCAATAACAGCGCAATAACAGCGTAATAACAGCGTAATAACAGCGTAATAACAGCGCAATAACAGCGGAATAACAGCGAATAACGGCGGAATAACAGCGGAATAACAGCGGAATAACAGCGGAATAACAGCGGAATAACAGCGGAATAACAGCGCAATAATAGCGGAATAACAGCGTAATAACAGCGCAATAATAGCGGAATAACAGCGTAATAACAGCGTAATAACAGCGTAATAACAGCGTAATAACAGCGTAATAATAGCGCAATAACAGCGGAATAACGGCGGAATAACGGCGGAATAACGGCGGAATAACGGCGGAATAACGGCGGAATAACGGCGTAATAACGGCGGAATAACGGCGGAATAACGGCGGAATAACAGCGGAATAACAGCGTAATAACAGCGGAATAACAGCGTAATAACAGCGCAATAATAGCGGAATAACAGCGTAATAACAGCGCAATAATAGCGGAATAACAGCGTAATAACAGCGGAATAACAGCGTAATAACAGCGCAATAATAGCGGAATAACAGCGTAATAACAGCGCAATAATAGCGGAATAACAGCGTAATAACAGCGTAATAACAGTGTAATACAGTGTAATAACAGCGTAATAACAGCGTAATAACAGCGTAATAACGGTGTAATAACAGCGGAATAACAGCGTAATAACAGCGCAATAATAGCGGAATAACAGCGTAATAACAGCGGAATAACGGCGTAATAACAGCGTAATAACAGCGTAATAACAGCGTAATAACAGCGTAATAATAGCGTAATAACAGCGTAATAACAGCGTAATAACGGTGTAATAACAGCGTAATAACAGCGTAATAACAGCGTAATAACAGCGTAATAACAGCGTAATAACAGCGTAATAACAGCGGAATAACGGCGTAATAACGGCGTAATAACGGCGTAATAACAGCGTAATAACAGCGTAATAACGGTGTAATAACAGCGTAATAACAGCGGAATAACAGCGGAATAACAGCGTAATAACAGCGGAATAACAGCGTAATAACAGCGGAATAACAGCGGAATAACAGCGTAATAACAGCGGAATAACAGCGCAATAACAGCGTAATAACGGTGTAATAACGGTGTAATAACAGTCAACTTTTAGAATGACTAGGTCTACCAGGTAAACAGAACGTCAAATAAAGTTCAACCACAACATCATGACCGTATTCCTTCCACACATTTCTATAGTCGGTAATAATGGATCAATAAAGTTGTATTGCATCGTCACCTGTTGCAGTATGGGTCTGATGTGTTGTAGTGGCAGGGGGCTGAACTTGCTGTGTTTCAGGAAGTCATACAGGTTCTGCTCCAGCATCTCAAACACCAGGCAGGTGTGACCTTTGTGTTGGAAACACTCGTAGGAACGCACAAAGTTAAACTCGTCGGCGTTCTCCTCGCTCAGACGGTTCAGGATGCCCACCTGGGAACAGACAGGATGGGTGGGAGTGGCTTAGCGAGAGCACATTGACACAGCTCAACATAATCTGCTACGCTTGTTTCCCAGTTGTCTATTCCAGAACTAGTCTAGCTCCTGGGTACAAGCAGGAAGTGTGAACTCCATGCCTGACAAAGGTCTATGGTAATGAATTCGGGTCACACGTTATTTGTCAAGTCACCCGTAGGTGATCTATGGGTTACCAGGCGTTTCTCTTGAAGGATAATGAACATTAATCAAGAGGGTGGGTTAGTGAGAAAACATTGACACAGCTCAACACACTCTACATTTTTTAGTCCTATATATATATATATAAAAAAAAATAATTGGGCTAATCTAACACTTGTATATTTCATTGACGGGGGGGGGGGGTTTAAAGGTCTATGGAGAAAATCGTCTTGAAAGGCGGCAAACATTGTTGTGGAAAAATATTGACTCAAATACTTCTCAGATACCAGAGCTTGTGAATTCAATTAGACTTTATCACAGAGAGCAAGAAAGCCGAGTTAGTTCATGAAACAACTGAATCTTCATTCTTAGTGCTTGCTTTTTATACAGTCTTACCTTTACAGAACGCGCCATCACCCCATTTTACCAATCTTGTTGTCTTACTTAGTTTCCATCCTCTTATTGGCTCAGACATTGGGGCATAGATTCTATTGGTGGCCGTGACATACATACACCCCTTAGCTAATGTTCCTGTCCAAAGGTCTTCACAAGTTCAGACCTACGTTGTCTATGTATGCTTATCTTATGCATGTGCCCAGTATCCTTCACAAGATCAGATATGGCCCAGACCAGTCACGTCTTGTTAAGTTTACCTTGCCTCGCCTCATTCCGCAAAGACTCTGCTCACGTTCCGTCCCCTTACATGTCCAAGGGTCAATTCGATGTTGATCTAGCCGCCCTGTACACTCACATGGGTTTAGCCATCACTCTGCTTACCCATGTCCAATATTCAAGCTTATATCGATTATTCTGTCTACTTCAAAACAGAACAGTAGACTGAGAATCATCAGATGACTGGAAAATCTCCCATATCTAATCTGGTGTTCAAGCTGATATGCTTGGCCCCTCCCCCGCCCCCATTAGTGAGACTCAATTCATAAAACCATTAAGATAAAACAGTGCATATCAGTTTGGATTCCAGGCTAATAAACATCACCAATCAATCATTCATTACAGACTGAACAAACAAAAAAAATAGGATAGCCCACCTCGATCTGGCCCTGTCGTGCGTACGAGGGGTGGTTCTTGAGGATCTTAATGGCCACGATCTCATTGGTTCCCCTCTTCCAACACTTGGCCACCTGACCGAAGGTCCCCCTCCCCAGGAACTCCAGCACCTCATAACTACAGGAGACTGAACACAGGGTCTCATGCTGCACCAGCTGGTAGTCCCCCTCTCCATTGGAGCTGGAGCTCTTGGTGGTTGGGGCCGAGTGGGGGACGGACTGGCCCGTACCCCCTCCTCCGACGCCCCCTGTCCTCGCGGAGAAGACGGGTGGAGGGGCAGAGAGCTCCTCCAGAATCTGAACACTTCCACTTCCTTCAACTTCCTTATTCTTCCTCTTCTGGCCCTGTCGTCGCGTCCCCATGCCTGTTGCGGTCGTCTCGGTGTGTGTGTGTGATGTATGTGAGTAGTGGTCGTTGAGGCGGCGGCTGGAGCCTCTGGGTAGGCTGCCTGTGCTGTCAGCCGCCCGGACCACCACCTGGCCTCGGGAGCCTGGAGTGGCAGAGGGGGCGAAGGAGTAACCCCCTACCCCCTGATGGCCGCCCACGGAACCATAGGGGGTGTCAGAGGACACCTCCCAAACACAGTTCTCTAACTTCATCTTCTTGACGCGGCAGAAGGCGCTGGAGGAGATGGAGGGAGGACAAAACACTTGGAGCTGGGACGACATACCTGGAGATAAGAGGGAGTGTGCATGGAGGGGCGGGAAGGAAATAGAGAAATGGAGGAGAGAGAGAGAGGAGGAGTGGTGGGGAGGAAGGGGAGAGAGAGAGAGAGATCTAATCAATGGTACATATCTTGCATGTTTCAGAATGTTCATTAGAAATATCCAGTGAGTATTGGAGGTTTATACACATACATACATACATACATACATACATACATACATACATACATACATACATACATACACACACACATATATACATACATACATACATATATACATATACATATATGTATATATACATATACACACATACATACATATATACATACATACATACACACACACATATACATATATATATATATATACATGTATATATATATATATATATATATATATAATACACACACACACACACGTACATATATACACACACACTACCGTTCAAATGTTTGTGGTAACTTAGTAATGTCCTTGATTTTGAAAGAAAAGCAACAAAAAAAAACATTAAAATAACATCAAATTGATCAGAAACACAGTGGAGACATTGTTCATGTTGTAAATGACTATTGTAGCTGGAAATGGCTGATTTTTTATGGAATATCTACATAGACGTACAGAGGCCCATTATCAGCAACCATCACTCCTGTGTTCCAATGGCATGTTGTGTTAGCTAATCCAAGTTTATCATTTTAAAAGGCTAATTGATCAGAAGAAAACACTTTTGCAATTATGTTAGCACAGCTGAAAGCTGTTGATCTGATTAAAGAAGCAATAAAACTGGCCTTCTTTAGACTAGTTGAGTATCTGGAGCATCAGCATTTGTGGGTTCGATTACAGGCTCAAAATGGCCAGAAACAAAGACTTTCTTCTGAAACTCGTCAGTCTATTCCTGTTCTGAGAAATGAAGGCTATTCCATGCGAGAAATTGCCAAGAAACTGAAGATCTTGTACAGCGCTGTGTACTACTCCCTTCACAGAACAGCGCAAACTGGCTCTGACCAGAATAGAGAGAGGAGTGGGAGGCCCCGGTGCACAAATGAGCAAGAGGACAAGTACATTAGAGTGTCTAGTTTGAGAAACGCCTCACAACTCCTCAACAGGCAGCTTCATTAAATAGTACCCGCAAAATACCAGTCTCAACGTCAACAGTGAAGAGGCGACTCCGGGATGCTGGCCTTCTAGGCAGAGTTCCTCTGTCCAGTGTCTGTGTTCTTTTGACCCATCTTAATATTTTATTTTAATTGGCACTATACAGTGCCTTCGGAAAGTATTTAGACCATATTTTGTTACATTACAGCCTTATTCTAAAAAGATTTACACTAGAGGCAAGGGTGCCTCCTACTGGCCCTCCAACACCACATCCAACAGCATCTGGTCTCCCATCCAGGGACTGACCAGGACCAACCCTGCTTAGCTTCAGAAGCAAGCCAGTAGTGGGATGCAGGGTGCTACGGTGCTGCCTTGACAGCTTTGCACACTCTTGGCATTCTCTCAACAAGCTTCACCTGGAATGCTTTTCCAACAGTCTTGAAGGAGTTCCCACATATGCTGAGCATTTGTTGGCTGCTGTTCCTGTCCAACTCATCCCAAACCATCTCAATTGGGTTGAGGTCAGGTGATTATGGAGGCCAGGTCATCTGATGCAGCACTCCATCACTCTCCTTCTTGGTCAAATAGCCCTGAAGGTGTCTTGGGTCATTGTCCTGTTGAAAACAAATGATAGTCCCACTAAGTGCAAACCAGATGGGATGGCGTATCGCTGCAGAATGCTGTGGTAAAAATGCTGGTTAAGTGTGCCTTGAATTCTAAATAAATCACAGTTTCACCAGCAAAGCACCCCCACACCACCTCCTCCATGCTTCATGATGTGAACCACAGCTCCGGAGATCATCCGTTCACCTACTCTGCGTCTCAAAGACACGGCGGTTAAAGCCAAAAATCTCAAATTTGGACTCATCAGACCAAAGGACAGATTTCCACCAGTCTAATGTCCATTGTTCGTGTTTCTTGGCCCAAGCAAGTCTCTTCTTATTATTGGTGTACTTTAGTAGTGGTTTCTTTGCAGCAATTCGACCATCAAGGCCTGATTCACGCGGTTACCTCTGAAAAGTTGATGTTGAGATGTGTCTGTTACTTGAACTCTGTGAAGTATTTATTTGGGCTGCAATTTCTGAGGCTGGTAACTCTAATGAACGTATCCTCTGCAGCAGAGTTAACTCTGAGTCTTCCATTCCTGTGACAGTCCTCATGACAGCCAGTTTCATCATCGCGCTTAATGGCTTTTGCGACAGCACTTGAAGAAACTTTCAAAGCTGTTGAAATTGTCCGGAATGACGGACTGTCGTTTCTCTTTGCTTATTTGAGCTGTTCTTGCCATAAAATGGACATGGTATTTTACCAAATAGGGCCATCTTCTGTATACCACCCCTACTTTGTCACAACACAACTGATTGGCTCAAAAGCATTCATGAAAAACATTCCACAAATTAACTTTTAACAAGGCACACCTGTTATTTGAAATGCATTCCAGGTGACTACCACATGAAGCTGGATGAGAGAATGCCAAGGCAAATGGTTGCTACTTTGAAGAACCTCAAATATAAAATATATTTTAATTTGTTTAACACTTTTTTGGTTACTACATGATTCCATATGTGTTATTTCATCGTTTTGAGGTCTTCACTATTATTGTACAATGTAGAAAATAGTAAAAAATAAAGAAAACCATCTGGGTCGGGTTAGGGAAGGGTTTGCCCGGCTGGGATGTCCTTGTCCCATCGAGCGTCTCCTTGTAGCGTCTGGACACATGCACGCTGACTTCTGGTCGCCAGCTGTTTGGTGTTTCCTCCGACACATTGGTGCGGCTGGCTTCCGGGTTAAGTGGGCACTGCGTCAAGAAGCAGTGCGTCTTGTTGGGTCATGTTTCAGAGGACGCACGGCTCTCGACATTTGCCTCTCCCAAGTCCATACGGGAGTTGCAGTGATGTGACAAGATTGTAACTTCCAATTGGATATGACGAAATTGGGGGGGGGGGGGGGGGTAAAAAGTAATAAACAAAAATAAAAAAAAGGATAGAAAAAGAAACTGGATAGCGCTAAACACTGGGACGGCAGGTAGCCTAGTGGTTAGAGTGTAGAGGCGGCAGGTAGCCTAGTGGTTAGAGTGTAGAGGAGGCAGGTAGCCTAGTGGTTAGAGTGTAGAGGAGGCAGGTAGCCTAGTGGTTAGAGTGTAGAGGAGGCAGGTAGTCTAGTGGTTAGAGTGTAGAGGAGGCAGGTAGTCTAGTGGTTAGAGTGTAGAGGAGGCAGGTAGCCTAGTGGTTAGAGTGTAGAGGAGGCAGGTAGCCTAGTGGTTAGAGTGTAGAGGAGGCAGGTAGCCTAGTGGTTAGAGTGTAGAGGAGGCAGGTAGCCTAGTGGTTAGAGTGTAGAGGAGGCAGGTAGCCTAGTGGTTAGAGTGTAGAGGAGGCAGGTAGCCTAGTGGTTAGAGTGTAGAGGAGGCAGGTAGCCTAGTGGTTAGAGTGTAGAGGAGGCAGGTAGCCTAGTGGTTAGAGTGTAGAGGAGGCAGGTAGCCTAGTGGTTAGAGTGTAGAGGAGGCAGGTAGCCTAGTGGTTAGAGTGTAGAGGAGGCAGGTAGCCTAGTGGTTAGAGTGTAGAGGAGGCAGGTAGCCTAGTGGTTAGAGTGTAGAGGCGGCAGGTAGCCTAGTGGTTAGAGTGTAGAGGAGGCAGGTAGCCTAGTGGTTAGAGTGTAGAGGAGGCAGGTAGTCTAGTGGTTAGAGTGTAGAGGAGGCAGGTAGCCTAGTGGTTAGAGTGTAGAGGCGCCAGGTAGCCTAGTGGTTAGAGTGTAGAGGCGGCAGGTAGCCTAGTGGTTAGAGTGTAGAGGAGGCAGGTAGTCTAGTGGTTAGAGTGTAGAGGAGGCAGGTAGCCTAGTGGTTAGAGTGTAGAGGAGGCAGGTAGCCTAGTGGTTAGAGTGTAGAGGAGGCAGGTAGCCTAGTGGTTAGAGTGTAGAGGAGGCAGGTAGCCTAGTGGTTAGAGTGTAGAGGAGGCAGGTAGCCTAGTGGTTAGAGTGTAGAGGAGGCAGGTAGCCTAGTGGTTAGAGTGTAGAGGAGGCAGGTAGTCTAGTGGTTAGAGTGTAGAGGAGGCAGGTAGCCTAGTGGTTAGAGTGTAGAGGCGCCAGGTAGCCTAGTGGTTAGAGTGTAGAGGCGGCAGGTAGCCTAGTGGTTAGAGTGTAGAGGAGGCAGGTAGTCTAGTGGTTAGAGTGTAGAGGAGGCAGGTAGCCTAGTGGTTAGAGTGTAGAGGAGGCAGGTAGCCTAGTGGTTAGAGTGTAGAGGAGGCAGGTAGCCTAGTGGTTAGAGTGTAGAGGAGGCAGGTAGCCTAGTGGTTAGAGTGTAGAGGAGGCAGGTAGCCTAGTGGTTAGAGTGTAGAGGTGGCAGGTAGCCTAGTGGTTAGAGTGTAGAGGTGGCAGGTAGCCTAGTGGTTAGAGTGTAGAGGTGGCAGGTAGCCTAGTGGTTAGAGTGTAGAGGAGGCAGGTAGCCTAGTGGTTAGAGTGTAGAGGAGGCAGGTAGCCTAGTGGTTAGAGTGTAGAGGAGGCAGGTAGCCTAGTGGTTAGAGTGTAGAGGAGGCAGGTAGCCTAGTGGTTAGAGTGTAGAGGAGGCAGGTAGCGTAGTGGTTAGAGTGGAGGGGCGGCAGGTAGCCTAGTGGTTAGAGTGTAGAGGAGGCAGGTAGCCTAGTGGTTAGAGTGTAGAGGAGGCAGGTAGCCTAGTGGTTAGAGTGTAGAGGCGGCAGGTAGCCTAGTGGTTAGAGTGTAGAGGAGGCAGGTAGCCTAGTGGTTAGAGTGTAGAGGAGGCAGGTAGCCTAGTGGTTAGAGTGTAGAGGAGGCAGGTAGCCTAGTGGTTAGAGTGTAGAGGAGGCAGGTAGCCTAGTGGTTAGAGTGGAGGGGCGGCAGGTAGCCTAGTGGTTAGAGTGTAGAGGAGGCAGGTAGCCTAGTGGTTAGAGTGTAGAGGAGGCAGGTAGCCTAGTGGTTAGAGTGTAGAGGCGGCAGGTAGCCTAGTGGTTAGAGTGTAGAGGAGGCAGGTAGCCTAGTGGTTAGAGTGTAGAGGAGGCAGGTAGCCTAGTGGTTAGAGTGTAGAGGAGGCAGGTAGCCTAGTGGTTAGAGTGTAGAGGAGGCAGGTAGCCTAGTGGTTAGAGTGTAGAGGAGGCAGGTAGCCTAGTGGTTAGAGTGTAGAGGAGGCAGGTAGCCTAGTGGTTAGAGTGTAGAGGAGGCAGGTAGCCTAGTGGTTAGAGTGTAGAGGAGGCAGGTAGCCTAGTGGTTAGAGTGTAGAGGAGGCAGGTAGCCTAGTGGTTAGAGTGTAGAGGAGGCAGGTAGCCTAGTGGTTAGAGTGTAGAGGAGGCAGGTAGCCTAGTGGTTAGAGTGTAGAGGAGGCAGGTAGCCTAGTGGTTAGAGTGTAGAGGAGGAAGGTAGTCTAGTGGTTAGAGTGTAGAGGCGGCAGGTAGCCTAGTGGTTAGAGTGTAGAGGAGGCAGGTAGCCTAGTGGTTAGAGTGTAGAGGAGGCAGGTAGCCTAGTGGTTAGAGTGTAGAAGCGGCAGGTAGCCTAGTGGTTAGAGTGTAGAGGAGGCAGGTAGCCTAGTGGTTAGAGTGTAGAGGAGGCAGGTAGTCTAGTGGTTAGAGTGTAGAGGAGGCAGGTAGCCTAGTGGCTAGAGTGTAGAGGAGGCAGGTAGCCTAGTGGTTAGAGTGTAAAGGAGGCAGGTAGGCTAGTGGTTAGAGTGTAGAGGAGGCAGGTAGCCTAGTGGTTAGAGTGTAGAGGAGGCAGGTAGCCTAGTGGTTAGAGTGTAGAGGAGGCAGGTAGCCTAGTGGTTAGAGTGTAGAGGAGGCAGGTAGCCTAGTGGTTAGAGTGTAGAGGAGGCAGGTAGCCTAGTGGTTAGAGTGTAGAGGAGGCAGGTAGCCTAGTGGTTAGAGTGTAGAGGAGGCAGGTAGCCTAGTGGTTAGAGTGTAGAGGAGGTAGGTAGCCTAGTGGTTAGAGTGTAGAGGAGGCAGGTAGCCTAGTGCTTAGAGTGTAGAGGAGGCAGGTAGCCTAGTGGTTAGAGTGTAGAGGAGGCAGGTAGCCTAGTGGTTAGAGTGTAGAGGAGGCAGGTAGCCTAGTGGTTAGAGTGTAGAGGAGGCAGGTAGCCTAGTGGTTAGAGTGTAGAGGAGGCAGGTAGCCTAGTGGTTAGAGTGTAGAGGCGGCAGGTAGCCTAGTGGTTAGAGTGTAGAGGCGGCAGGTAGCCTAGTGGTTAGAGTGTAGAGGAGGCAGGTAGCCTAGTGGTTAGAGTGTAGAGGCGGCAGGTAGCCTAGTGGTTAGAGTGTAGAGGAGGCAGGTAGCCTAGTGGTTAGAGTGTAGAGGCGGCAGGTAGCCTAGTGGTTAGAGTGTAGAGGAGGCAGGTAGCCTAGTGGTTAGAGTGTAGAAGCGGCAGGTAGCCTAGTGGTTAGAGTGTAGAGGTGGCAGGTAGCCTAGTGGTTAGAGTGTAGAGGAGGCAGGTAGCCTAGTGGTTAGAGTGTAGGGGAGGCAGGTAGCCTAGTGGTTAGAGTGTAGAGGTGGCAGGTAGCCTAGTGGTTAGAGTGTAGAGGAGGCAGGTAGCCTAGTGGTTAGAGTGTAGAGGCGGCAGGTAGCCTAGTGGTTAGAGTGTAGAGGAGGCAGGTAGCCTAGTGGTTAGAGCGGCAGGTAGCCTCGTGGTTAGAGAATTGGGCCAGTAACTGAAAGGTTGCTGGACTGAATCCCTGAGCTGACAAGGTAAAAATCTGTCGTTCTGCCCCACTGTTACCCAGTAGGCTGTCATTGTAAATAAGAATTTGTTCTTAACTGACCTGCCTAGTTCAATAAAAGGTTCCATTTTTTTTTTTTTTTAAACAGGCAAAATCCTGAAGGACAACCTGGTTCAGTCTGCTTTTCAGCAGAACAATAACCTAATCTACACTGGGAGAGGAATTCACCTTTCAGCAGAACAATAACCTAATCTACACTGGGAGAGGAATTCACCTTTCAGCAGAACAATAACCTAATCTACACTGGGAGAGGAATTCACCTTTCAGCAGAACAATAACCTAATCTACACTGGGAGAGGAATTCACCTTTCAGCAGAACAATAACCTAAAACACACTGGGAGAGGAATTCACCTTTCAGCAGAACAATAACCTAATCTACACTGGGAGAGGAATTCACCTTTCAGCAGAACAATAACCTAATCTACACTGGGAGAGGAATTCACCTTTCAGCAGAACAATAACCTAATCTACACTGGGAGAGGAATTCACCTTTCAGCAGAACAATAACCTAATCTACACTGGGAGAGGAATTCACCTTTCAGCAGAACAATAACCTAATCTACACTGGGAGAGGAATTCACCTTTCAGCAGAACAATAACCTAATCTACACTGGGAGAGGAATTCACCTTTCAGCAGAACAATAACCTAATCTACACTGGGAGAGGAATTCACCTTTCAGCAGAACAATAACCTAATCTACACTGGGAGAGGAATTCACCTTTCAGCAGAACAATAACCTAAAACACACTGGGAGAGGAATTCACCTTTCAGCAGAACAATAACCTAATCTACACTGGGAGAGGAATTCACCTTTCAGCAGAACAATAACCTAATCTACACTGGGAGAGGAATTCACCTTTCAGCAGAACAATAACCTAATCTACACTGGGAGAGGAATTCACCTTTCAGCAGAACAATAACCTAATCTACACTGGGAGAGGAATTCACCTTTCAGCAGAACAATAACCTAATCTACACTGGGAGAGGAATTCACCTTTCAGCAGAACAATAACCTAATCTACACTGGGAGAGGAATTCACCTTTCAGCAGAACAATAACCTAATCTACACTGGGAGAGGAATTCACCTTTCAGCAGAACAATAACCTAATCTACACTGGGAGAGGAATTCACCTTTCAGCAGAACAATAACCTAATCTACACTGGGAGAGGAATTCACCTTTCAGCAGGACAACAACCTAATCTACACTGGGAGAGGAATTCACCTTTCAGCAGGACAACAACCTAAAACACAAGGCCAAATATACACTGGAGCTGCTTACCAAGATGACAGTGAATTTGGCAGTTACAGTTTTTTTTTTTTTGACTGCTTTAAAATCTATGACAAGACCTGAAAATGGATGCCTAGCAATGATTAACAAGAATTTTGAAAAGAATGATGGGCAAATGTTACACAATCCAGAGACTGAATCAGAAAGACTCTCAGCTGTCATCGCTGCCTAAGGTGATTCTAACATGTATTGACTCAGGGGGGGTTGAATACCTATCTAATCAATTTTTTAAAACGATTTTGTTAAAATTGTTCTTCCACTTTGACAGAGTATTGTGTAGATCGTTGACAACAACAACAAAAAAACAATTAAATCCATTTTAATTCGACTTTATAACAACAAAATGTGGGGGGGAAAGTCCAGGCGTGTTTATACTTTCTGAAGGCACTGTAGACAGCTAGCTGAATCCGGCGTTACGGCTGAATCCGGTGTTACGGCTGAATCCGGCGTTACGGCTGAATCCGGTGTTACGGCTGAATCCGGCGTTACGGCTGAATCCGGCGTTACGGCTGAATCCGGCGTTACGGCTGAATCCGGCGTTACGGCTGAATCCGGTGTTTGAGCTCTGCAGGTGAACAGGCCACCCCCCTGACCTCATATCTGTATTGTTGTTTAAAACAGCTAGCTAGTGTCCTCAAGATACCTGCACCTATCAACATAGTAAACATGCTACATATACCGTCAGGCTAGCCATCTATGATAGCCACAACAAACCAGAAGGATGTTCTCCATCCAAAACAGTTGCTCATCCAGCTTGACCATTTTGCAATGTTTCGGCCAAGACAGTGGGCTTTCCAGAGGGAAATGTCTAGCAAATCAAATAGTGTGATACTGTTTTTTAGGGGGGGGGGACGACGACATGATTTAGCGTTAGCATGAGTCATTTAGCCGACGCTCGCTTCCTATCCTGAACGACTTAAAAACAGTTAAATCAACATTTCATATAAATGACATGATCTATTGAATAGTAGCTAGCTTATATATTTCCCTTCCAGCCTTATAGCTATAATCGTTCAAATGTAGGAAGGTAAATCAGAGCTAGCCAAGACGAGCCGGTCATTTATGTCGCAAATACACATCTAGCTAGCAGGTTTAGCTCCATGAACTACTTGTAACATTTACAAACCGTAACTAACTGTAAACTAGTTAGCTTGCTAGCTAAACACATCAAATTACACTCGGACGTAACCTTACGAAAACATCTTGTTTTAAACAATCTCAACATACCTGATTTTTTATTTCACAGTGTAACGTCGAAGATCAGTAAAGTAATGGGTTGAAATCCCACATTAGGAGAGCAGATTAATCCAGATTTAAACCGTTAAAATAAACTAGCTAAAGAGCGATAAAGTAACCGTTAAAAACTAGCTAGGCCTTCATTGTTGTCCCAACAAAAACACAAGTAGGGAGCGGTTCCCCGGTCGGAAACAGTCAACTCGGTTGTAAATTAAAATGCAATCAAAAGTAGTTAGATCATTTAAAAATAAATAAACGTATTTTCTTTCAATAACAAACACTTCCTTTAAAAGCTACGGAAAACAAACGACGTAATTTATCATCTGCTAACCTGAAGTAGAAAGACTGTCATGGCTAGAAGGGATCAATATTTTGTGAGCATGTATTTTCTTCCTTAGCAGGTTAGGATAATATAATACCAAGGTAAAGACGGTTTCAGGTTGGATATTCGACGGATGTTCTCCTGTAGTTTTCCTTACGTCCATCAACAGCAGTTAGGGACCGTCAACATAGTGACAAATCTCATTTTTCTAATTTCAATTTCAATCGCTCTTTATTAACCATTACTCCTAAAACTTTCTAAACTGGTTGTAGCTAACCCGAGTGATACACATTGCACACACTTTTTTTTATTTTTTTTTGTCGATTTACATCTCACAATATTTTAAATTATTTATTTACATTTTTGAATTTCAGCTCTTTGGTCATATGATCTACTGACTTAATAAAACAAGGTTCAGAATGTCCATTCAGTGGGCCTACACATTTAGTTTGTCCATTTTCATCTCGCACGTTTTTACATGAATTTTTTTAAACATTAGAATTTCAGTGGACTATAGTTATTCCATTGTACTGGATCTAATACATATTACCATTTTACATACATTCATAAGTGTAATAATGTTTTATGACACACTGTGAAAAACACTCTTGGCTGCTGGCTCTGTCACTTTCAGACATGCGCAGAGCAGACTGAAAGAGGAAGGGTAGCTCTTGACTTGAACCACAGGGGTTCCTCTGTAAAGAGAGAGTAATCTAGAAGGCACAGACACACCCCTTGACCTGTATGTATTCTCTCCTGATTGGTCTCCGTGGTGCTTAGTCACAGGGAACTCCGTTGCCGGCCCCATCATAAACTTTTTACAGTTTGGAAGTCTAACTAAAGTGCCAGAAGTATGAGAAGAGACATCCCCTCCTTTGTATTGATGGAGAACAAATATTTCCAAACACTTTGGATCCTATTCTTGGACAGTTAGAAGAAACAATGTTTTATTACTAATTACTGTCTGTGAGTAACCTCAACCTTGTGGGTCTGTGGGTGTTTGAGCCAATAAAGTGCCAAGTCAATTCTACCACTGACTAGTCTTCCGTGTGGCTCAGTTGGTAGAGCATGGTGTTTGCAATGCCAGCATGGTGTGTGCAACGCCAGGCTTGTGGGTTTGATTCCCACGGGGGGCCAGTACAAAAAAATGCATGAAATGTATGCATTCACTACTGTAAGTCACTCTGGAGAAGAGTGTCTGCTAAATGACTAAAATGTAATGTAAATGTCTCTCATGCCCCTATGAACGGGGACACAGGGAAATAGTTTTTAATCTAAACCAGCCCTTCTTTTACTGACACATAGTAGCAGTTGACCAGATAAGAGGTCAAGAAGATCAAAAAAGTAGATTGTTGTAAAGGGTGTATTACATCCTGTGCTGGCACCATTGTCATATCCATTCTGGATTCTGAGTGGTAAAATCACAGCTCAAAAATGCCTCTATGTATGTGGCTACTGTATGTGGGAATGTCTTATGTCCGTCCTACATGTAGTGTTGATACATGGAATATTCCTCAACTGCATATATCATAAATTGCTAATAGAAGTATTATGTTCAACAACTGCCATTTTCAGATATTATTTTGTCAAAAACACTTTAACACACTTTGGTGCTTACAATTCATTCTCTATTGTCATAGATTTGATGGGCACTGTCATCTGTGATCTTTGTGATATGACTTTCTTTCTTTAAGCATGTACTGATGAAACTGTCACTTAATATTTTTTTTTCTTAAAGTCTACAAACGCTCTACATGTATTCACTCTGTGATAGGGTTGGATCCTGTATGCTACTTTTATTATTGTCCTGTAAATGTTTCATTGCCTATAATTTAGGCTGTGTGTCGAATGGGGCATAAAATAAATTACCTCTACTAGATTATAGTGATAAGGAAATCAGCATACAGTTTTGGCATGTGTATTCATTTGCCTATAAACTAATCAGAATTCCTTTATGTTTACATAAAAAAAAAGAGAATACTTCAAAATGAGAAGGTCCTGCCATGGAAAAGACGACTGGGTGGACATAAAGTGTAAAAGAGGGGAAATAACTCCCACCATGCAGCAGGACACCTTCAGCTGTGGGGTCTTTGTAATGCAGGTTTTATAGTTATATTTTCAATAAGTAATGGTTAGCTGTTATGTGACAATTTGGTGAAAAACTCTATTTTATTTTTTGGTGTAGATGGCTGCACAGAACTTCCCCAACATCCCCTCCCCAAATTGATATAGAACCTTCACAAAAACACATGGAGCAACAGTGAAAATAAATGGCTGAGGATATACTAAAAATGTCTGGTATGTAAATTCAAAGTAAATGTAAATTCTTTATTGTGATGTAGTTGTGTGGGACAGCCATATGTTCAGTTCAGGCCTATGATTTCAGAGTTCAACAAAGCCAACAACTGATTCATGTGTGCCACTGATAAACAACCTGGATGTGGCCCAAAGACTGACTGGGTTAGTAACTTCATTTAAACATGTTTATAATCTTTTGACAACAGTGACGGCATGTAAGACAATGTATGATATAACACAATGGATGGCTAATTTGTCATACTGCGTTGATATTTGATATTATTTGAAAGTTTGAAAAATTAATGTAAAATCGAGTGAGATGAAAATGGACAAACTCAAGGGTGTGCAATGTGTAGGCCCACAGAATGGACATTCATGACCAAGGAGCTATTGAAATTAAAATGTTTGAAAAATTAATGTTTCAAAAGGCACTCGCACATCTGAGCAATCTTTTTGTGCAGGTGCCTGGTAACAATTGAACAAGATGAAGGAAAAAGGAAACCTGCACACTGCTCTTGATAGTATGTATCACTGATCTTTAATAAGCTTCACGTATCGGGCCTCACGGCCTTCGTCAGAGCTGTTTATAATTAGCACCATTATGTAGACCTAGCCACACCCACATCCGGTCCCACGCATCGAAAGGGGTTGGAGGCGAAGGAAAACAAAAACGAGTGCTACCAAATATAACAATACGTATTTTATAAATATTAGAATAAAGTGTGTAAATAAGACGTATTAAACACGTCTGTAAAACCACAATGAGGACATAGACCTACCGAGCAAGTAATTTTAAATAGGGACGTAATTCATGTTCAAATTCACAACATAACATACATAGGCATTTCATCATTAAGACCTTTAGGAAATCATGTCTGGATGGTGAACCTCCAAAAACATTCTCTTTTACTCAGAGTATTATTAATGTCACCTCCACTGTCTGATATCTTAACTTTCTCTATGCCACAACATCTAAAAAGGTAGAAATGGCATGTTTTAGGTCATTAAAATGTACTGCGACTGGATAATCCCTGTCGTTTCCCCTGATTGAATTTTTATGTTCACTGTTTCTCTGTTTGAGAGAACGAGAGGTTTTACCTACATAGCACAGCCCACATGGACATTTAATCATGTAAATAACATGGGTGGTGGAACACGTAATAATGTAATTTATTTGGAACCGTTTTCCTCAATGTGTGGGTGGCAGAAATATTCACACTTCATCATATTGTTGCACTGTGCGCATCCTCTGCATTTATAGCTTCCATTTGGAAGAGGCCGTAAAAGAGCCTGGCTGATTGTCTTTTCTGCCTGGCAGTTGGCATGAACCAATTTATCGCGTAAATTGCGACCTCTCCTATACACAATAAGTGGTAGATTTTTCAATTCAGCCGGCAAAGCTGGGTCCGATGATAAAATATGTCAGTGTTTCTTGACAGCATCTCCCACTTTTCGCAGGTTCAAAGTATATGTGATTGTGGACATTACAGACTGTTCTTTAGCTTTAGTGGGTCTTTTTTGTAGCAGTTCATCTCGTGTTTTTCCCTAATGCCAAATTAAGAGCTTCATCCACACATTGTCGCGAATAGCCTCTTCTTAGAAACCTAATGCGCATCTCCGCTGCTTTTTCTAGATAATCCTCTGTGGAGTGGCATATACGACGCAGTCTGAAGAACTGGCTTCTAGGAAGTCCTCTTTTTAATGGCTCAGGGTGGAAGCTGTCTCCCTGTAATAGAGTATTTCTGTCCGTTTCTTTTCTATACAGAGTTGTAAACAGGGTTCCGTTTGATTTCTCAATTCCACATATCGAGGTAATGAACACGTTGAGTGTCACATTCAATAGTAAATTTGAGATTGGGGTCAATGTCGTTGAGTAGTGCCATACAGTCTGACAGATCTTTTTCCGTTCTTTCCCATATGCAAAAAAATGTCGTCAATATATCGATACCACTTCAGGCCTTTATTCAAAAAATGGATTTTCGTTTCAATTATTAAAACGTTCTTCATAAATGACCCACATAAAGGTTAGCATAGCTCGGAGCAAATGTGGAGCCCATCGATGTTCCATTCGTTTGGAGGTAGTATTCATCATCAAACCTGTAATAGTTATATGTCAAAACATATTCAGCTCTAGAATAAAGTTTGTTGATGGATATTCGTTAGTATCTCTGTCTCCCAAATAGTGAGCCCCCCCCCAATTTGTCATACTGCGCTGATATTTGATATTATTTGAAAGTTTGAAAAATTCATGTTAAATCGAGTGAGTGGATAGAATGGATAAACTCAAGGGTGTGCAATGTGTAGGCCCAATGAATAGATATTCTGAACCTTGATTGAAGTCAGTAGGTCACATGACCAAGGAGCTATTGGAATTAGAATGTTTGAAAAATTCATGTAAAAGCGTGTGAGATGAAAATGAACAAACTAAAAGGTGTGTAATATAGAAGGGTAGTCAGTGGATGTTCTGAACCTTGTTTGAGTCAAGTTGGTCACATGACTAAGGAGCTATTGAAATTTCAATGTAAAAAGGTGTGTGCTTTGTTTACGCTCCCTAACTAATTCAACTAGGAATACAAAATGCTGCTCACATTTCAACATGTTTATTAGCTTTGGTAAGGGAAGACCCCCATGAAATGGACAAAAATGAATGGGAACATATTGGCACCGTACGAAACATATACACGATGTACAATACCACTCATTTGGATGCCGTTTCCTTCAAAACATATTGCAAATGTCATATGGCAAATGTCAAGTGTCACACAGCAAAAATCCAATAGATGGCGAGCGCGCTCCATTGCAAATGTAACACAAGTGAAGACCCAAGATGTAAAATATTGAAAATATGAAAAAATGTGAAAACTTATCACCCCCTTAACCTGTTAGGGCTAGGGGGCAGTATTGACACGGCTGGATAAAAAACATACCCGATTTAATCTGGTTACCACTCCTACCCAGTAACTAGAATATGCATATACTTATTACATATGGATAGAAAACACCCTAAATTTTCTAAAACTGTTTGAATGGTGTCTGTGAGTATAACAGAACTCAAATGGCAGGTCAAAACCTGAGAGATTCCTTTACAGGAAGTGGCCTGTCTGACCATTTGTTGAACTTCTTTTCCATCTCTATCATTTACTAAGGATCTCTGCTCTAACGTGACACTTCCCACGTCTTCCATAGGCTCTCAGAGCCCGGGAAAAAACAGAATGTCGTCATTCCAGCCCCAGGCTGAAACACATTATCGCCTTTCTCAAGTGGCCGATCAAGGGACACTGGCTTATGCGCGTGACCCCAACTGCCCCCGCCTTTGGGATTTTTTCCTCTGTTTGCCGAAAAGGAGATTCCCTGTCGGAATATTATCGCTTTTCTACGAGAAAAATGTCGTAAAAATTGATTTTAAACAGCGGTTGACATGCTTCGAAGTACGGTAATGGAATACTTAGAATTTAATTGTCACGAATTGCGCCATGCGCGCGACACTTCTTTACTATTTCGGATAGTGTCTGGAACGCACGAACAAAACGCCGCTATTCGGATATAACGATGGATTATTTTGGACCAAACCAACATTTGTTATTGAAGTAGCAGTCCTGGGTGTGTATTCTGACGAAGACAACAAAAGGTAATCCAACTTTTATAATAGTAAATATGATTATGGTGAGTGCTAAACTTGCCGGGTGTCTAAATAGCGAGCCCGTGATGCCTGGGCTATGTACTTAGAATATTGCAAAATGTGCTTTCACCAAAAAGCTATTTTAAAATCGGACATATCGAGTGCATAGAGGAGGTCTGTATCTATAATTCTTAAAATAATTGTTATGCTTTTTGTGAACGTTTATCGTGAGTAATTTAGTAAAATGTTAGCGAATTCCCCGGAAGTTTGCTAGTTCTGAACGTCACATGCTAATGTAAAAAGCTGGTTTTTGATATAAATATGAACTTGATTGAACAAAACATGCATGTATTGTATAACATAATGTCCTAGGGTTGTCATCTGATGAAGATCATCAAAGGTGAGTGCTGCATTTAGCTGTCTTCTGGGTTTTGGTGACATTATATGCTGGCTTGAAAAATGGGTGTCTGATTATTTCTGGCTTGGTACTCTGCTGACATAATCTAATGTTTTGCTTTCATGGTAAAGCCTTTTTGAAATCGGACAGTGTGGTTAGATTAACGAGAGTCTTGTCTTTAAATGGCTGTAAAATAGTCATATGTTTGAGAAATTGAAGTAATAGGATTTTTAAGGTTTTGAAAATCGCGCCACAGGATAGCAGTGGCTGTTACGTATGTGGGACGAATTTGTCCCGCCTAGCCTAGAGAGGTTAAAAAAGTGCTTTCTGGACCGTTTTTAGAAATTCTTTCGATTTCTTTGTCAATTACACATGTATAAGAACTGTGTGAACATACTTTTGTCATATTTTATTGACATAATTTTTAATTTTTTTTTACTTGTCCATAAGGCATATGTTTTGTCCATTTGCAATATGATTTCATAGGAAGTCAAAAGTCGAAGTCAAAAGTCACTTTTTTTTGCCAAATGCCATAGGAAATGTCCAAATGCAATAATAAAGTATTGAATGTGCCAAATCAGGATGTTTGTCCATTTGCCATGTACGATCATAGGAAGCCGGTTTCCAAACCCAAAAGTCAGTGAACCATGTCCAAATGGCATTTATACTGGCCAAATGATATAAAGCCATATGTTAAGCCATGAATCAACCTAGATGGTCTATTTGTCATGTATGATGAGGGAGAAGTGGGACTCTGTTGTTTTTTAACGATTTTTTGAAAAACGTCCCAAAAAATAGGGGCACGGATGGGGGGGTGCTCCCTACCCAACCGTAGACCCCTTGCTCCCCCCTAAAGGCATTAAAAACCATTTAAAAAATGTGCTTCAGATAACCCATTTCAATCACCAGGTGCACGGCTGTCCATTTGCAATATGCTTCAATGGGCATTTACCATCACGAATTTGACATGCTCAAAAATACTGCAAAAATGCATAATTGACTGGCCCGATGAACTTGGGATGGCCGGGCAGTGACTGTGGTTCCTCTCCATGGCTCGTTGTGTTGATTTCATCATGTCCATTTGGTGATGTTTTTTCACTGTTGAATCATATTGCAAATGTACAGTACATTTGCAATATGTTTCAATGGTCATTTACCATCACGAATTTGACATGCTCAAAAATACTGAAGAAATGCTAAATTGACTGGCCCGATGAACTCGGGATGGCCGGGCAGTATTAGTGGTTCCTCTCCATCGCTCGATGGTGACATGAGAGAAGTCCAAAATGACTAGGGGCGCCCCCTACTGGATGGGCACGGATGGGGGGTGCACCCTACCCAACCGTGGACCCGTTGCACCCCCGAAAGGCATTTAAAACCATTCTAAAAATGTTATATAATAAATGTCTCTATGGGCCAAGGCGGTTTAAATGCACCTAGTCTTGCGACTCCGGGAAATGTCTAAATGTCGTCATTTTCGTAATGGTCAAAATGAATTGAAGTTATTGCAAATGTACGAGGCTGTTTCTCGGTCTGAGAACCTTCTAGAGCCACATAACTCACCGTGCACTATTGACTTGAGCTCTAGAACAGGTTTCTAAAGTTTCAGAGCTCTAGGTCTGACGGTTCTTTGATAGTTTGAACAAAGGTAACTATTGCAGGCTCTGTATGTCTCTAAGCCCCACACTGTGTCACTCTGTCCTAGCTGTGTGTGTGTGTGTGTGTGTGTGTGTGTGTGTGTGTGTGTGTGTGTGTGTGTGTGTGTGTGTGTGTGTGTGTGTGTGTGTGTGTGTGTGTGTGTGTGTGTGTGTGTGTGTGTGTGTGTGTGTGTGTGTGTGTGTGTGTGTGTGTGTGTGTGTGTGAGTTTTTCTTGGAAATCTGATGGGATAAATGACTGATTTACAGTTGATGAGGGTTACCTAGTCACACATATGAAGTTGTGAAAAGATCTGACCTTTTTAACCCTTCGAAACAGCCCCTATGACACCGTTGTAAGGCACTTCTGGTTGACACAGGAAGCTTAAAGTGAACACATATCCTCCTTGGGTTAGGCTCTTATAGAATATTGAGTTTTAAGTCTTTACGTTAAGAACTGACTTATTTACAGAGGGTTGAATGAGTGTGTGTTATTTCAGAAAATCACAGAAAATTACAGAAATCTCGCAGAGCTCCGAAACCCACCTTAACGGATTCATCTGAACACGCTGCAACTCCTTTTTTTTAACATCACCAATTGTACATTGTATGAATACTCTTAAATTACGATAGATAAATGTCTGGTTCTTTTTTTCCTGACACCATAGGTTCATGTACTTTGACATGAAGTGGTCAAATTGTATTTTCGTTTTTGACCTTCAAGGAGTCTATAAAGAAGGGAGAACTACCTGCCTTTCTGAAGCGAGGGGTTATTACTCTTATACCTAAACCACACAAGGATCTCTTAAATATTGATAATTGGCGTCCAATCACACTCCTAAATAACGACTACAAAATTATAGCCTTAACCTTTTTGCAAAGATTAAAGTCTTGCTTGAATGATCTGATTGATGAATGTCAATCAGGGTTTATGAAAGGGCGCCATATATCTAATAATCTGAGGCTGGTGTTAGACTTGGTTGAGTATCGTGATCTATTGGATGACTTCCCTGTTATCCTATTTTTGGATTTTCAGAAAGCATTTGATACAGTAAGTCACAATTTTATCTTTGATTGTCTGGAGAGGAGAGGAGCCAGTCTCTCTCTAGTGTAACGACCCTCTTTGATCGTCTCATGCATTTGAAACTTGGTATTTTTTGTTGTTGATGCTACTAGAACTCTGTATAATGGTGGCAATAGCTGTATCAAACTCTGTCATGGAACAAATGGTTCTCAAAAAACATTGTCCTTGTCAGCCAATTAGTTAATATTAGTTGGAATCTATTTACGCGGAGAGAATTTATGGAAAGATACAACTTTGAGGTTTCAAGCAAAGAATATGACACTGTTATTAAAGCTATACCTAGTGGGATAAAAACTTTACTTCAGAATAATGCATATTTTGGAATATCTCCGATTGTAAGCGATATCCAGGTGAATGGCATAGGTCTACTCGATACGAAATTCAACAATCGTTTATTAAGGGATATTTTCTACAGGAAGTCTATTCACTCTGCGATATTTTGTTGGGCTTCATCGTTTGATGTAAACTGGCGCCGTGCTTGGCTCACTCCACACAAATTTATGGTGACCAATAAAGTAAAGGAGATCTCCTTTAAGATTGTCCATAGATTCTATCCGTGTAATAGCTTGATTTCTAAATATTTACCTGATGTTACCAGTGAATGCAGTTCTTGTGAACTAGAAACTGAATCTATTGAACACTTATTCTGTCATTGTTTATATAGTGAAGTGTTCTGGACTGATGTAAAACTATATCTTGGCCTCAAATTGCATACAACCATTGAAGTTTGACATATTATTTTACTACACTGATTCCACAATTGAACGTGAGTATGTCATAAATCTCTTCATTTTATTAGGAACATTTTTCATACAGAAATCAAAATGTATGAACTAAAAGCCCCTTTTCTTATTTTTTTTATCTGATGTGGAAAACTTTTTAGAGTCATTAAAACGTTTACAAAACAAAATGTCAACAAAATGTATGCGCTACATGTCTGTATTTGAATTGATTTAATGTGGATTAGTTTTATTTATTTAATTATTTTCTCATTTCTTTGTGGAAACCCTCTGGCTGTTATGTTTATGTTTTGCATGTTACTATTAATAAAAATACAAAAATACCTGAAAACCCGTATTTTAGCGTTTTCTGGTGACTCCGCATAGACAAATATTATCAATTATATTGACAAGTTATTCGTGTAACCACTCTAACAAGGAACCAGTCGGACCAATGATGTGGTCAGACCATTCTAGCCAATGAGAGGGCAGATAGTGTGTGAACAACAGGCACAACTAAATCGTTTTACTCAAAGTTGCCGGAATGCCATGTGCATGCACTTTGGTCAGCACATTTGTAACAGCCTAAACATTATGAAACAGCTATTCGATCAAATAAGCCTCAAATGATTCGACACTCTCTCATAGACCTCCATACAAAAAAGGTTTTGGGTTGAGTAAATCCTCTCCCTTCGCCTCTTCCTCTCTGGCATAATCAGCTGCTAAACTAAATATAGGAAGAGCTCGTGCACCAATTTGTGTATTGGATTATGCTAAACCGCGGGTCACTGGTCTATGGCCCGTGACGTGAAATGGTTTAAAGCGTTAAGGGAAGAGCACATTTATCAAATCTAACAATAATCTGCACTGCTAGGTCATGTTGTAATTTGTCAACAACAGTGGTGTAAAGTACTTGAACTGTGCCACTGTCTCTTATCTAGAAGAGATAACGCTTCCATTAAACTGATTCTGTCCATAACCACTACAATAACAAGGCACGTGCAAAGATAGGGTTCTACAAGTCCACAGATAGGAGTCTACAAGTCCACAGATAGGGTTCTACAAGTCCACAGATAGGATTCTACAAGTCCACAGAAAGGGTCCTAAGAATGTTTCCCCCTCTCCAATGAAAATTCCCCTACAAACAAGATTGATCCATCATAAACTAGACGTACGCTGAGTGAACCACACATTAGGAACACCTTCTTGATATTAAGTTGCCCCCACTTCTGCACTCAGAACAGCCTCAATCCGTCAGGGCCTACAAGGTGTCGAAAGCGTACCACAAGGATCCTTGCCAATGTTCACGCCAATGCTTCACAAAGTTTTGTCAAGTTTGCTGGATGTCCTTTGGCTGGTGGTGGACCATTCTTGATACACACGGGAAACTGTTGAGCGTGAAAAATCCTGCAGCATTGCAGTTCTTGACCCAAACCCGTGTGCCTGGCACCTACTACCATATCCCATTCAAAGGCACTTAAATCTGTTGTCTTGCCCATTCAGCCTCTGAATGGAACACGAATACAATCCATGTCTCAATTGTCTCAAGGCTTAAAAATCCTTCTTTAACCTGTCTCCTCCCCTTCATCAACACAGATTGAAGTGGTTTTAACAAGTGACATCAATAAGGGATCATAGCCTTCACCTGGATTCACCTGGTCAGTCTATGTCCTGAAAAGAGCAGGTGTTCTTAATGTTTTGTGCACCCACTATTCCTAGGCCGTCATTGTAAATAACAATTTGTTCTTAACTGACTTGTTAAGTTAAATAAAGATGAAAAAACAACAGTCTATATAGGCCCTAATGAGGAGACTACAGTCTATATAGACCCTAATGAGGAGAAAACAGTCTATATAGACCCTAATGAGGAGACAACAGTCTATATAGACCCTAATGAGGAGACAACAGTCTATATAGACCCTAATGTGGAGACAACAGTCTATATAGACCATAATGAGGAGACAACAGTCTATATTGACTCTAATGAGGAGACAACAGTCTATATAGACCCTAATGAGGAGACAACAGTCTATATAGACCCTAATGAGGAGACAACAGTCTATATAGACCCTAATGAGGAGACAACAGTCTGTATAGACCTTAATGAGGAAGTAATGGTCTATTTTGACCCTAATGAGCGGACAACAGTCTATATAGACCCTAATGAGGAGACAACAGTCTATATAGACCCTAATGAGGAGACAACAGTCTATATAGACCATAATGAGGAGACAACAGTCTATATAGACCCTAATGAGGAGACAACAGTCTATATAGACCCTAGTGAGGAGACAACAGTCTATATAGACCCTAATGAGGAGACAACAGTCTATATAGACCCTAATGAGGAGACAACAGTCTATATAGACCCTAATGAGGAGACAACAGTCTATATAGACCCTAATGAGGAGACAACAGTCTATATAGACCCTAATGAGGAGACAACAGTCTATATAGACCCTAATGAGGAGACAACAGTCTATATAGACCCTAATGAGGAGACAACAGTCTATATAGACCATAATGAGGAGACAACAGTCTATATGTATATATATAAACTTTGTGTTTGATATGTATATTTTATGGCTCCTTTTTGGTTTATTGTTCTTAACCTTTCTTGATAATTGTAGCCTTGAGGTGTCTGTCAGAGAAGTAGGCAGCTCTATTGTCCCTGGCTATGTCCCAAATGCTACCCTGTTCCATATGTAGTGCACTACTTTTGACCTGAGCCTTTGCCTTTAAAGTAGTGCACTATATAGGGAATAGGGTTCCATTTGGGACAAAGTCCCTGTGTTACCAAACAGGGCTGATGGTAGAGCTGGTTACCGTCCCTGGCTAGCAGAATTACTCATCATTTACTGTCATTTAGCTCACGTTGTTTTAGTGTGCAGCTTAGTCATTACTTCAGAAAGCAGAAAAATAACAATTAGAAGCTAGCAGAAGACTTTGACAAAGCTCTTTCAGTCTCTTGTTCTGGCCCTTTAATGATAGGAATTCATTAGTGAGATACACACACATTCCATGCTTAATTATGCGACGTGAAATTGTATGTTTTGTTCATGGAATAAATGTATTTGTTTGTGTGTCTGTTATGCGTGCGTGGTTGGCACTTAGCTCACATTGTGAACAGACAGGCGTGTATCACCTGGAATTTCCAGTTCAACAAAAAGTAAAGCCGTCATAAATGATCAGTTAAAAGTCAATCCTGTTAATTTACAAGTTTCAACAGGGAGACTGATTTCTAATTGACCGTTTAGAGTGGTTGTTTACAAGGTTTCCACTGAACTTGTGACTTGATTTTATTAGAAACACGTGACTTTAAAACAATTTTCTCTTATCTAGAAGAGGAACTGCTTCCATTGAACTGATTCTGTACATAAACACTACAATAACCAGGCACGTACACAGAGAGGGTTCTACAAGTCCACAGAGAGGGTTCTACAAGTCCACAGAGAGGGTTCTACAAGTCCACAGAGAGGGTTCTACAAGTCCACAGAGAGGGTTCTTCAAGTCCACAGAGAGGGTTCTACAAATGCTCCCCCTCAAAATGTCAATACACGGCCCTGGCAATTCTCCTGACGTGACCTACTATGGTATAGAAGTGACTTGGAAGTGTTTAACTCTTTCCATGGAACTTTCCTGCCTCACCTGAGAGTAGAGGAGGTGAGAGACCGCCCTTTCTGGGAAAATAACTGCATTTTGTTTCCTCCCTCAAGGCTTAAAATAAGAGCACACACTATTCTCTCTCACACACAAAGTTTTGTCGTTAGATAGTTGGTCGCTGTGCTGACAATCTTCCAGAACCTGTAAGTAAAATATTGCCTCTCATTGATAATGATAAAAGTGAAAAGGTTTATCTATATCTGATAACTATGGATGTTATAAATGTGTGTGATATTTTTAAAGATATTTTTTCTTCATGTCTTTTCAGAAAAACATGACAGCCTGTTGATTTAAGATATGTTATTACATTATATATGTTAACATAGTGCCAGTGATGAAGTCACTGAGTCTAATTTAATTTATTTTAACATCTTAATGTCTTTTGCAGATTCCTGACCTACGCTCCAAAGCACAGATTTAGGATCAGCTCATCCTCATCAAATCCAAACCAGGACCTTAATAAACCACAAGGGGAACACTGACCTCAGACCAGCGTTTAAACCCCACGTCTTCCTGCCCAGACACTGACTCTCTGTCTAGAGTTCCTCTGTGCTCCAGCCGTATATCCATCCATCCATCCATCCACACCCCAGCCATCCAGCCATGGGTCTGATGAGTGAGGACATGGAGTGCTGCGTCTGCCTCCAATCCTACTCTCGTAGGGAGAAGATCCCTCGGATGCTCCACTGTAAGCACACAGTCTGTGGGCTGTGCTTGCAGGCGATGTCCAGGCACCAGAGCGGCCTACTGACAGTCTGCTGCCCACTGTGCCGTTGGATCACCTGCACCGAGCCCAGCCTCACCCTGCCGGGGTCGCTGTGGGTTAACACTGAGATCTGGGACCAGATACCAGACACACAACAGGAAGAGGAGGAGGAGGAAGAGGAAGGACAGTGGAAGGAAGCTAACAGACAGACACAGACCACTACACCGTACACATGGTGAGTACCCCAGGCAAAGGTGGATGGATTGATAGACTGATTTAGAAACCTGGAGAAATCTTCCTCTGCTCTCTGCTCTTCCTCTCATTTTGTTCTGTCTCTTTTGCGATCACTCTCTGCTATCACTCTCTGCTATCACTCTCTGCTATCACTCTCTGCTATCACTCTCTGATATCACTCTCTGCTATCACTCTCTGCTATCACTCTCTGCTATCACTCTCTGATATCACTCTCTGCTATCACTCTCTGCTATCACTCTCTGCTATCACTCTCTGATATCACTCTCTGATATCACTCTCTGCTATCACTCTCTGCTATCACTCTCTGATATCACTCTCTGCTATCACTCTCTGCTATCACTCTCTGCTATCACTCTCTGCTATCACTCTCTGATATCACTCTCTGCTATCACTCTCTGATATCACTCTCTGATATCACTCTCCACTTTGCAGCGCTCTGCTTTTTTTCTTTCTCTCTCTCGCTGTCTCTCTCGTATCTCTTGTTCTCTCTCTCTCTCTCTCTCTCTTGTATCTCTCTTGTTCTCTCTGTCTCTCTCTCGTATCTCTCCCTTTCTCTCTCTTTGCTCTCTCCCTTTCTGTATCACTACATCTATTGGTCTTGATTTCTCTCTTCATCAGTTGTATTGTTGTACTGTGATGGTTTTACTTTAGGTGACAGTTTCTTTACTTTGATCGTATTATGATTGTATTATGCAGCTTGTACAGCTTCCTTTTTAGGTTCAGAAGTCTGTTCAATTACTAAACTGTAATTCTCTCTCTCTCTCTCTCTCTCTCTCTCTCTCTCTCTCTCTCTCTCTCTTTCTCTCTCTGCCTACTCTGTTTCTTTCCCCCTACTCTCCTGTCCTCCAGGTCTCCATCAAGGCATTGTGGCCTGAGGCTCAAACTACAGAATTTCCTGAGGAGGATGAAGCACAATGTACTGTAAACCGAGAAGACGAAGAGCAGAGATAAAGAAGACTGGATGTTACCATTTCAGAGTAGGAGATACTCATTGAGTAATGAAGCTAATTCACTAAACAGGACCGACCGGGGATTTTCAATAATGACGCAAGATTGAACAAATTATTAATATTCTTTGGGTTTGATTGACTTTGGGTATGTGTAATGTTCTCAGTCAACTTACCTGGTAAAATAAGGGTTAAATAATAATGAAGGATGGATAGGATAGATAGATAGATAGATAGATAGATAGATAGATAGATAGATAGATAGATAGATAGATAGATAGATAGATAGATAGATAGATAGATAGATAGATAGATAGATAGATAGATAGATAGATAGATAGATAGATAGATAGATAGATAGATAGATAGATAGATAGATAGATAGATAGATAGATAGATAGATAGATAGATAGATAGATAGATAGATAGATAGATAGATAGATAGATGATAGATAGATAGATAGATAGATAAAGGGGTGAAGGTTAGAGACTGTGTGCTGTGTACAATACAATATACTGTGAACAATGTTTATAATAGATGTTTAATCATTTGATAAAAGGTGTATTACTGCGTGAAGGGAAGTGGATGTTTAGTATTTATTATTACATCATTTTATAACTGCTTTAATATTGCAGATTGATTGTTGCTTTTATCAATGTAATTGTCTGCATCATTTCCAATCCCCCATATAAGGGAAGGTGGATTATGTTTATCCTCATTTTACATGTTTTATTTATCTGTTCTGTTTAAAGAGCATGTTTTTTTATATTGGGATTATATTTATTGGTAAATAAATACATCCACTTTAAAATAACCCTGTCTTAGAGTTGTGAAATTGCTTATTATTATCACTACATTAGGAAAGTAACTGTCCGATATCCAACTATTTATGGACCCCAAATAGAGTTGGGGGTGTTAATTCACTACACATTCTACACTACTATTTCCTAAAACACAAAACAACCCAAAACATTCCACTGTCCTTGGTCTTGGTGTGTGCTGTACATGACTGAATTCACTCTCTGTTGTAATCATGTTTCAGAGAACCTTGTATGCATTCTTGCATATGAGATTCCCTAAAAGCACGTCGCTTTGATAAAGCTATAACCAAAATGTACTTTTCGTAGCAGGTTAGGAGAATTTACGCAGCAGGTTAGGAGAATTAACTTTGCAGGTTAGGAGAATGTGGTTAAAAGAATAGATAGATAAATAGATAGTTAGATAGTCCCGTGTGGCTCAGTTGGTAGAGCATGGTGTTTGTAACACCAGGGTGGTGGGTTCGATTCCCACGGTGGACCAATACGGGGGAAAAAAATGTATGAAATGTATGCATTCACTACTGTCGCTCTGGATAGGAGCGTCTGCTAAGTGACTAAAATGTAAACAGTTTTAGGAAAAGGCTTAGGGTTAGCTCTCCTAACCAGCTACGAAGTCACTTCTGGTTGTATCGAAGTGGTGTGTTTTTAGGAAGTCCTTCTGTGATTGGTGACCATAATGAGGAGACAACAGTCTGTATAGACCATAATGAGGAGAGAACAAGTCTATATAGACCCTAATGAGGAGACAACAGTCTATATAGACCCTAATGAGGAGACAACAGTCTATATAGGCCGTAATAAGGAGACAGCAGTCTATATAGACCCTAATGAGGAGACAACAGTCTATATAGACCCTAATGAGGAGACAACAGTCTATATAGACCCTAATGAGGAGACAACAGTCTGTATAGACCATAATGAGGAGACAACAGTCTGTATAGGGCCTAATGAGGACACAGTCTATAGAGCTCATTCAGAAAGTATTCAGACCCCTTGACTTTTTCCACATTTTGTTACATTACAGCCTTGTTCTAAAATGGATTAAATATAGTATGCTCACCCATCTACACACAATATCCCATAATGACAGAGCAAAAACAGGATTTTCAACATTTTTGCAAATGTATTCAAAATAAAAACCAGAAATATGACATTTACATAGGTATTTAGACCCTTTGGTCAGTACTTTGTTGTAGTATCTTTGGCAGCGATTACAGCCTCAAGTCTACTTGGCTAGGACTCTACAAGCTTGGCACACCTGTGTTTGGGGAGTTTCTTCCATTCTTCTCTGCAGATCCTCACAAGCTCTGTCAGGTTGGATAAGGAATGTTGCTGCACAGCTATTTTCAGGTCTCTCCAGAGATGTTCGACCGGGTTCAATCCAGGCACTGGTTGGGCCACTCAAGGACATTCAGAGACGTGTCCCAAAGCCACTCCAGCGTTGTCTTGGCTGTGTGCTTAGGGTCGTTGTCTGGTCAGAAGGTGAACCTTCGCCCCAGTCTGAGGTCTTGATCGCTCTGGAGCAGGTTTTCATCAAGGATCTCTCTGTACTTTGCTCCGTTCATCTTTCCCTCGATCCTGACTAGTCTCCCAGTGCCTGCTGCTGAAAAACATCCCAACAGCATGATGCTGTCACCAACATGCTTCACCGTAGGGCGTGACGCTTGGCATTCAGGCCAAAGAGTTCAATCTTGGTTTCATCAGACCAGATAATCTTGTTTCTCATGGTCTGAGAGTCCTTTTAATGTGCCTTTTTGGCAAACTCTAAGAGGGCTGTCGTGTGTTTTTTTACTGAGGAGCAGCTTCTGTCTGGCCGCTCTACCATAAAGGTCTGATTTCGTGGAGTGCTGCAGAGATGGTAGTCCTTCTGGAAGGTTCTCCCATATCCACAGTGGAACTCTGGAGCTCAGTCAGTGACCATCGGGTTCTTGGTCACCTCCCTGACCAAGGTCCTTCTCCCCCTGATTGCTCAGTTTGGCCAGGTGGACAGCTCTAGGAAGACTCTTGGTGGTTCCAAACTTCTTCCATTTAAGAAAGATGGAGGCCACTGTTTTCTTGGGGGCCTCGACACAATCCTGTCTCAGAGATCTACGGACAATTCCGTCGACTTCATGGCTTGGTTTTTGCTCTGACATGCCCTGTCAACTGTGGGACCTTTTAATAGTCACGTTTGTGCCTTTCCAAATCAGGTCCAATCAATTGAATTTCCAACAGGTGGTCTCCAATCAAGTTGTAGAAACATCTCAAGCATGATCACTGGAAACAGAATGCACCTGAGTACATTTTCGATTCTCATAGCAAACAGTCTGAATACTTATGTAAATAAGGTATTTATTTCTTATTTTGCAAATAAAATCTAAAAACCTGTTTTTCGCTTTGTCATTATATTGTTATGTGTGTAGATTGATGAAAAACATACATTGAATCCATATTAGAATAAAGCTATAGCGTAACAAAATGTGAATAAAGTGAAGGTGACTGAGTACTTTCTGAAAGCTCTGCATAGGCCCTAATGAGGAGACAACAGTCTATATAGGCCCTAATGAGGAGACAACAGTCTATATAGGCCCTAATGAGGAGACAACAGTCTATATAGACCCTAATGAGGAGACAACAGTCTATATAGGCCCTAATGAGGAGACAACAGTCTATATAGGCCCTAATGAGGAGACAACAGTCTATATAGACCCTAATGAGGAGACAACAGTCTATATAGGCCCTAATGAGGAGACAACAGTCTATATAGACCCTAATGAGGAGACAACAGTCTATATAGACCCTAATGAGGAGACAACAGTCTATATAGGCCCTAATGAGGAGACAACAGTCTATATAGACCCTAATGAGGAGACAACAGTCTATATAGACCCTAATGAGGAGACAACAGTCTATATAGGCCCTAATGAGGAGACAACAGTCTATATAGGCCCTAATGAGGAGACAACAGTCTATATAGACCCTAATGAGGAGACAACAGTCTATATAGGACAACAGTCTATATAGACCCTAATGAGGAGACAACAGTCTATATAGACCCTAATGAGGAGACAACAGTCTATATAGGCCCTAATGAGGAGACAACAGTCTATATAGACCCTAATGAGGAGACAACAGTCTATATAGACCCTAATGAGGAGACAACAGTCTATATAGACCCTAATGAGGAGACAACAGTCTATATAGACCCTAATGAGGAGACAACAGTCTATATAGACCCTAATGAGGAGACAACAGTCTATATAGGCCCTAATGAGGAGACAACAGTCTATATAGACCCTAATGAGGAGACAACAGTCTATATAGACCCTAATGAGGAGACAACAGTCTATATAGGCCCTAATGAGGAGACAACAGTCTATATTGACCCTAATGAGGAGACAACAGTCTATATAGACCCTAATGAGGAGACAACAGTCTATATAGACCCTAATGAGGAGACAACAGTCTATATAGACCCTAATGAGGATACAACAGTCTATATAGACCCTAATGAGGAGACAACAGTCTATATAGACCCTAATGAGGAGACAACAGTCTATATAGACCCTAATGAGGAGACAACAGTCTATATAGACCCTAATGAGGAGACAACAGTCTATATAGACCCTAATGAGGAGACAACAGTCTATATAGACCCTAATGAGGAGACAACAGTCTATATAGACCCTAATGAGGAGACAACAGTCTATATAGACCCTAATGAGGAGACAACAGTCTATATAGACCCTAATGAGGAGACAACAGTCTATGTAGACCCTAATGAGGAGACAACAGTCTATATAGACCCTAATGAGGATACAACAGTCTATATAGACCCTAATGAGGATACAACAGTCTATATAGACCCTAATGAGGAGACAACAGTCTATATAGACCCTAATGAGGAGACAACAGTCTATATAGACCCTAATGAGGAGACAACAGTCTATATAGACCCTAATGAGGAGTCAACAGTCTATATAGACCCTAATGAGGAGACAACAGTCTATATAGACCCTAATGAGGAGACAACAGTCTATATAGACCCTAATGAGGAGACAACAGTCTATATAGACCCTAATGAGGAGACAACAGTCTATATAGGCCCTAATGAGGAGACAACAGTCTATATAGACCCTAATGAGGAGACAACAGTCTATATAGACCCTAATGAGGAGACAACAGTCTATATAGGCCCTAATGAGGAGACAACAGTCTATATTGACCCTAATGAGGAGACAACAGTCTATATAGACCCTAATGAGGAGACAACAGTCTATATAGACCCTAATGAGGAGACAACAGTCTATATAGACCCTAATGAGGAGACAACAGTCTATATAGGCCCTAATGAGGAGACAACAGTCTATATAGACCCTAATGAGGAGACAACAGTCTATATAGACCCTAATGAGGAGACAACAGTCTATATAGACCCTAATGAGGAGACAACAGTCTATATAGACCCTAATGAGGAGACAACAGTCTATATAGACCCTAATGAGGAGACAACAGTCTATATAGACCCTAATGAGGAGACAACAGTCTATATAGACCCTAATGAGGATACAACAGTCTATATAGACCCTAATGAGGAGACAACAGTCTATATAGACCCTAATGAGGAGACAACAGTCTATATAGACCCTAATGAGGAGACAACAGTCTATATAGACCCTAATGAGGAGTCAACAGTCTATATAGACCCTAATGAGGAGACAACAGTCTATATAGACCCTAATGAGGAGACAACAGTCTATATAGACCCTAATGAGGAGACAACAGTCTATATAGACCCTAATGAGGAGACAACAGTCTATATAGACCCTAATGAGGAGACAACAGTCTATATAGACCCTAATGAGGAGACAACAGTCTATATAGACCCTAATGAGGAGACAACAGTCTATATAGACCCTAATGAGGAGACAACAGTCTATATAGACCCTAATGAGGAGACAACAGTCTATATAGACCCTAATGAGGAGACAACAGTCTATGTAGACCCTAATGAGGAGACAACAGTCTATATAGACCCTAATGAGGATACAACAGTCTATATAGACCCTAATGAGGAGACAACAGTCTATATAGACCCTAATGAGGAGACAACAGTCTATATAGACCCTAATGAGGAGTCAACAGTCTATATAGACCCTAATGAGGAGACAACAGTCTATATAGACCCTAATGAGGATACAACAGTCTATATAGACCCTAATGAGGAGACAACAGTCTATATAGACCCTAATGAGGAGACAACAGTCTATATAGACCCTAATGAGGAGACAACAGTCTATATACAGTGGGGGAAAAAAGTATTTGATCCCCTGCTGATTTTGTACATTTGCCCACTGATAAATAAAGGATCAGTCTATAATTTTAATGGTAGGTTTATTTGAACAGTGAGAGACAGAATAACAACAAAAATATCCAGAAAAACGCATGTTAGAAATGTTATAAATTGATTAGCATTTTAATGAGGGAAATAAGTATTTGACCCCTTCTCAATCAGAAAGATTTCTGGCTCCCAAGTGTCTTTTATACAGGTAACGAGCTGAGATTAGGAGCACACTCTTAAAGGGAGTGCTTCTAACTGCAGCTTGTTACCTGTAAAAAAGACATGTCCACAGAAACAATCAATCAATCAGATTCCAAACTCTCCACCATGGCCAAGACCAAAGAGCTCTCCAAGGATGTCAGGGACAAGATTGTAGACCTACACAAGGCTGGAATGGGCTACAAGACCATCGCCAAGCAGCTTGGTGAGAAGGTGACAACATTTGGTGTGATTATTCGCAAATGGAAGAAACACAAAAGAACTGTCAATCTCCCTCATCCTGGGGCTCCATGAAGATCTCACCTCATGGGGTTGCAATGTTCATGAGAACGGTGAGGAATCAGCCCAGAACTACACGGGAGGATCTTGTCAATGATCTCAAGGCAGCTGGGACCATTGTCACCAAGAAAACAATTGGTAACACACTACGCCGTGAAGGACTGAAATCCTGCAGCGCCCGCAAGGTCCCCCTGCTCAAGAATACATATACATGCCCGTCTGAAGTTTGCCAATGAACATCTGAATGATTAGAGGACAACTGGTGAAAGTGTTGTGGTTAGATGAGACCAAAATGGAGCTCTTTGGCATCAACTCAACTCGCCGTGTGTGGAGGAGGAGGAATGCTGCCTATGACCCCAAGAACACCATCTCCACCGTCAAACATGGAGGTGGAAACATAGTGCTTTGGGGGTGTTTTTCTGCTAAGGGGACAGGACAACTTCACCGCATCATTTGACGGGGCCATGTACTGTCACATCTTGGGTGAGAACCTCCTTCCCTCAGTCAGGGCATTGAAAATGGGTCGTGGATGGGTATTCCAGCATGACAATGACCCAAAACACACGGCCAAGGCAACAAAGGAGTGGCTCAAGAAGAAGCACATTAAGGTCCTGGAGTGGCCTAGCCAGTCTCCAGACCTTAATCCCATAGAAAATCTGTGGAGGGAGCTGAAGGTTCGAGATGCCAAACGTCAGCCTCGAAACCTTAATGACTTGGAGAAGATCTGCAAAGAGGAGTGGGACAAAATCCCTCCTGAGATATGTGCAAACCTGGTGGCCAACTACAAGAAACGTCTGACCTCTGTGATTGCCAACAAGGGTTTTGCCACCAAGTACTAAGTCATGTTTTGCAGAGGGGTCAAATACTTATTTCCCTCATTAAAATGGAAATCATTTTCTAACATTTTTGACATGCGTTTTTGTGGATTTTTGTTGTTGTTATTCTGTCTCTCACTGTTCATATAAACCTACCATTAAAATTATAGACTGATCATTTCTTTGTAAGTGACCAAACGTAGAAAATCAGCAGGGGATCAAATACTTTTCCCCCCACTGTATATATATATATATATGTATATATATAGACTTTGTGTTTCATATGTATATTTTATGGCTCCTTTTTGGTTTATTGTTCTTAACCTTTCTTGATAATTGTAGCCTTGAGGTGTCTGTCAGAGAAGTAGGCAGCTCTATTGTCCCTGGCTGTGTCCCAATTGGAACCCTATTCCATATGTAGTGCACTACTTTTGACCAGAGACTTTGCCTTTAAAGTAGTGCACTATATAGGGAATAGGGTTCCATTTGGGACAAAGTCCCTGTGTTACCAAACAGGGCTGATGGTAGAGCTGGTTACCGTCCCTGGCTAGCAGAATTACTCATCATTTACTGTCATTTAGCTCACGTTGTTTTAGTGTGCAGCTTAGTCATTACTTCAGAAAGCAGAAAAATAGCAATTAGAAGCTAGCAGAAGACTTTGACAAAGCTCTTTCAGTCTCTTGTTCTGGCCCTTTAATGATAGGAATTCATTAGTGAGATACACCCACATTCCATGCTTAATTATGCGACGTGAAATTGTATGTTTTGTTCATGGAATAAATTACCCTGCTTAGCAGGCGATTTTAAAGAACAAATGTTTGGTGGTTCTTTTTACTTTGTGTTTGTTTGTGTGTCTGTTGTGCGTGCGTGGTTGGCACTTAGCTGACATTGTGAACAGACAGGCATGTATCAACTGGAATTTCCAGGTGAACAAAAAGTAGAGCCGTCGTAAATTATCAATTCAAAATCAAGCCGGTTTATTTACAAGTTTCAGCAGGGAGACTGTTTTCTATTTGACCGTTTAGAGTGGTTGTTTACAAGGTTTCCACTGAACATGTGACCTGATTTTAGTAGAAACACGTGACTTTAAAACAATAACAACACAGCAGGCTGAAACTCTCCTGATTTGGGTTTCATTCATCCATCAATTCATCAGATTTTTATGGTAAAACAACTGGACAGCCCGACTCACTCATTAACACCTGACATTTCCATGGAGTCCTGGGATCCATATAAACTATAATAAACGTCATCCACAATATACAGGTATACCATATACTGTAAGATAAGTGAGTCATTAAAGGGTCATAGGAGAAGATCAACAACTTCTTCCATTGAACTGTGACTATTATCTAGAAGAGAAACTGCTTCCATTGAACTGATTCTGTACATAAACACTACAATAACCAGGCACGTACACAGAGAGGTGTCACACCCTGACCACAGAGAGCCTTTTTATTCTCTATGTTGGTTAGGTCTGGCTGTGACTAGGGTGGGTGATCTAGTGTGTTTATTTCTATGTTGGCCTGGTATGGTTTCCAATCAGAGGCAGCTGTTTATCGTTGTCTCTGATTGGGGATCATATTTAGGCAGCCATTTCCAAACTGTGTTTTGTGGGATCCTGTTTATGTGTAGTTACCTGTGATCACTCTGTAGCGTCACGTGCCGTGTATACTTTATTTGAGAGTTTCACTTAAAAAAATATGTGGGACTCTCCATACAACCGTGACAAGAGGGTTCTTCAATTCCACAGAGAGGGTTCTACAAGTCCACAGAGAGGGTTCTACAAGTCCACAGAGAGGATTCTACAAGTCCACAGAGAGGGTTCTACAAGTCCACAGAGAGGGTTCTACAAGTCCACAGAGAGGGTTCTACAAGTCCACAGAGAGGGTTCTACAAGTCCACAGAAAGGGTTCTACAAATGCTCCCCCCTCTCTAGTGAAAATTCCCCTACAAAGATTGATCCATCATAAATAGGACGTACACTGACTGAACTAAATATTAGGAACACCTTTAGTACACTCAGTGTATGTGCCCATTGAAGACATAAACACCTGCTCTGTAAATGTCAATAAACGACCCTGGCAATTCTCCTGAAGTGACCTACTATGCTATAGAAGTGTTTACCTCATTCCATGGAACTTTCCTGCCTCACCTGAGAGTAGAGGAGGTGAGAAACCGCCCTTTCTGGGAAGATAACTGAATTTTGTTTCCTCCCCCAATGCTTAAAATAAGAGCACACACTCTTCTCTCTCACACACAAAGTTTTGTCGTTGGAAAGTTGGTCGCTGTGCTGAAAATCTTCCAGAACCTGTAAGTAAAATATTGCCTCTCATTGATAATGATAAAAGTGAAAAGTTTTTTTTATATCTGATAACTATGGATGTTATAAATGTGTGTGATATTTTTAAAGATATTTTAATCTTAATGTCTTTTCAGAAAAACATGAAATCCTGTTGATTTAAGATATGTAATTACATTATATATGTTTACATAGTGCCAGTGATGAAGTCACTGAGTGTAATTTAATTTATTTTAACATCTTAATGTCTTTTGCAGATTCCTGACCTACGCTCCAAAGCACAGATCTAGGATCAGCTCATCCTCATCAAATCTAAACCATAACCTGAATAAACCACAAGGCGAACACTGACCTCAGACCAGCGTTTAAACCCCACGTCTTCCTGCCCAGACACTGACTCTCTGTCTAGAGTTCCTCTGTGCTCCATCCATCCAGCCATCCATCCATCCATCCATCCATCCATCCATCCATCCATCCATCCATCCATCCATCCATCCATCCATCCATCCATCCATCCATCCACACCCCAGCCATCCAGCCATGGGTCTGATGATCGAGGACATGGAGTGCTGCGTCTGCCTCCAGCCCTACTCTCGTAGGGAGAAGATCCCTCGGATGCTCCACTGTAAGCACACATTCTGTGGGCTGTGCTTGCAGGCGATGTCCAGGCACCAGAGCGGCCTACTGACAGTATGCTGCCCCCTGTGCCGTTGGATCACCTGCACCGAGCCCAGCCTCACCCTGCCGGGGTCGCTGTGGGTTAACACTGAGATCTGGGACCAGATACCAGACACACAACAGGAAGAGGAGGAGGAGGAAGAGGAGGAAGAGTGGAAGGAAGCTAACAGACAGACACAGACAACTACACCGTACACATGGTGAGTACCCCAGGCAAAGGTGGATGGATTGATAGACTGATTTAGAAACCTGGAGAAACCTTCCTCTGCTCTCTGCTCTTCCTCTCATTTTGTTCTGTCTCATTTGCTCTCTCTCTCTGCTATCACTCTCTGATATCTCTCTCTGCTATCACTCTCTGCTATCACTCTCTGATATCACTCTCTGCTATCACTCTGTGCTATCACTCTCTGATATCACTCTCTGCTATCACTCTCTGCTTTTTCTCTCTCTCTCTGTTTCTCTCGTATCTCTCCCTTTCTCTCTCTTTGCTCTCTCCCTTTCTGTATCACTACATCTATTGGTCTTGATTTCTCTCTTCATCAGTTGTATTATTGTACTGTGATGGTTTTACTTTAGGTGACAGTTTCTTTACTTTGATCGTATTATGATTGTATTATGCAGCTTGTACAGCTTCCTTTTTAGGTTCAGAAGTCTGTTCAATTACTAAACTGTAATTCTCTCTCTCTCTCTCTCTCTCTCTCTCTCTCTCTCTCTCTCTCTCTCTGCCTACTCTGTTTCTTTCCCCCTACTCTCCTGTCCTCCAGGTCTCCATCAAGGCATTGTGGCTTGAGGCTCAAACTACAGAATTTCCTGAGGAGGATGAAGCACAATGTACTCTAAACCGAGAAGACGAAGAGCAGAGAAGAAGAAGACCGGATCATCCCATTTCAGAGTAGGAGGTACTCATTGAGTAATGAAGCTAATTCACTAAACAGGACCGACCGAGGATTTTCCATAATGAGGCAAGATTGAACCAATTACTCATGTGCTTTGGGTCTGATTGACTTTGGGTATGTGTAATGTTCTCAGTCAACTTACCTGGTAAAATAAGGGTTAAATAATATTAATAATAATGAAGGATGGATAGGGGGAGGAAATATAAAAGAAGATATTAAATGGATTGAGGATGAAAGAAAGATAAAGGAAGTTATGAATAGATGGACGGACGGACGGACGGATGGATGGGTGAAGGTTAGAGACTGTGTGCTGTGTAAAATACAATATACTGTGAACATTGTTTATAATAGATGTTTAATCGTTTGATAAAAGGTGTATTACTGCGTGAAGGGAAGTGGATGTTTAGTATTTATTATTACATCATTTTATAACAGCTTTAATATTGCAGATTGATTGTTGCTTTTATCAATGTAATTGTCTGCATCATTTCCAATCCCCCATATAAGGGAAGGTGGATTTGTTTATCCTCATTTTACATGTTTTATTTATCTGTTCTGTTTGAAGAGCATGTTTTTTTTATATTGGGATTATATTTATTGGTAAATAAATACATCTACTTTAAAATAACCCTGTCTTAGAGTGTGAAATTGCTTATTATTATCACTACATTAGGAAAGTAACTGTCCGATATCCAACTATTTATGGACCCCAAATAGAGTTGGGGGTGTTAATTCACTACACATTCTACACTACTATTTCCTAAAACACAAAACAACCCAAAACATTCCACTGTCCTTGGTCTTGGTGTGTGCTGTACATGACTGAATTCACTCTCTGTTGTAATCATGTTTCAGAGAACCTTGTATGCATTCTTGCATATGAGATTCCCTAAAAGCACGTCGCTTTGAATAAAGCTATAACCAAAATGTACTTTTCGTAGCAGGTTAGGATAATTTACACAGCAGGTTAGGATAGTTAAAATAGCAGCTTAGGAGAATGAGGTTAAGGTTAGGAAAAGGCTTAGGGTTAGGGTCCAGCTAGTGCAGTATATAGTATACTACTATTGACCAGGGTCCAGCTAGTGCAGTAAATAGTATACTACTTTTGACCAGGGCCTGGCTAGTACAGTATATAGTACAATCGTGGCCAAAAGTTTTGAGAATGACACAAATATTAATTTTCACAAATTCTGCTGCCTCAATTTGTATGAAGGCAATTTGCATATGCTCCAGAATGTTATGAAGAGTGATCAGATGAATTGCAAAGTCCCTCTTTGCCATGCAAATGAACTGAATCCCCCCAAAAACATTTCCACTGCATTTCAGCCCTGCCACAAAAGGACCAGCTGACGACATGTCAGTGATATTCTCGTTAACACAGGTGTGAGTATTGACGAGGACAATGCTGGAGATTGGTCTGTCATGCTGATTGAGTTTGAATAACAGACTGGAAGCTTCAAAAGGAGGGTTGTGCTTGGAATCATTTTTCTTCCTCTGTCAATCATGGTTACCTGCAAGGAAACACATGTCGTCATCATTGCTTTGCACAAAAAGGGCTTCACAGGCAAGGAAATTGCTGCCAGTAAGATTGCACCTAAATCAACCATTTATTGGATCATCAAGAACTTCAAGGAGAGCGGTTCAATTGTTGTGAAGAAGGCTTCAGGGCGCCCAAGAAAGTCCAGCAAGCGCCAGGACCGTCTCCTAAAGTTGATTCAGCTGTGGGTTCGGGGCACCACCAGTACAGCGCTTGCTCAGGAATGGCAGCAGGCAGGTGTGAGTGAATCTGCACGCACAGTGAGGCGAAGACTTTTGGAGGATGGCCTGGTGTCAAGAAGGGCAGCAAAGAAGCCACTTCTCTCCAGGAAAAGCATCAGGGACAGACAGATATTCTGCAATAGGTACAGGGATTGGACTGCTGAGGACTGGAGTAAAGTCATTTTCTCTGATGAATCTCCTTTCCGATTGTTTGGGGCATCTGGAAAAAAGCTTGTCCGGAGAAGACAAGGTGAGCACTACCATCAGTCCTGTGTCATGCTAACAGTAAAGCATCCTGAGACCATTCATGTGTGGGGTAGCTGCTCAGCCAAGGGAGTGGGCTCACTCACAATTTTGTCTAACAACACAACCATGAATAAAGAATGGTACTGTCGTGTCTTTGGCATCAATAAAAGTGAAGACATATTTATCAAATTGTCACATACGTCGTAAGGGACAGACCAAGGCGCAGCGGGTATAGTGCTCATCTTCTTTCTTTATTTTGATTAAAGTGAACACTTAAACAAAAATACTAACAAACGACAAAACGACAGTTGCGGAAGGTACTACTGTCACGTCCTGACCAGCAGAGGGAGCAATTGTATTAGTTTTGGTCAGGACGTGGCAGAGATTTTGTGTGACGTGTTGATTGTTGGACTCCCAATTGAAGGCAGGTGTGTTGAGTTGCCTTTGGGTCCTATATAGTAGTGTGTGTTTTCCTTTGGGGTTGTGGGTAGTTGTTTTTGCACTGCGTTTTGTGTGCCTGCAAAACTGTTGCTGTCGTGTTTATTGTTTTTTTTCCTGTGGATGCTTTACTTGAGTTTATTAAAAATATGAGTATCCACATTCCCGCTGCGCTTTTGTCCATTCCTGACGACAAACCTTACAACTACGACTATATGAAAAACAAAAACACAGGAATAACAGGCAGCCTAAGTATGGCTTCCAATCAGAGACAACGAAAGACACCTGCCTCTGATTGGAAGCCATACTTGGCCACACATAGAAAAAGAAACATAGAAATAGAAAACTAGAACCAAAATCCCCTAGAACCAAAAAACCCCAAAACACACAAAACAAACACCCCTTGCCACGCCCTGACCATACTATAATTACAAATGACCCCTTTACTGGTCAGGACGTGACACAAATAACTCTGTAATTATTATTACGCGATTAAACTGATTAATCGTGTAACTGTAATTAACTAGGAGGTCGGGGCACCAAGGAAAATATTCAGATTACAAAGTTATAATTGCATTTACCATTTATTAACTAATTGCTAATTATAGCTAATAAAATCAATTAAAATTAATAAAAGGCTAAGAATATATTCAGTGACTTAGTGTTAAGTTCTGTTCTGATACCAGATTCGATTGACACAACCTAACAACTAACTAAATAATTCACAGAAATGCATAACAAACAGATATGGTTACAAGGAAATGATAGGAGAATGTGCCCTAGTGGGCTAAACCGGCATGGCGGCTTGTTAGACAAAGAAAGGGGGTTGAGCTTGAATGAAAGAGCGGGAAGACTGAGGAACACAGAAAGCAGCTATGCCATCGTAAATACATTATCGTATGCATTCTAAATTACCGCCCATTTGGAAAAGGAAAATGCAATAAATATTTACTCTGAGCTGCACTTCGGTAGGTTGGTCGTAGATGCTGGCCGTGTTGGCCAACAGAGATCTTCCTGTCCTCGGAAGAATGTCACTGGTGGTAAAATGGATACGTTGTAGTATCTTCGTTGTGTGTCAGACTGGATCCGTCGTCCGTCCTTTCCTAGGCCACGTCTACAGTGGCCGCTGCTAACTCAACGGCTAGGAAGTATCACTTCTGTAGTGAATAAGAATTCAAAGTTCATACCATTCGCAACTGCAACTCGCTGTTGGCAGGGCTCCCTGCCTGTGCCATTAAACCCCTACAACTCATCCAGAACGCCGCAGCCCGTCTGGTGTTCAACCTTCCCAAGTTCTCTCACGTCACCCTGCTCCTCCGCACACTCCACTGGCTTCCTGTTGAAGCTCGCATCTGCTACAAGACCATGGTGCTTGCCTACGGAGCTGTGAGGGGAACGGCACCTCCGTACCTTCAGGCTCTGATCAGTCCCTACACCCAAAGAAGGGCACTGCGTTCATCCACCTCTGGCCTGCTCGCCTCCCTACCTCTGCGGAAGCACAGTTCCCTCTCAGCCCAGTCAAAACTCTTCGCTGCTCTGGCACCCCAATGGTGGAACAACCTCCCTCACGACGCCAGGACAGGGGAGTCAATCACCACCTTCCGGAGACACCTGAAACCCCACCTCTTTAAGGAATACCTGGGTGCACTACCCCCTACCCTCCCCCCCAAAAAGATATAGATGTACTATTGTAAAATGGTTGTTCCACTGGATATCATAAGGTGAATGCACCAATTTGTAAGTCGCTCTGGATAAGAGCGTCTGCTAAATGACGTAAATGTAATGTAAATGCAACCAAAGCTCACGCTGAGGTTGGCTTAGTTCTGTACTTGACATGTGAGTCCTTGTAACGCAGAGGCTGCAGACCTCACGTACCCGGAACAGGCTGGTTACATTGTGTCATTGTCTTATATAGTGGCGAGGGGAGGAGGGTGTGTTTCATCGTTTATAACCCCTGTCTCTTTACAGGGGCAGGCCACTGATTGGACAGGGCTCTTTCCTTATGAAAACCCAATTCCCTCATTTGGAAGCTAAAATTACATTTAATCTCCTAACAAACAGTTTCAATATCAAACATCTAAATTGCACAACAATTCCATGTGAATCTGATAACTAGAATGTGTAGACTTTCCCAGGTACAGTTTATGTCGTCCTGTCATCAGTCATAATGTCTCAGATGACAACCAAACTGACATCCATACTCATTAAGAACCTGGGATATTTCCAACTGGTACTATTACCGAAATATGGTTCCTTTCCCCCCACTTGTTTGATGTTCCCAGACTCTCTATATTTAACAAAGGCTATTCAAAAGTCCTTCAGTAGGGTCAGAGAGAGAGGGGAAGGGAGAAAGGTATTTATGGGGGGTCATAAACCTTACCCACAGGCCAACGTCATGACACCATTGTCTCCTCATTAGGGTATATAGACTGTTGTCTCCTCATTAGGGCCTATATAGACTGTTGTCTCCTCATTAGGGTCTATATAGACTGTTGTCTCCTCATTAGAGTCAATATAGACCATTGCTTCCTCATTAGGGTCTATATAGACTGTTGTCTCCTCATTAGGGTCTATATAGACTGTTGTCTCCTCATTAGGGTCTATATAGACTGTTGTCTCCTCATTAGGGTCTATATAGACTGTAGTCTCCTCATTAGGGTCTATATAGACTGTTGTTTTTTCATCTTTATTTAACTTGACAAGTCAGTTAAGAACAAATTGTTATTTACAATGACGGCCTAGGAATAGTGGGTGCACAAAACATTAAGAACACCTGCTCTTTCCATGACAGACTGACCAGGTGAATCCAGGTGAAGGCTATGATCCCTTATTGATGTCACTTGTTAAAACCACTTCAATCTGTGTTGATGAAGGGGAGGAGACAGGTTAAAGAAGGATTTTTAAGCCTTGAGACAATTGAGACATGGATTGTATTCGTGTTCCATTCAGAGGCTGAATGGGCAAGACAACAGATTTAAGTGCCTTTGAATGGGATATGGTAGTAGGTGCCAGGCACACGGGTTTGGGTCAAGAACTGCAATGCTGCAGGATTTTTCACGCTCAACAGTTTCCCGTGTGTATCAAGAATGGTCCACCACCAGCCAAAGGACATCCAGCAAACTTGACAAAACTTTGTGAAGCATTGGCGTGAACATGGGCAAGGATCCTTGTGGTACGCTTTCGACACCTTGTAGAGTCCATGCCCTGACGGATTGAGGCTGTTCTGAGTGCAGAAGTGGGGGCAACTTAATATCAAGAAGGTGTTCCTAATGTGTGGTTCACTCAGCGTACGTCTAGTTTATGATGGATCAATCTTGTTTGTAGGGGAATTTTCATTGGAGAGGGGGAAACATTCTTAGGACCCTTTCTGTGGACTTGTAGAATCCTATCTGTGGACTTGTAGACTCCTATCTGTGGACTTGTAGAATCCTATCTGTGTACTTGTAGAACCCTATCTGTGGACTTGTAGACTCCTATCTGTGGACTTGTAGAACCCTATCTGTGCACGTGCCTTGTTATTGTAGTGGTTATGGACAGAATCAGTTTAATGGAAGCGTTATCTCTTCTAGATAAGAGACAGTGGCACAGTTCAAGTACTTTACACCACTGTTGTTGACAAATTACAACATGACCTAGCAGTGCAGATTATTGTTAGATTTGATAAATGTGCTCTTCCCTTAACGCTTTAAACCATTTCACGTCACGGGCCATAGACCAGTGACCCGCGGTTTAGCATAATCCAATACACAAATTGGTGCACGAGCTCTTCCTATATTTAGTTTAGCAGCTGATTATGCCAGAGAGGAAGAGGCGAAGGGAGAGGATTTACTCAACCCAAAACCTTTTTTGTATGGAGGTCTATGAGAGAGTGTCGAATCATTTGAGGCTTATTTGATCGAATAGCTGTTTCATAATGTTTAGGCTGTTACAAATGTGCTGACCAAAGTGCATGCACATGGCATTCCGGCAACTTTGAGTAAAACGATTTAGTTGTGCCTGTTGTTCACACACTATCTGCCCTCTCATTGGCTAGAATGGTCTGACCACATCATTGGTCCGACTGGTTCCTTGTTAGAGTGGTTACACGAATAACTTGTCAATATAATTGATAATATTTGTCTATGCGGAGTCACCAGAAAACGCTAAAATACGGGTTTTCAGGTATTTTTGTATTTTTATTAATAGTAACATGCAAAACATAAACATAACAGCCAGAGGGTTTCCACAAAGAAATGAGAAAATAATTAAATAAATAAAACTAATCCACATTAAATCAATTCAAATACAGACATGTAGCGAATACATTTTGTTGACATTTTGTTTTGTAAACGTTTTAATGACTCTAAAAAGTTTTCCACATCAGATAAAAAAAATAAGAAAAGGGGCTTTTAGTTCATACATTTTGATTTGTGTATGAAAAATGTTCCTAATAAAATGAAGAGATTTATGACATACTCACGTTCAATTGTGGAATCAATGTAGTAAAATAATATGTCAAACTTCAATGGTTGTATGCAATTTGAGGCCAAGATATAGTTTTACATCAGTCCAGAACACTTCACTATATAAACAATGACAGAATAAGTGTTCAATAGATTCAGTTTCTAGTTCACAAGAACTGCATTCACTGGTAACATCAGGTAAATATTTACAAATCAAGCTATTACACGGATAGAATCTATGGATAATCTTAAAGGAGATCTCCTTTACTTTATTGGTCACCATACATTTGTGTGGAGTGAGCCAAGCACGGCGCCAGTTTACATCAAACGATGAAGCCCAACAAAATATCGCAGAGTGAATAGACTTCCTGTAGAAAATATCCCTTAATAAACGATTGTTGAATTTCATATCGAGTAGACCTATGCCATTCACCTGGATATCGCTTACAATCGGAGATATTCCAAAATATGCATTATTCTGAAGTAAAGTTTTTATCCCACTAGGTATAGCTTTAATAACAGTGTCATATTCTTTGCTTGAAACCTCAAAGTTGTATCTTTCCATAAATTCTCTCCGCGTAAATAGATTCCAACTAATATTAACTAATTGGCTGACAAGGACAATGTTTTTCGAGAACCATTTGTTCCATGACAGAGTTTGATACAGCTCATTGCCACCATTATACAGAGTTCTAGTAGCATCAATAACAAAAACGACCAAGTTTCAAATGCATAAGACGATCGAAGAGGGTCGTTACACTAGAGAGAGACTGGCTCCTCTCCTCTCCAGACAATCAAAGATAACATTGTGACTTACTGTATCAAATGCTTTCTGAAAATCCCAAAATAGGATAACAGGGAAGTCATCCAATAGATCACGATACTCAACCAAGTCTAACACCAGCCTCAGATTATTAGATATATGGCGCCCTTTCATAAACTCTGATTGACATTCATCAATCAGCTCATTCAAGCAAGACTTTAATCTTTGCAAAAAGGTTAAGGCTATAATTTTGTAGTCGTTATTTAGGAGTGTGATTGGACGCCAATTATCAATATTTAAGAGATCCTTGTGTGGTTTAGGTATAAGAGTAATAACCCCTCGCTTCAGAGAGGCAGGTAGTTCTCCCTTCTTTAGAGCATCCTTAAAGGTTTCAAGTAAACTACATACTTTTTTGTGGGGGCATTTTAGCTAACCCTAGCCAAATCCTTAACTATTTTCCTAACCGTAACCTAATTATCATATCTGAGGTAAAAACAGATTCATGTGGATATTCGATGGATATTCGCGCATTCAAACCTCAATAGCTTTCAAACCACTTGAGCCACAGACTCCAAATAAGTGTCATGATATTGGAAAAATTGCGCACAACATTGCACAAGTCTTATTTTCATGATTTGGACATTATAATTTGCTTTCGTACATGACGGGAACATTTTGGCATTTGCTGTATGATTGATGAGAAACTCCATATTGCAAATGTACGGTCCCTTACTAGACGTCCGCGAATGTTTCTAAAATTCACGGACAGCGGCGGGCCGTGCACCGGGGCCAGATCTTCCTGGAAGTCATCGAACGAAGTCTCCTGGACATTCGGTTTCCGTTTTATAAAATGTTCACATTTTGGTAATTTTTCTGCTGTCCCAGAAAATACCACCAGAGGGCGAATGGAATCATATTGCAAATGTACAAAACATCATCAATCACGATGTGGCCTTTTTCCTAAACGGAAAAGACTTCGAAGACGAAACTTGGTGAGCATAGGTTTGGCATAATGGGCAGTTGGCCCCGAACAAGATGGAGTCGAGGCCTCAACGCTTTTTTAGTTAACCTGTCTAGGCTAGGCGGGACGAATTCGTCCCACCTACGTAACAGCCACTTGCAGCCTGTGGCGCGATTTTCAAAATCTTAAAAATCCTATTACTTCAATTTCTCAAACATATGACTATTTTACAGCCATTTAAAGATAAGACTCTCGTTAATCTAACCACACTGTCCGATTTCAAAAAGGCTTTACAACGAAAGCAAAACATTAGATTATGTCAGCAGAGTACCAAGCCAGAAATAATCAGACACCCATTTTTCAAGCCAGCATATAATGTCACCAAAACCCAGAAGACAGCTAAATGCAGCACTCACCTTTGATGATCTTCATCAGATGACAACCCTAGGACATTATGTTATACAATACATGCATGTTTTGTTCAATCAAGTTCATATTTATATCAAAAACCAGCTTTTTACATTAGCATGTGACGTTCAGAACTAGCATACCCCCCGCAAACTTCCGGGGAATTCGCTAACATTTTACTAAATTACTCACGATAAACGTTCACAAAAAGCATAACAATTATTTTAAGAATTATAGATACAGACCTCCTCTATGCACTCGATATGTCCGATTTTAAAATAGCTTTTTGGTGAAAGCACATTTTGCAATATTCTAAGTACATAGCCCAGGCATCACGGGCTCGCTATTTAGACACCCGGCAAGTTTAGCACTCACCATAATCATATTTACTATTATAAAAATGTCATTACCTTTTGTTGTCTTCGTCAGAATGCACACCCAGGACAGCTACTTCAATAACAAATGTTGGTTTGGTCCAAAATAATCCATCGTTATATCCGAATAGCGGCGTTTTGTTCGTGCGTTCCAGACACTATCAGAAATAGTAAAGAAGTGTCACGCGCTTGGCGCAATTCCTGACAATAAAATTCAAAGTATTCCATTGCCGTACGTCGAAGCATGTCAACCGCTGTTTAAAATCAATTTTTACGTCATTTTTCTCGTAGAAAAGCGATAATATTCCGACAGGGAATCTCCTTTTCGGCAAACAGAGGAAAAAATCCCAAAGGCGGGGGCGGTCGGGGTCACGCGCATAAGCTAGTGTCTCTTGATGGGCCACTTGAGAAAGGCGATAATGTGTTTCAGCCTGGGGCTGGAATGACGACATTCTGTTTTTTCCCGGGCTCTGAGAGCCTATGGAAGACGTGGGAAGTGTCACGTTAGAGCAGAGATCCTTAGTAAATGATAGAGATGGCAAAGAAGTTCCAGAAATGGTCAGACAGGCCACTTCCTGTAAAGGAATCTCTCAGGTTTTGACCTGCCATTTGAGTTCTGTTATACTCACAGACACCATTCAAACAGTTTTAGAAAATTTAGGGTGTTTTCTATCCATATGTAATAAGTATATGCATATTCTAGTTACTGAGTAGGAGTGGTAACCAGATTAAATCGGGTATGTTTTTTATCCAGCCGTGTCAATGCTGCCCCCTAGCCCTAACAGGTTAAGGACATTTTTCGGGGATTAAAGGTCAGAAACGAAAATAGAGCTATAATTTGACCACTTCATGTCAAAGTACATGAACCTCTGGTGTCAGGAAAAAAAGAACCAGACATTTATCTACCGTAATTTAACCTGTTAGGGCTAGGCGGCAGGATTTACAAGGCCGGATAAAAAACGTACCCGATTTAATCTGGTTATTACTACTGCCCAGAAGCTAGAATATGCATATAATTATTGGCTTTGGATAGAAAACACCCTAAAGTTTCTAAAAATGTTTGAATGGTGTCTGTGAGTATAACAGAACTCATATGGCAGTTAAAAACCTGAGAAGATTCCAAACAGGAAGTACCCTCTCTGACCATTTCTTGGGCTTCTTGGCTCTGTTTATTAAACATGTAGGATCTTTGCTGTAACGTGACACTTCCTACGGCTCCCATAGGCTCTCAGAACCCGGGAAAAAGCTGAATGATGTAATTCCAGCCCCAGGCTGAAACACATTAGCGCCTTTGGTAAGTGCTCTATCAGAGGACCATCAGACTGAGGCTCGTGCACGAGGGGATCCCATGTTTTTATTTTCTCTCGCTTTGAACGTAAACACGCTTTCCCGGTCGGAATATTATCGCTTTTTTACGAGAAAAATGGCATAAAAATTGATTTTAAACAGCGGTTGACATGCTTCAAAGAACCGTAATGGAATATTTAGAATTTCTTTGTCACGTAATGCGTCGTGCGCGTCACCCTTCTTTACACTTCGGATAGTGTCTTGAACGCACGAACAAAACAGAGGATATTTGAACATAACTATGGATTATTTTGAACCAAACCAACATTTGTTATTGAAGTAGAAGTCCTGGGAGTGCATTCTGACGAAGAACAGCAAAGGTAATAACATTTTTCTTATAGTAAATCTGACTTTGGTCAGGGCTAAACTTGGTGGGTGTCTAAATAGCTAGCCCTGTGATGCAGGGCTATCTACTTAGAATATTGCAAAATGTGCTTTCACCGAAGAGCTATTTTAAAATCGGACATAGCGAGTGCATAGAGGAGTTCTGTATCTATAATTCTTAAAATAATTGTTATGTTTTTTGTGAATGTTTATCGTGAGTAATTTAGTAAATTCACCGGAAGTTTGCGGGGGGTATGCTAGTTCTGAACGTCACATGCTAATGTAAAAAGCTGTTTTTTGATATAAATATGAACTTGATTGAACAAAACATGCATGTATTGTATAACATAATGTCCTAGGTGTGTCATCTGATGAAGATCATCAAAGGTTAGTGCATTTAGCTGTGGTTTGGGTTTATGTGACATTATATGCTAGCTTGAAAAATGGGTGTCTGATTATTTCTGGCTGGGTACTCTGCTGACATAATCTAATGTTTTGCTTTCGTTGTAAAGCCTTTTTGAAATCAGACAGTGTGGTTAGATTAACGAGAGTCTTGTCTTTAAAATGGTGTAAAATAGTCATATGTTTGAGAAATTGAAGTAATAGCATGTCTAAGGTATTTGAATAACGCGCCACAGGATTCCACTGGCTGTTACGTAGGTGGGACGATTTTGTCCCACTGGCCCTAGAGAAGCTCTAACTGGAGGTAATTAGAGGAAAATGCCAACCAGCCGTGGAGGCTAAATAAAAGGAGCATGGTGGCACATAGCGGGAGAGAATGGGGAGAGACCGACAGCAAGCCACAGCAGAGAAGAAGGACCGAGCCAAACCTCAGTGAATGTCTTTGTTACGTTTATTTTCTGGCTTAGTAAAGTTGTTTTTGCAGACTAAAGCATCCCGGTATCTGTGTCAATCTCTGTATTCTCAACCCAAGACCCCACGGTTTACCACAGGGCTTATAAATACGGTTGTCTCATCACTAGGGCCTATATAGACTGTTGTCCCCTCATTAGGGCAGGTAGTCTAGTGGTTAGAGCATTGGGCCAGGTACAGGAAGGTTGCGAGATCGAATCCCCGAGCTGACAAGGTAAAAATATTTTGTTCTGCCCCTGAACAAGGCAGTAAACTCTCTGTTCCTAGGCTATCATTGGAAATAACAATTTGTTCTTAACTGACTTGCATAGTTAAATAAAGATTTTTTTTTTTAAGTCCCTAATGAGGAGACAACAGTCTATATGTATATATATATAAACTTTGTGTTTGATATGTATATTTTATGGCTCCTTTTTGGTTTATTGTTCTTAACCTTTCTTGATAATTGTTGCCTTGAGGTGTCTGTCAGAGAAGTAGGCAGCTCTATTGTCCCTGGCTGTGTCCCAAATGCTACCCTGTTCCATATGTAGTGCACTACTTTTGACCAGAGCCTTTGCCTTTAAAGTAGTGCACTATATAAGGAATAGGGTGCCATTTGGGACAAAGTCCCTGTGTTACCAAACAGGGCTGATGGTAGAGCTGGTTACCGTCCCTGGCTAGCAGAATTACTCATCATTTACTGTCATTTAGCTCACGTTGTTTTAGTGTGCAGCTTAGTCATTACTTCAGAAAGCAGAAAAATAACAATTAGAAGCTAGCAGAAGACTTTGACAAAGCTCTTTCAGTCTCTTGTTCTGGCCCTTTAATGATAGGAATTCATTAGTGAGATACACACAAATTCCATGCTTAATTATGCGACGTGAAATTGTATGTTTTGTTCATGGAATAAATTACCCTGCTTAGCAGGCGATTTTAAAGAACAAATGTTTGGTGGTTCTTTTTACTTTGTGTTTGTTTGTGTGTCTGTTGTGCGTGCGTGGTTGGCACTTAGCTGACATTGTGAACAGACAGGCATGTATCAACTGGAATTTCCAGGTGAACAAAAGTAGAGCCGTTGTAAATTATCAATTCAAAATCAAGCCGGTTTATTTACAAGTTTCAGCAGGGAGACTGTTTTCTATTTGACCGTTTAGAGTGGTTGTTTACAAGGTTTCCACTGAACATGTGACCTGATTTTAGTAGAAACACGTGACTTTAAAACAATAACAACACAGCAGCCTGAAACTCTCCTGATTTGGGTTTCATTCATCCATCAATTCATCAGATTTTTATGGTAAAACAACTGGACAGCCCACTCACTCATTAACACCTGACATTTCCATGGAGTCCTGGGATCCATATAAACTATAATAAACGTCATCCACAATATACAGGTATACCATATACTGTAAGATAAGTGAGTCATTAAAGGGTCATAGGAGAAGATCAACAACTTCTTCCACTGAACTGTGACTATTATCTAGAAGAGAAACTGCTTCCATTGAACTGATTCTGTACATAAACACTACAATAACCAGGCACGTACACAGAGAGGTGTCACACCCTGACCACAGAGAGCCTTTTTATTCTCTATGTTGGTTAGGTCTGGCTGTGACTAGGGTGGGTGATCTAGTGTGTTTATTTCTATGTTGGCCTGGTATGGTTTCCAATCAGAGGCAGCTGTTTATCGTTGTCTCTGATTGGGGATCATATTTAGGCAGCCATTTCCAAACTGTGTTTTGTGGGATCCTGTTTATGTGTAGTTACCTGTGATCACTCTGTAGCGTCACGTGCCGTGTATACTTTATTTGAGAGTTTCACTTAAAAAAATATGTGGGACTCTCCACACAACCGTGACAAGAGGGTTCTTCAATTCCACAGAGAGGGTTCTACAAGTCCACAGAGAGGGTTCTACAATTCCACAGAGAGGGTTCTACAATTCCACAGAGAGGGTTCTACAAGTCCACAGAGAGGGTTCTACAAGTCCACAGAGAGGATTCTACAAGTCCACAGAGAGGGTTCTAATAGTCCACAGAGAGGATTCTACAAGTCCACAGATAGGGTTCTACAAGTCCACAGAGAGGGTTCTACAAGTCCACAGAAAGGGTTCTACAAATGCTCCCCCCTCTCTAGTGAAAATTCCCCTACAAAGATTGATCCATCATAAACTGGACGTACCCTGAGTGAACTAAATATTAGGAACACCTTTAGTACACTCAGTGTATGTGCCCATTGAAGACATAAACTCCTGCTCTGTAAATGTCAATAAACGACCCTGGCAATTCTCCTGAAGTGACCTACTATGCTATAGAAGTGTTTACCTCATTCCATGGAACTTTCCTGCCTCACCTGAGAGTAGAGGAGGTGAGAGACCGCCCTTTATGGGAAAATAACTGAATTTTGTTTCCTCCCCCAATGCTTAAAATAAGAGCACACACTCTTCTCTCTCACACACAAAGTTTTGTCGTTGGAAAGTTGGTCGCTGTGCTGAAAATCTTCCAGAACCTGTAAGTAAAATATTGCCTCTCATTGATAATGATAAAAGTGAAAAGGTTTTTTATATTTGATAACTATGGATGTTATAAATGTGTGTGATATTTTTAAAGATATTTTAATCTTAATGTCTTTTCAGAAAAACATGAAATACTGTTGATTTAAGATATGTAATTACATTATATATGTTTACATAGTGCCAGTGATGAAGTCACTGAGTCTAATTTAATTTATTTTAACATCTTAATGTCTTTTGCAGATTCCTGACCTACGCTCCAAAGCACAGATCTAGGATCAGCTCATCCTCATCAAATCTAAACCATAACCTGAATAAACCACAAGGGGAACACTGACCTCAGACCAGCGTTTAAACCCCACGTCTACCTGCCCAGACACTGACTCTCTGTCTAGAGTTCCTCTGTGCTCCATCCATCCAGCCATCCATCCATCCATCCATCCATCCATCCATCCATCCATCCATCCATCCATCCATCCATCCATCCATCCACACCCCAGCCATCCAGCCATGGGTCTGATGATCGAGGACATGGAGTGCTGCGTCTGCCTCCAGCCCTACTCTCGTAGGGAGAAGATCCCTCGGATGCTCCACTGTAAGCACACATTCTGTGGGCTGTGCTTGCAGGCGATGTCCAGGCACCAGAGCGGCCTACTGACAGTATGCTGCCCCCTGTGCCGTTGGATCACCTGCACCGAGCCCAGCCTCACCCTGCCGGGGTCGCTGTGGGTTAACACTGAGATCTGGGACCAGATACCAGACACACAACAGGAAGAGGAGGAGGAGGAAGAGGAGGAAGAGTGGAAGGAAGCTAACAGACAGACACAGACAACTACACCGTACACATGGTGAGTACCCCAGGCAAAGGTGGATGGATTGATAGACTGATTTAGAAACCTGGAGAAACCTTCCTCTGCTCTCTGCTCTTCCTCTCATTTTGTTCTGTCTCATTTGCTCTCTCTCTCTGCTATCACTCTCTGATATCTCTCTCTGCTATCACTCTCTGCTATCACTCTCTGATATCACTCTCTGCTATCACTCTGTGCTATCACTCTCTGATATCACTCTCTGCTATCACTCTCTGCTTTTTCTCTCTCTCTCTGTTTCTCTCGTATCTCTCCCTTTCTCTCTCTTTGCTCTCTCCCTTTCTGTATCACTACATCTATTGGTCTTGATTTCTCTCTTCATCAGTTGTATTATTGTACTGTGATGGTTTTACTTTAGGTGACAGTTTCTTTACTTTGATCGTATTATGATTGTATTATGCAGCTTGTACAGCTTCCTTTTTAGGTTCAGAAGTCTGTTCAATTACTAAACTGTAATTCTCTCTCTCTCTCTCTCTCTCTCTCTCTCTCTCTCTCTCTCTCTCTCTCTCTCTCTGCCTACTCTGTTTCTTTCCCCCTACTCTCCTGTCCTCCAGGTCTCCATCAAGGCATTGTGGCTTGAGGCTCAAACTACAGAATTTCCTGAGGAGGATGAAGCACAATGTACTCTAAACCGAGAAGACGAAGAGCAGAGAAGAAGAAGACCGGATCATCCCATTTCAGAGTAGGAGGTACTCATTGAGTAATGAAGCTAATTCACTAAACAGGACCGACCGAGGATTTTCCATAATGAGGCAAGATTGAACCAATTACTCATGTGCTTTTGGTCTGATTGACTTTGGGTATGTGTAATGTTCTCAGTCAACTTACCTGGTAAAATAAGGGTTAAATAATATTAATAATAATGAAGGATGGATAGGGGGAGGAAATATAAAAGAAGATATTAAATGGATTGAGGATGAAAGAAAGATAAAGGAAGTTATGAATAGATGGACGGACGGACGGACGGATGGATGGGTGAAGGTTAGAGACTGTGTGCTCTGTAAAATACAATATACTGTGAACATTGTTTATTATAGATGTTTAATCGTTTGATAAAAGGTGTATTACTGCGTGAAGGGAAGTGGATGTTTAGTATTTATTATTACATCATTTTATAACAGCTTTAATATTGCAGATTGATTGTTGCTTTTATCAATGTAATTGTCTGCATCATTTCCAATCCCCCATATAAGGGAAGGTGGATTTGTTTATCCTCATTTTACATGTTTTATTTATCTGTTCTGTTTGAAGAGCATGTTTCTTTTATATTGGGATTATATTTATTGGTAAATAAATACATCTACTTTAAAATAACCCTGTATAAGAGTGTGAAATTGCTTATTATTATCATTACATTAGGAAAGTAACTGTCCGATATCCAACTATTTATGGACCCCAAATAGAGTTGGGGGTGTTAATTCACTACACATTCTACACTACTATTTCCTAAAACACAAAACAACCCAAAACATTCCACTGTCCTTGGTCTTGGTGTGTGCTGTACATGACTGAATTCACTCTCTGTTGTAATCATGTTTCAGAGAACCTTGTATGCATTCTTGCATATGAGATTCCCTAAAAGCACGTCGCTTTGATAAAGCTATAACCAAAATGTACTTTTCGTAGCAGGTTAGGATAATTTACACAGCAGGTTAGGATAGTTAAAATAGCAGCTTAGGAGAATGAGGTTAAGGTTAGGAAAAGGCTTAGGGTTAGGGTCCAGCTAGTGCAGTATATGATACTACTATTGACCAGGGTCCAGCTAGTGCAGTAAATAGTATACTACTTTTGACCAGGGCCTGGCTAGTACAGTATATAGTACAATCGTGGCCAAAAGTTTTGAGAATGACACAAATATTAATTTTCACAAATTCTGCTGCCTCAATTTGTATGAAGGCAATTTGCATATGCTCCAGAATGTTATGAAGAGTGATCAGATGAATTGCAAAGTCCCTCTTTGCCATGCAAATGAACTGAATCCCCCCAAAAACATTTCCACTGCATTTCAGCCCTGCCACAAAAGGACCAGCTGACGACATGTCAGTGATATTCTCGTTAACACAGGTGTGAGTATTGACGAGGACAATGCTGGAGATTGGTCTGTCATGCTGATTGAGTTTGAATAACAGACTGGAAGCTTCAAAAGGAGGGTTGTGCTTGGAATCATTTTTCTTCCTCTGTCAATCATGGTTACCTGCAAGGAAACACATGTCGTCATCATTGCTTTGCACAAAAAGGGCTTCACAGGCAAGGAAATTGCTGCCAGTAAGATTGCACCTAAATCAACCATTTATTGGATCATCAAGAACTTCAAGGAGAGCGGTTCAATTGTTGTGAAGAAGGCTTCAGGGCGCCCAAGAAAGTCCAGCAAGCGCCAGGACCGTCTCCTAAAGTTGATTCAGCTGTGGGTTCGGGGCACCACCAGTACAGCGCTTGCTCAGGAATGGCAGCAGGCTGGTGTGAGTGAATCTGCACGCACAGTGAGGCGAAGACTTTCGGAGGATGGCCTGGTGTCAAGAAGGGCAGCAAAGAAGCCACTTCTCTCCAGGAAAAGCATCAGGGACAGACAGATATTCTGCAATAGGTACAGGGATTGGACTGCTGAGGACTGGAGTAAAGTCATTTTCTCTGATGAATCTCCTTTCCGATTGTTTGGGGCATCTGGAAAAAAGCTTGTCCGGAGAAGACAAGGTGAGCACTACCATCAGTCCTGTGTCATGCTAACAGTAAAGCATCCTGAGACCATTCATGTGTGGGGTAGCTGCTCAGCCAAGGGAGTGGGCTCACTCACAATTTTGTCTAACAACACAACCATGAATAAAGAATGGTACTGTCGTGTCTTTGGCATCAATAAAAGTGAAGACATATTTATCAAATTGTCACATACGTCGTAAGGGACAGACCAAGGCGCAGTGGGTATAGTGCTCATCTTCTTTCTTTATTTTGATTAAAGTGAACACTTAAACAAAAATACTAACAAACGACAAAACGACAGTTGCGGAAGGTACTACTGTCACGTCCTGACCAGCAGAGGGAGCAATTGTATTAGTTTTGGTCAGGACGTGGCAGAGATTTTGTGTGACGTGTTGATTGTTGGACTCCCAATTGAAGGCAGGTGTGTTGAGTTGCCTTTGGGTCCTATATAGTAGTGTGTGTTTTCCTTTGGGGTTGTGGGTAGTTGTTTTTGCACTGCGTTTTGTGTGCCTGCAAAACTGTTGCTGTCGTGTTTATTGTTTTTTTTCCTGTGGATGCTTTACTTGAGTTTATTAAAAATATGAGTATCCACATTCCTGCTGCGCTTTTGTCCATTCCTGACGACAAACCTTACAACTACGACTATATGAAAAACAAAAACACAGGAATAACAGGCAGCCTAAGTATGGCTTCCAATCAGAGACAACGAAAGACACCTGCCTCTGATTGGAAGCCATACTTGGCCATACATAGAAAAAGAAACATAGAAATAGAAAACTAGAACCAAAATCCCCTAGAACCAAAAAACCCCAAAACACACAAAACAAACACCCCTTGCCACGCCCTGACCATACTATAATTACAAATGACCCCTTTACTGGTCAGGACGTGACACAAATAACTCTGTAATTATTATTACGCGATTAAACTGATTAATCGTGTAACTGTAATTAACTAGGAGGTCGGGGCACCAAGGAAAATATTCAGATTACAAAGTTATAATTGCATTTACCATTTATTAACTAATTGCTAATTATAGCTAATAAAATCAATTAAAATTAATAAAAGGCTAAGAATATATTCAGTGACTTAGTGTTAAGTTCTGTTCTGATACCAGATTCGATTGACACAACCTAACAACTAACTAAATAATTCACAGAAATGCATAACAAACAGATATGGTTACAAGGAAATGATAGGAGAATGTGCCCTAGTGGGCTAAACCGGCATGGCGGCTTGTTAGACAAAGAAAGGGGGTTGAGCTTGAATGAAAGAGCGGGAAGACTGAGGAACACAGAAAGCAGCTATGCCATCGTAAATACATTATCGTATGCATTCTAAATTACCGCCCATTTGGAAAAGGAAAATGCAATAAATATTTACTCTGAGCTGCACTTCGGTAGGTTGGTCGTAGATGCTGGCCGTGTTGGCCAACAGAGATCTTCCTGTCCTCGGAAGAATGTCACTGGTGGTAAAATGGATACGTTGTAGTATCTTCGTTGTGTGTCAGACTGGATCCGTCGTCCGTCCTTTCCTAGGCCACGTCTACAGTGGCCGCTGCTAACTCAACGGCTAGGAAGTATCACTTCTGTAGTGAATAAGAATTCAAAGTTCATACCATTCGCAACTGCAACTCGCTGTTGGCAGGGCTCCCTGCCTGTGCCATTAAACCCCTACAACTCATCCAGAACGCCGCAGCCCGTCTGGTGTTCAACCTTCCCAAGTTCTCTCACGTCACCCTGCTCCTCCGCACACTCCACTGGCTTCCTGTTGAAGCTCGCATCTGCTACAAGACCATGGTGCTTGCCTACGGAGCTGTGAGGGGAACGGCACCTCCGTACCTTCAGGCTCTGATCGGTCCCTACACCCAAAGAAGGGCACTGCGTTCATCCACCTCTGGCCTGCTCGCCTCCCTACCTCTGCGGAAGCACAGTTCCCTCTCAGCCCAGTCAAAACTCTTCGCTGCTCTGGCACCCCAATGGTGGAACAACCTCCCTCACGACGCCAGGACAGGGGAGTCAATCACCACCTTCCGGAGACACCTGAAACCCCACCTCTTTAAGGAATACCTGGGTGCACTACCCCCTACCCTCCCCCCCAAAAAGATATAGATGTACTATTGTAAAATGGTTGTTCCACTGGATATCATAAGGTGAATGCACCAATTTGTAAGTCGCTCTGGATAAGAGCGTCTGCTAAATGACGTAAATGTAATGTAAATGCAACCAAAGCTCACGCTGAGGTTGGCTTAGTTCTGTACTTGACATGTGAGTCCTTGTAACGCAGAGGCTGCAGACCTCACGTACCCGGAACAGGCTGGTTACATTGTGTCATTGTCTTATATAGTGGCGAGGGGAGGAGGGTGTGTTTCATCGTTTATAACCCCTGTCTCTTTACAGGGGCAGGCCACTGATTGGACAGGGCTCTTTCCTTATGAAAACCCAATTCCCTCATTTGGAAGCTAAAATTACATTTAATCTCCTAACAAACAGTTTCAATATCAAACATCTAAATTGCACAACAATTCCATGTGAATCTGATAACTAGAATGTGTAGACTTTCCCAGGTACAGTTTATGTCGTCCTGTCATCAGTCATAATGTCTCAGATGACAACCAAACTGACATCCATACTCATTAAGAACCTGGGATATTTCCAACTGGTACTATTACCGAAATATGGTTCCTTTCCCCCCACTTGTTTGATGTTCCCAGACTCTCTATATTTAACAAAGGCTATTCAAAAGTCCTTCAGTAGGGTCAGAGAGAGAGGGGAAGGGAGAAAGGTATTTATGGGGGGTCATAAACCTTACCCACAGGCCAACGTCATGACACCATTGTCTCCTCATTAGGGTCTATATAGACTGTTGTCTCCTCATTAGGGTCTATATAGACTGTTGTCTCCTCATTAGGGTCTATATAGACTGTTGTCTCCTCATTAGAGTCAATATAGACCATTGCTTCCTCATTAGGGTCTATATAGACTGTTGTCTCCTCATTAGGGTCTATATAGACTGTTGTCTCCTCATTAGGGTCTATATAGACTGTTGTCTCCTCATTAGGGTCTATATAGACTGTAGTCTCCTCATTAGGGTCTATATAGACTGTTGTTTTTTCATCTTTATTTAACTTGACAAGTCAGTTAAGAACAAATTGTTATTTACAATGACGGCCTAGGAATAGTGGGTGCACAAAACATTAAGAACACCTGCTATTTCCATGACAGACTGACCAGGTGAATCCAGGTGAAGGCTATGATCCCTTATTGATGTCACTTGTTAAATCCACTTCAATCTGTGTTGATGAAGGGGAGGAGACAGGTTAAAGAAGGATTTTTAAGCCTTGAGACAATTGAGACATGGATTGTATTCGTGTTCCATTCAGAGGCTGAATGGGCAAGACAACAGATTTAAGTGCCTTTGAATGGGATATGGTAGTAGGTGCCAGGCACACGGGTTTGGGTCAAGAACTGCAATGCTGCAGGATTTTTCACGCTCAACAGTTTCCCGTGTGTATCAAGAATGGTCCACCACCAGCCAAAGGACATCCAGCAAACTTGACAAAACTTTGTGAAGCATTGGCGTGAACATGGGCAAGGATCCTTGTGGTACGCTTTCGACACCTTGTAGAGTCCATGCCCTGACGGATTGAGGCTGTTCTGAGTGCAGAAGTGGGGGCAACTTAATATCAAGAAGGTGTTCCTAATGTGTGGTTCACTCAGCGTACGTCTAGTTTATGATGGATCAATCTTGTTTGTAGGGGAATTTTCATTGGAGAGGGGGAAACATTCTTAGGACCCTTTCTGTGGACTTGTAGAATCCTATCTGTGGACTTGTAGACTCCTATCTGTGGACTTGTAGAATCCTATCTGTGTACTTGTAGAACCCTATCTGTGGACTTGTAGACTCCTATCTGTGGACTTGTAGAACCCTATCTGTGCACGTGCCTTGTTATTGTAGTGGTTATGGACAGAATCAGTTTAATGGAAGCGTTATCTCTTCTAGATAAGAGACAGTGGCACAGTTCAAGTACTTTACACCACTGTTGTTGACAAATTACAACATGACCTAGCAGTGCAGATTATTGTTAGATTTGATAAATGTGCTCTTCCCTTAACGCTTTAAACCATTTCACGTCACGGGCCATAGACCAGTGACCCGCGGTTTAGCATAATCCAATACACAAATTGGTGCACGAGCTCTTCCTATATTTAGTTTAGCAGCTGATTATGCCAGAGAGGAAGAGGCGAAGGGAGAGGATTTACTCAACCCAAAACCTTTTTTGTATGGAGGTCTATGAGAGAGTGTCGAATCATTTGAGGCTTATTTGATCGAATAGCTGTTTCATAATGTTTAGGCTGTTACAAATGTGCTGACCAAAGTGCATGCACATGGCATTCCGGCAACTTTGAGTAAAACGATTTAGTTGTGCCTGTTGTTCACACACTATCTGCCCTCTCATTGGCTAGAATGGTCTGACCACATCATTGGTCCGACTGGTTCCTTGTTAGAGTGGTTACACGAATAACTTGTCAATATAATTGATAATATTTGTCTATGCGGAGTCACCAGAAAACGCTAAAATACGGGTTTTCAGGTATTTTTGTATTTTTATTAATAGTAACATGCAAAACATAAACATAACAGCCAGAGGGTTTCCACAAAGAAATGAGAAAATAATTAAATAAATAAAACTAATCCACATTAAATCAATTCAAATACAGACATGTAGCGAATACATTTTGTTGACATTTTGTTTTGTAAACGTTTTAATGACTCTAAAAAGTTTTCCACATCAGATAAAAAAAATAAGAAAAGGGGCTTTTAGTTCATACATTTTGATTTGTGTATGAAAAATGTTCCTAATAAAATGAAGAGATTTATGACATACTCACGTTCAATTGTGGAATCAATGTAGTAAAATAATATGTCAAACTTCAATGGTTGTATGCAATTTGAGGCCAAGATATAGTTTTACATCAGTCCAGAACACTTCACTATATAAACAATGACAGAATAAGTGTTCAATAGATTCAGTTTCTAGTTCACAAGAACTGCATTCACTGGTAACATCAGGTAAATATTTACAAATCAAGCTATTACACGGATAGAATCTATGGATAATCTTAAAGGAGATCTCCTTTACTTTATTGGTCACCATACATTTGTGTGGAGTGAGCCAAGCACGGCGCCAGTTTACATCAAACGATGAAGCCCAACAAAATATCGCAGAGTGAATAGACTTCCTGTAGAAAATATCCCTTAATAAACGATTGTTGAATTTCATATCGAGTAGACCTATGCCATTCACCTGGATATCGCTTACAATCGGAGATATTCCAAAATATGCATTATTCTGAAGTAAAGTTTTTATCCCACTAGGTATAGCTTTAATAACAGTGTCATATTCTTTGCTTGAAACCTCAAAGTTGTATCTTTCCATAAATTCTCTCCGCGTAAATAGATTCCAACTAATATTAACTAATTGGCTGACAAGGACAATGTTTTTTGAGAACCATTTGTTCCATGACAGAGTTTGATACAGCTATTGCCACCATTATACAGAGTTCTAGTAGCATCAACAACAAAAAATACCAAGTTTCAAATGCATGAGACGATCAAAGAGGGTCGTTACACTAGAGAGAGACTGGCTCCTCTCCTCTCCAGACAATCAAAGATAACATTGTGACTTACTGTATCAAATGCTTTCTGAAAATCCCAAAATAGGATAACAGGGAAGTCATCCAATAGATCACGATACTCAACCAAGTCTAACACCAGCCTCAGATTATTAGATATATGGCGCCCTTTCATAAACTCTGATTGACATTCATCAATCAGCTCATTCAAGCAAGACTTTAATCTTTGCAAAAAGGTTAAGGCTATAATTTTGTAGTCGTTATTTAGGAGTGTGATTGGACGCCAATTATCAATATTTAAGAGATCCTTGTGTGGTTTAGGTATAAGAGTAATAACCCCTCGCTTCAGAGAGGCAGGTAGTTCTCCCTTCTTTAGAGCATCCTTAAAGGTTTCAAGTAAACTACATACTTTTTTGTGGGGGCATTTTAGCTAACCCTAGCCAAATCCTTAACTATTTTCCTAACCGTAACCTAATTATCATATCTGAGGTAAAAACAGATTCATGTGGATATTCGATGGATATTCGCGCATTCAAACCTCAATAGCTTTCAAACCACTTGAGCCACAGACTCCAAATAAGTGTCATGATATTGGAAAAATTGCGCACAACATTGCACAAGTCTTATTTTCATGATTTGGACATTATAATTTGCTTTCGTACATGACGGGAACATTTTGGCATTTGCTGTATGATTGATGAGAAACTCCATATTGCAAATGTACGGTCCCTTACTAGACGTCCGCGAATGTTTCTAAAATTCACGGACAGCGGCGGGCCGTGCACCGGGGCCAGATCTTCCTGGAAGTCATCGAACGAAGTCTCCTGGACATTCGGTTTCCGTTTTATAAAATGTTCACATTTTGGTAATTTTTCTGCTGTCCCAGAAAATACCACCAGAGGGCGAATGGAATCATATTGCAAATGTACAAAACATCATCAATCACGATGTGGCCTTTTTCCTAAACGGAAAAGACTTCGAAGACGAAACTTGGTGAGCATAGGTTTGGCATAATGGGCAGTTGGCCCCGAACAAGATGGAGTCGAGGCCTCAACGCTTTTTTAGTTAAGGACATTTTTCGGGGATTAAAGGTCAGAAACGAAAATAGAGCTATAATTTGACCACTTCATGTCAAAGTACATGAACCTCTGGTGTCAGGAAAAAAAGAACCAGACATTTATCTACCGTAATTTAACCTGTTAGGGCTAGGCGGCAGGATTTACAAGGCCGGATAAAAAACGTACCCGATTTAATCTGGTTATTACTACTGCCCAGAAGCTAGAATATGCATATAATTATTGGCTTTGGATAGAAAACACCCTAAAGTTTCTAAAAATGTTTGAATGGTGTCTGTGAGTATAACAGAACTCATATGGCAGTTAAAAACCTGAGAAGATTCCAAACAGGAAGTACCCTCTCTGACCATTTCTTGGGCTTCTTGGCTCTGTTTATTAAACATGTAGGATCTTTGCTGTAACGTGACACTTCCTACGGCTCCCATAGGCTCTCAGAACCCGGGAAAAAGCTGAATGATGTAATTCCAGCCCCAGGCTGAAACACATTAGCGCCTTTGGTAAGTGCTCTATCAGAGGACCATCAGACTGAGGCTCGTGCACGAGGGGATCCCATGTTTTTATTTTCTCTCGCTTTGAACGTAAACACGCTTTCCCGGTCGGAATATTATCGCTTTTTTACGAGAAAAATGGCATAAAAATTGATTTTAAACAGCGGTTGACATGCTTCAAAGAACCGTAATGGAATATTTCGAATTTCTTTGTCACGTAATGCGTCGTGCGCGTCACCCTTCTTTACACTTCGGATAGTGTCTTGAACGCACGAACAAAACAGAGGATATTTGAACATAACTATGGATTATTTTGAACCAAACCAACATTTGTTATTGAAGTAGAAGTCCTGGGAGTGCATTCTGACGAAGAACAGCAAAGGTAATAACATTTTTCTTATAGTAAATCTGACTTTGGTCAGGGCTAAACTTGGTGGGTGTCTAAATAGCTAGCCCTGTGATGCAGGGCTATCTACTTAGAATATTGCAAAATGTGCTTTCACCGAAGAGCTATTTTAAAATCGGACATAGCGAGTGCATAGAGGAGTTCTGTATCTATAATTCTTAAAATAATTGTTATGTTTTTTGTGAATGTTTATCGTGAGTAATTTAGTAAATTCACCGGAAGTTTGCGGGGGGTATGCTAGTTCTGAACGTCACATGCTAATGTAAAAAGCTGTTTTTTGATATAAATATGAACTTGATTGAACAAAACATGCATGTATTGTATAACATAATGTCCTAGGTGTGTCATCTGATGAAGATCATCAAAGGTTAGTGCATTTAGCTGTGGTTTGGGTTTATGTGACATTATATGCTAGCTTGAAAAATGGGTGTCTGATTATTTCTGGCTGGGTACTCTGCTGACATAATCTAATGTTTTGCTTTCGTTGTAAAGCCTTTTTGAAATCAGACAGTGTGGTTAGATTAACGAGAGTCTTGTCTTTAAAATGGTGTAAAATAGTCATATGTTTGAGAAATTGAAGTAATAGCATGTCTAAGGTATTTGAATAACGCGCCACAGGATTCCACTGGCTGTTACGTAGGTGGGACGATTTTGTCCCACTGGCCCTAGAGAAGCTCTAACTGGAGGTAATTAGAGGAAAATGCCAACCAGCCGTGGAGGCTAAATAAAAGGAGCATGGTGGCACATAGCGGGAGAGAATGGGGAGAGACCGACAGCAAGCCACAGCAGAGAAGAAGGACCGAGCCAAACCTCAGTGAATGTCTTTGTTACGTTTATTTTCTGGCTTAGTAAAGTTGTTTTTGCAGACTAAAGCATCCCGGTATCTGTGTCAATCTCTGTATTCTCAACCCAAGACCCCACGGTTTACCACAGGGCTTATAAATACGGTTGTCTCATCACTAGGGCCTATATAGACTGTTGTCCCCTCATTAGGGCAGGTAGTCTAGTGGTTAGAGCATTGGGCCAGGTACAGGAAGGTTGCGAGATCGAATCCCCGAGCTGACAAGGTAAAAATATTTTGTTCTGCCCCTGAACAAGGCAGTAAACTCTCTGTTCCTAGGCTATCATTGGAAATAACAATTTGTTCTTAACTGACTTGCATAGTTAAATAAAGATTTTTTTTTTTTAAGTCCCTAATGAGGAGACAACAGTCTATATGTATATATATATAAACTTTGTGTTTGATATGTATATTTTATGGCTCCTTTTTGGTTTATTGTTCTTAACCTTTCTTGATAATTGTTGCCTTGAGGTGTCTGTCAGAGAAGTAGGCAGCTCTATTGTCCCTGGCTGTGTCCCAAATGCTACCCTGTTCCATATGTAGTGCACTACTTTTGACCAGAGCCTTTGCCTTTAAAGTAGTGCACTATATAAGGAATAGGGTGCCATTTGGGACAAAGTCCCTGTGTTACCAAACAGGGCTGATGGTAGAGCTGGTTACCGTCCCTGGCTAGCAGAATTACTCATCATTTACTGTCATTTAGCTCACGTTGTTTTAGTGTGCAGCTTAGTCATTACTTCAGAAAGCAGAAAAATAACAATTAGAAGCTAGCAGAAGACTTTGACAAAGCTCTTTCAGTCTCTTGTTCTGGCCCTTTAATGATAGGAATTCATTAGTGAGATACACACAAATTCCATGCTTAATTATGCGACGTGAAATTGTATGTTTTGTTCATGGAATAAATTACCCTGCTTAGCAGGCGATTTTAAAGAACAAATGTTTGGTGGTTCTTTTTACTTTGTGTTTGTTTGTGTGTCTGTTGTGCGTGCGTGGTTGGCACTTAGCTGACATTGTGAACAGACAGGCATGTATCAACTGGAATTTCCAGGTGAACAAAAGTAGAGCCGTTGTAAATTATCAATTCAAAATCAAGCCGGTTTATTTACAAGTTTCAGCAGGGAGACTGTTTTCTATTTGACCGTTTAGAGTGGTTGTTTACAAGGTTTCCACTGAACATGTGACCTGATTTTAGTAGAAACACGTGACTTTAAAACAATAACAACACAGCAGCCTGAAACTCTCCTGATTTGGGTTTCATTCATCCATCAATTCATCAGATTTTTATGGTAAAACAACTGGACAGCCCACTCACTCATTAACACCTGACATTTCCATGGAGTCCTGGGATCCATATAAACTATAATAAACGTCATCCACAATATACAGGTATACCATATACTGTAAGATAAGTGAGTCATTAAAGGGTCATAGGAGAAGATCAACAACTTCTTCCACTGAACTGTGACTATTATCTAGAAGAGAAACTGCTTCCATTGAACTGATTCTGTACATAAACACTACAATAACCAGGCACGTACACAGAGAGGTGTCACACCCTGACCACAGAGAGCCTTTTTATTCTCTATGTTGGTTAGGTCTGGCTGTGACTAGGGTGGGTGATCTAGTGTGTTTATTTCTATGTTGGCCTGGTATGGTTTCCAATCAGAGGCAGCTGTTTATCGTTGTCTCTGATTGGGGATCATATTTAGGCAGCCATTTCCAAACTGTGTTTTGTGGGATCCTGTTTATGTGTAGTTACCTGTGATCACTCTGTAGCGTCACGTGCCGTGTATACTTTATTTGAGAGTTTCACTTAAAAAAATATGTGGGACTCTCCACACAACCGTGACAAGAGGGTTCTTCAATTCCACAGAGAGGGTTCTACAAGTCCACAGAGAGGGTTCTACAATTCCACAGAGAGGGTTCTACAATTCCACAGAGAGGGTTCTACAAGTCCACAGAGAGGGTTCTACAAGTCCACAGAGAGGATTCTACAAGTCCACAGAGAGGGTTCTAATAGTCCACAGAGAGGATTCTACAAGTCCACAGATAGGGTTCTACAAGTCCACAGAGAGGGTTCTACAAGTCCACAGAAAGGGTTCTACAAATGCTCCCCCCTCTCTAGTGAAAATTCCCCTACAAAGATTGATCCATCATAAACTGGACGTACCCTGAGTGAACTAAATATTAGGAACACCTTTAGTACACTCAGTGTATGTGCCCATTGAAGACATAAACTCCTGCTCTGTAAATGTCAATAAACGACCCTGGCAATTCTCCTGAAGTGACCTACTATGCTATAGAAGTGTTTACCTCATTCCATGGAACTTTCCTGCCTCACCTGAGAGTAGAGGAGGTGAGAGACCGCCCTTTATGGGAAAATAACTGAATTTTGTTTCCTCCCCCAATGCTTAAAATAAGAGCACACACTCTTCTCTCTCACACACAAAGTTTTGTCGTTGGAAAGTTGGTCGCTGTGCTGAAAATCTTCCAGAACCTGTAAGTAAAATATTGCCTCTCATTGATAATGATAAAAGTGAAAAGGTTTTTTATATTTGATAACTATGGATGTTATAAATGTGTGTGATATTTTTAAAGATATTTTAATCTTAATGTCTTTTCAGAAAAACATGAAATACTGTTGATTTAAGATATGTAATTACATTATATATGTTTACATAGTGCCAGTGATGAAGTCACTGAGTCTAATTTAATTTATTTTAACATCTTAATGTCTTTTGCAGATTCCTGACCTACGCTCCAAAGCACAGATCTAGGATCAGCTCATCCTCATCAAATCTAAACCATAACCTGAATAAACCACAAGGGGAACACTGACCTCAGACCAGCGTTTAAACCCCACGTCTACCTGCCCAGACACTGACTCTCTGTCTAGAGTTCCTCTGTGCTCCATCCATCCAGCCATCCATCCATCCATCCATCCATCCATCCATCCATCCATCCATCCATCCACACCCCAGCCATCCAGCCATGGGTCTGATGATCGAGGACATGGAGTGCTGCGTCTGCCTCCAGCCCTACTCTCGTAGGGAGAAGATCCCTCGGATGCTCCACTGTAAGCACACATTCTGTGGGCTGTGCTTGCAGGCGATGTCCAGGCACCAGAGCGGCCTACTGACAGTATGCTGCCCCCTGTGCCGTTGGATCACCTGCACCGAGCCCAGCCTCACCCTGCCGGGGTCGCTGTGGGTTAACACTGAGATCTGGGACCAGATACCAGACACACAACAGGAAGAGGAGGAGGAGGAAGAGGAGGAAGAGTGGAAGGAAGCTAACAGACAGACACAGACAACTACACCGTACACATGGTGAGTACCCCAGGCAAAGGTGGATGGATTGATAGACTGATTTAGAAACCTGGAGAAACCTTCCTCTGCTCTCTGCTCTTCCTCTCATTTTGTTCTGTCTCATTTGCTCTCTCTCTCTGCTATCACTCTCTGATATCTCTCTCTGCTATCACTCTCTGCTATCACTCTCTGATATCACTCTCTGCTATCACTCTGTGCTATCACTCTCTGATATCACTCTCTGCTATCACTCTCTGCTTTTTCTCTCTCTCTCTCTCTGTTTCTCTCGTATCTCTCCCTTTCTCTCTCTTTGCTCTCTCCCTTTCTGTATCACTACATCTATTGGTCTTGATTTCTCTCTTCATCAGTTGTATTATTGTACTGTGATGGTTTTACTTTAGGTGACAGTTTCTTTACTTTGATCGTATTATGATTGTATTATGCAGCTTGTACAGCTTCCTTTTTAGGTTCAGAAGTCTGTTCAATTACTAAACTGTAATCTCTCTCTCTCTCTCTCTCTCTCTCTCTCTCTCTCTCTCTCTCTCTCTCTCTCTCTCTCTCTCTGCCTACTCTGTTTCTTTCCCCCTACTCTCCTGTCCTCCAGGTCTCCATCAAGGCATTGTGGCTTGAGGCTCAAACTACAGAATTTCCTGAGGAGGATGAAGCACAATGTACTCTAAACCGAGAAGACGAAGAGCAGAGAAGAAGAAGACCGGATCATCCCATTTCAGAGTAGGAGGTACTCATTGAGTAATGAAGCTAATTCACTAAACAGGACCGACCGAGGATTTTCCATAATGAGGCAAGATTGAACCAATTACTCATGTGCTTTTGGTCTGATTGACTTTGGGTATGTGTAATGTTCTCAGTCAACTTACCTGGTAAAATAAGGGTTAAATAATATTAATAATAATGAAGGATGGATAGGGGGAGGAAATATAAAAGAAGATATTAAATGGATTGAGGATGAAAGAAAGATAAAGGAAGTTATGAATAGATGGACGGACGGACGGACGGATGGATGGGTGAAGGTTAGAGACTGTGTGCTGTGTAAAATACAATATACTGTGAACATTGTTTATAATAGATGTTTAATCGTTTGATAAAAGGTGTATTACTGCGTGAAGGGAAGTGGATGTTTAGTATTTATTATTACATCATTTTATAACAGCTTTAATATTGCAGATTGATTGTTGCTTTTATCAATGTAATTGTCTGCATCATTTCCAATCCCCCATATAAGGGAAGGTGGATTTGTTTATCCTCATTTTACATGTTTTATTTATCTGTTCTGTTTAAAGAGCATGTTTTTTTATATTGGGATTATATTTATTGGTAAATAAATACATCTACTTTAAAATAACCCTGTCTAAGAGTGTGAAATTGCTTATTATTATCACTACATTAGGAAAGTAACTGTCCGATATCCAACTATTTATGGACCCCAAATAGAGTTGGGGGTGTTAATTCACTACACATTCTACACTACTATTTCCTAAAACACAAAACAACCCAAAACATTCCACTGTCCTTGGTCTTGGTGTGTGCTGTACATGACTGAATTCACTCTCTGTTGTAATCATGTTTCAGAGAACCTTGTATGCATTCTTGCATATGAGATTCCCTAAAAGCACGTCGCTTTGATAAAGCTATAACCAAAATGTACTTTTCGTAGCAGGTTAGGATAATTTACACAGCAGGTTAGGATAGTTAAAATAGCAGCTTAGGAGAATGAGGTTAAGGTTAGGAAAAGGCTTAGGGTTAGGGTCCAGCTAGTGCAGTATATGATACTACTATTGACCAGGGTCCAGCTAGTGCAGTAAATAGTATACTACTTTTGACCAGGGCCTGGCTAGTACAGTATATAGTACAATCGTGGCCAAAAGTTTTGAGAATGACACAAATATTAATTTTCACAAATTCTGCTGCCTCAATTTGTATGAAGGCAATTTGCATATGCTCCAGAATGTTATGAAGAGTGATCAGATGAATTGCAAAGTCCCTCTTTGCCATGCAAATGAACTGAATCCCCCCAAAAACATTTCCACTGCATTTCAGCCCTGCCACAAAAGGACCAGCTGACGACATGTCAGTGATATTCTCGTTAACACAGGTGTGAGTATTGACGAGGACAATGCTGGAGATTGGTCTGTCATGCTGATTGAGTTTGAATAACAGACTGGAAGCTTCAAAAGGAGGGTTGTGCTTGGAATCATTTTTCTTCCTCTGTCAATCATGGTTACCTGCAAGGAAACACATGTCGTCATCATTGCTTTGCACAAAAAGGGCTTCACAGGCAAGGAAATTGCTGCCAGTAAGATTGCACCTAAATCAACCATTTATCAGATCATCAAGAACTTCAAGGAGAGCGGTTCAATTGTTGTGAAGAAGGCTTCAGGGCGCCCAAGAAAGTCCAGCAAGCGCCAGGACCGTCTCCTAAAGTTGATTCAGCTGTGGGTTCGGGGCACCACCAGTACAGCGCTTGCTCAGGAATGGCAGCAGGCTGGTGTGAGTGAATCTGCACGCACAGTGAGGCGAAGACTTTCGGAGGATGGCCTGGTGTCAAGAAGGGCAGCAAAGAAGCCACTTCTCTCCAGGAAAAGCATCAGGGACAGACAGATATTCTGCAATAGGTACAGGGATTGGACTGCTGAGGACTGGAGTAAAGTCATTTTCTCTGATGAATCTCCTTTCCGATTGTTTGGGGCATCTGGAAAAAAGCTTGTCCGGAGAAGACAAGGTGAGCACTACCATCAGTCCTGTGTCATGCTAACAGTAAAGCATCCTGAGACCATTCATGTGTGGGGTAGCTGCTCAGCCAAGGGAGTGGGCTCACTCACAATTTTGTCTAACAACACAACCATGAATAAGGAATGGTACTGTCGTGTCTTTGGCATCAATAAAAGTGAAGACATATTTATCAAATTGTCACATACGTCGTAAGGGACAGACCAAGGCGCAGCGGGTATAGTGCTCATCTTCTTTCTTTATTTTGATTAAAGTGAACACTTAAACAAAAATACTAACAAACGACAAAACGACAGTTGCGGAAGGTACTACTGTCACGTCCTGACCAGCAGAGGGAGCAATTGTATTAGTTTTGGTCAGGACGTGGCAGAGATTTTGTGTGACGTGTTGATTGTTGGACTCCCAATTGAAGGCAGGTGTGTTGAGTTGCCTTTGGGTCCTATATAGTAGTGTGTGTTTTCCTTTGGGGTTGTGGGTAGTTGTTTTTGCACTGCGTTTTGTGTGCCTGCAAAACTGTTGCTGTCGTGTTTATTGTTTTTTTTCCTGTGGATGCTTTACTTGAGTTTATTAAAAATATGAGTATCCACATTCCCGCTGCGCTTTTGTCCATTCCTGACGACAAACCTTACAACTACGACTATATGAAAAACAAAAACACAGGAATAACAGGCAGCCTAAGTATGGCTTCCAATCAGAGACAACGAAAGACACCTGCCTCTGATTGGAAGCCATACTTGGCCACACATAGAAAAAGAAACATAGAAATAGAAAACTAGAACCAAAATCCCCTAGAACCAAAAAACCCCAAAACACACAAAACAAACACCCCTTGCCACGCCCTGACCATACTATAATTACAAATGACCCCTTTACTGGTCAGGACGTGACACAAATAACTCTGTAATTATTATTACGCGATTAAACTGATTAATCGTGTAACTGTAATTAACTAGGAGGTCGGGGCACCAAGGAAAATATTCAGATTACAAAGTTATAATTGCATTTACCATTTATTAACTAATTGCTAATTATAGCTAATAAAATCAATTAAAATTAATAAAAGGCTAAGAATATATTCAGTGACTTAGTGTTAAGTTCTGTTCTGATACCAGATTCGATTGACACAACCTAACAACTAACTAAATAATTCACAGAAATGCATAACAAACAGATATGGTTACAAGGAAATGATAGGAGAATGTGCCCTAGTGGGCTAACCCGGCATGGCGGCTTGTTAGACAAAGAAAGGGGGTTGAGCTTGAATGAAAGAGCGGGAAGACTGAGGAACACAGAAAGCAGCTATGCCATCGTAAATACATTATCGTATGCATTCTAAATTACCGCCCATTTGGAAAAGGAAAATGCAATAAATATTTACTCTGAGCTGCACTTCGGTAGGTTGGTCGTAGATGCTGGCCGTGTTGGCCAACAGAGATCTTCCTGTCCTCGGAAGAATGTCACTGGTGGTAAAATGGATACGTTGTAGTATCTTCGTTGTGTGTCAGACTGGATCCGTCGTCCGTCCTTTCCTAGGCCACGTCTACAGTGGCCGCTGCTAACTCAACGGCTAGGAAGTATCACTTCTGTAGTGAATAAGAATTCAAAGTTCATACCATTCGCAACTGCAACTCGCTGTTGGCAGGGCTCCCTGCCTGTGCCATTAAACCCCTACAACTCATCCAGAACGCCGCAGCCCGTCTGGTGTTCAACCTTCCCAAGTTCTCTCACGTCACCCTGCTCCTCCGCACACTCCACTGGCTTCCTGTTGAAGCTCGCATCTGCTACAAGACCATGGTGCTTGCCTACGGAGCTGTGAGGGGAACGGCACCTCCGTACCTTCAGGCTCTGATCAGTCCCTACACCCAAAGAAGGGCACTGCGTTCATCCACCTCTGGCCTGCTCGCCTCCCTACCTCTGCGGAAGCACAGATCCCTCTCAGCCCAGTCAAAACTCTTCGCTGCTCTGGCACCCCAATGGTGGAACAACCTCCCTCACGACGCCAGGACAGGGGAGTCAATCACCACCTTCCGGAGACACCTGAAACCCCACCTCTTTAAGGAATACCTGGGTGCACTACCCCCTACCCTCCCCCCCAAAAAGATATAGATGTACTATTGTAAAATGGTTGTTCCACTGGATATCATAAGGTGAATGCACCAATTTGTAAGTCGCTCTGGATAAGAGCGTCTGCTAAATGACGTAAATGTAATGTAAATGCAACCAAAGCTCACGCTGAGGTTGGCTTAGTTCTGTACTTGACATGTGAGTCCTTGTAACGCAGAGGCTGCAGACCTCACGTACCCGGAACAGGCTGGTTACATTGTGTCATTGTCTTATATAGTGGCGAGGGGAGGAGGGTGTGTTTCATCGTTTATAACCCCTGTCTCTTTACAGGGGCAGGCCACTGATTGGACAGGGCTCTTTCCTTATGAAAACCCAATTCCCTCATTTGGAAGCTAAAATTACATTTAATCTCCTAACAAACAGTTTCAATATCAAACATCTAAATTGCACAACAATTCCATGTGAATCTGATAACTAGAATGTGTAGACTTTCCCAGGTACAGTTTATGTCGTCCTGTCATCAGTCATAATGTCTCAGATGACAACCAAACTGACATCCATACTCATTAAGAACCTGGGATATTTCCAACTGGTACTATTACCGAAATATGGTTCCTTTCCCCCCACTTGTTTGATGTTCCCAGACTCTCTATATTTAACAAAGGCTATTCAAAAGTCCTTCAGTAGGGTCAGAGAGAGAGGGGAAGGGAGAAAGGTATTTATGGGGGGTCATAAACCTTACCCACAGGCCAACGTCATGACACCATTGTCTCCTCATTAGGGTATATAGACTGTTGTCTCCTCATTAGGGCCTATATAGACTGTTGTCTCCTCATTAGGGTCTATATAGACTGTTGTCTCCTCATTAGAGTCAATATAGACCATTGCTTCCTCATTAGGGTCTATATAGACTGTTGTCTCCTCATTAGGGTCTATATAGACTGTTGTCTCCTCATTAGGGTCTATATAGACTGTTGTCTCCTCATTAGGGTCTATATAGACTGTAGTCTCCTCATTAGGGTCTATATACACTGTTGTTTTTTCATCTTTATTTAACTTGACAAGTCAGTTAAGAACAAATTGTTATTTACAATGACGGCCTAGGAATAGTGGGTGCACAAAACATTAAGAACACCTGCTCTTTCCATGACAGACTGACCAGGTGAATCCAGGTGAAGGCTATGATCCCTTATTGATGTCACTTGTTAAAACCACTTCAATCTGTGTTGATGAAGGGGAGGAGACAGGTTAAAGAAGGATTTTTAAGCCTTGAGACAATTGAGACATGGATTGTATTCGTGTTCCATTCAGAGGCTGAATGGGCAAGACAACAGATTTAAGTGCCTTTGAATGGGATATGGTAGTAGGTGCCAGGCACACGGGTTTGGGTCAAGAACTGCAATGCTGCAGGATTTTTCACGCTCAACAGTTTCCCGTGTGTATCAAGAATGGTCCACCACCAGCCAAAGGACATCCAGCAAACTTGACAAAACTTTGTGAAGCATTGGCGTGAACATGGGCAAGGATCCTTGTGGTACGCTTTCGACACCTTGTAGAGTCCATGCCCTGACGGATTGAGGCTGTTCTGAGTGCAGAAGTGGGGGCAACTTAATATCAAGAAGGTGTTCCTAATGTGTGGTTCACTCAGCGTACGTCTAGTTTATGATGGATCAATCTTGTTTGTAGGGGAATTTTCATTGGAGAGGGGGAAACATTCTTAGGACCCTTTCTGTGGACTTGTAGAATCCTATCTGTGGACTTGTAGACTCCTATCTGTGGACTTGTAGAATCCTATCTGTGTACTTGTAGAACCCTATCTGTGGACTTGTAGACTCCTATCTGTGGACTTGTAGAACCCTATCTGTGCACGTGCCTTGTTATTGTAGTGGTTATGGACAGAATCAGTTTAATGGAAGCGTTATCTCTTCTAGATAAGAGACAGTGGCACAGTTCAAGTACTTTACACCACTGTTGTTGACAAATTACAACATGACCTAGCAGTGCAGATTATTGTTAGATTTGATAAATGTGCTCTTCCCTTAACGCTTTAAACCATTTCACGTCACGGGCCATAGACCAGTGACCCGCGGTTTAGCATAATCCAATACACAAATTGGTGCACGAGCTCTTCCTATATTTAGTTTAGCAGCTGATTATGCCAGAGAGGAAGAGGCGAAGGGAGAGGATTTACTCAACCCAAAACCTTTTTTGTATGGAGGTCTATGAGAGAGTGTCGAATCATTTGAGGCTTATTTGATCGAATAGCTGTTTCATAATGTTTAGGCTGTTACAAATGTGCTGACCAAAGTGCATGCACATGGCATTCCGGCAACTTTGAGTAAAACGATTTAGTTGTGCCTGTTGTTCACACACTATCTGCCCTCTCATTGGCTAGAATGGTCTGACCACATCATTGGTCCGACTGGTTCCTTGTTAGAGTGGTTACACGAATAACTTGTCAATATAATTGATAATATTTGTCTATGCGGAGTCACCAGAAAACGCTAAAATACGGGTTTTCAGGTATTTTTGTATTTTTATTAATAGTAACATGCAAAACATAAACATAACAGCCAGAGGGTTTCCACAAAGAAATGAGAAAATAATTAAATAAATAAAACTAATCCACATTAAATCAATTCAAATACAGACATGTAGCGAATACATTTTGTTGACATTTTGTTTTGTAAACGTTTTAATGACTCTAAAAAGTTTTCCACATCAGATAAAAAAAATAAGAAAAGGGGCTTTTAGTTCATACATTTTGATTTGTGTATGAAAAATGTTCCTAATAAAATGAAGAGATTTATGACATACTCACGTTCAATTGTGGAATCAATGTAGTAAAATAATATGTCAAACTTCAATGGTTGTATGCAATTTGAGGCCAAGATATAGTTTTACATCAGTCCAGAACACTTCACTATATAAACAATGACAGAATAAGTGTTCAATAGATTCAGTTTCTAGTTCACAAGAACTGCATTCACTGGTAACATCAGGTAAATATTTACAAATCAAGCTATTACACGGATAGAATCTATGGATAATCTTAAAGGAGATCTCCTTTACTTTATTGGTCACCATACATTTGTGTGGAGTGAGCCAAGCACGGCGCCAGTTTACATCAAACGATGAAGCCCAACAAAATATCGCAGAGTGAATAGACTTCCTGTAGAAAATATCCCTTAATAAACGATTGTTGAATTTCATATCGAGTAGACCTATGCCATTCACCTGGATATCGCTTACAATCGGAGATATTCCAAAATATGCATTATTCTGAAGTAAAGTTTTTATCCCACTAGGTATAGCTTTAATAACAGTGTCATATTCTTTGCTTGAAACCTCAAAGTTGTATCTTTCCATAAATTCTCTCCGCGTAAATAGATTCCAACTAATATTAACTAATTGGCTGACAAGGACAATGTTTTTTGAGAACCATTTGTTCCATGACAGAGTTTGATACAGCTATTGCCACCATTATACAGAGTTCTAGTAGCATCAACAACAAAAAATACCAAGTTTCAAATGCATGAGACGATCAAAGAGGGTCGTTACACTAGAGAGAGACTGGCTCCTCTCCTCTCCAGACAATCAAAGATAACATTGTGACTTACTGTATCAAATGCTTTCTGAAAATCCCAAAATAGGATAACAGGGAAGTCATCCAATAGATCACGATACTCAACCAAGTCTAACACCAGCCTCAGATTATTAGATATATGGCGCCCTTTCATAAACTCTGATTGACATTCATCAATCAGCTCATTCAAGCAAGACTTTAATCTTTGCAAAAAGGTTAAGGCTATAATTTTGTAGTCGTTATTTAGGAGTGTGATTGGACGCCAATTATCAATATTTAAGAGATCCTTGTGTGGTTTAGGTATAAGAGTAATAACCCCTCGCTTCAGAGAGGCAGGTAGTTCTCCCTTCTTTAGAGCATCCTTAAAGGTTTCAAGTAAACTACATACTTTTTTGTGGGGGCATTTTAGCTAACCCTAGCCAAATCCTTAACTATTTTCCTAACCGTAACCTAATTATCATATCTGAGGTAAAAACAGATTCATGTGGATATTCGATGGATATTCGCGCATTCAAACCTCAATAGCTTTCAAACCACTTGAGCCACAGACTCCAAATAAGTGTCATGATATTGGAAAAATTGCGCACAACATTGCACAAGTCTTATTTTCATGATTTGGACATTATAATTTGCTTTCGTACATGACGGGAACATTTTGGCATTTGCTGTATGATTGATGAGAAACTCCATATTGCAAATGTACGGTCCCTTACTAGACGTCCGCGAATGTTTCTAAAATTCACGGACAGCGGCGGGCCGTGCATCGGGGCCAGATCTTCCTGGAAGTCATCGAACGAAGTCTCCTGGACATTCGGTTTCCGTTTTATAAAATGTTCACATTTTGGTAATTTTTCTGCTGTCCCAGAAAATACCACCAGAGGGCGAATGGAATCATATTGCAAATGTACAAAACATCATCAATCACGATGTGGCCTTTTTCCTAAACGGAAAAGACTTCGAAGACGAAACTTGGTGAGCATAGGTTTGGCATAATGGGCAGTTGGCCCCGAACAAGATGGAGTCGAGGCCTCAACGCTTTTTTAGTTAAGGACATTTTTCGGGGATTAAAGGTCAGAAACGAAAATAGAGCTATAATTTGACCACTTCATGTCAAAGTACATGAACCTCTGGTGTCAGGAAAAAAAGAACCAGACATTTATCTACCGTAATTTAACCTGTTAGGGCTAGGCGGCAGGATTTACAAGGCCGGATAAAAAACGTACCCGATTTAATCTGGTTATTACTACTGCCCAGAAGCTAGAATATGCATATAATTATTGGCTTTGGATAGAAAACACCCTAAAGTTTCTAAAACTGTTTGAATGGTGTCTGTGAGTATAACAGAACTCATATGGCAGTTAAAAACCTGAGAAGATTCCAAACAGGAAGTACCCTCTCTGACCATTTCTTGGGCTTCTTGGCTCTGTTTATTGAACATGTAGGATCTTTGCTGTAACGTGACACTTCCTACGGCTCCCATAGGCTCTCAGAACCCGGGAAAAAGCTGAATGATGTAATTCCAGCCCCAGGCTGAAACACATTAGCGCCTTTGGTAAGTGCTCTATCAGAGGACCATCAGACTGAGGCTCGTGCACGAGGGGATCCCATGTTTTTATTTTCTCTCGCTTTGAACGTAAACACGCTTTCCCGGTCGGAATATTATCGCTTTTTTACGAGAAAAATGGCATAAAAATTGATTTTAAACAGCGGTTGACATGCTTCAAAGAACCGTAATGGAATATTTAGAATTTCTTTGTCACGTAATGCGTCGTGCGCGTCACCCTTCTTTACACTTCGGATAGTGTCTTGAACGCACGAACAAAACAGAGGATATTTGAACATAACTATGGATTATTTTGAACCAAACCAACATTTGTTATTGAAGTAGAAGTCCTGGGAGTGCATTCTGACGAAGAACAGCAAAGGTAATAACATTTTTCTTATAGTAAATCTGACTTTGGTCAGGGCTAAACTTGGTGGGTGTCTAAATAGCTAGCCCTGTGATGCAGGGCTATCTACTTAGAATATTGCAAAATGTGCTTTCACCGAAGAGCTATTTTAAAATCGGACATAGCGAGTGCATAGAGGAGTTCTGTATCTATAATTCTTAAAATAATTGTTATGTTTTTTGTGAATGTTTATCGTGAGTAATTTAGTAAATTCACCGGAAGTTTGCGGGGGGTATGCTAGTTCTGAACGTCACATGCTAATGTAAAAAGCTGTTTTTTGATATAAATATGAACTTGATTGAACAAAACATGCATGTATTGTATAACATAATGTCCTAGGTGTGTCATCTGATGAAGATCATCAAAGGTTAGTGCATTTAGCTGTGGTTTGGGTTTATGTGACATTATATGCTAGCTTGAAAAATGGGTGTCTGATTATTTCTGGCTGGGTACTCTGCTGACATAATCTAATGTTTTGCTTTCGTTGTAAAGCCTTTTTGAAATCAGACAGTGTGGTTAGATTAACGAGAGTCTTGTCTTTAAAATGGTGTAAAATAGTCATATGTTTGAGAAATTGAAGTAATAGCATGTCTAAGGTATTTGAATAACGCGCCACAGGATTCCACTGGCTGTTACGTAGGTGGGACGATTTTGTCCCACTGGCCCTAGAGAAGCTCTAACTGGAGGTAATTAGAGGAAAATGCCAACCAGCCGTGGAGGCTAAATAAAAGGAGCATGGTGGCACATAGCGGGAGAGAATGGGGGAGAGACCGACAGCAAGCCACAGCAGAGAAGAAGGACCGAGCCAAACCTCAGTGAATGTCTTTGTTACGTTTATTTTCTGGCTTAGTAAAGTTGTTTTTGCAGACTAAAGCATCCCGGTATCTGTGTCAATCTCTGTATTCTCAACCCAAGACCCCACGGTTTACCACAGGGGTTATAAATACGGTTGTCTCATCACTAGGGCCTATATAGACTGTTGTCCCCTCATTAGGGCAGGTAGTCTAGTGGTTAGAGCATTGGGCCAGGTACAGGAAGGTTGCGAGATCGAATCCCCGAGCTGACAAGGTAAAAATATTTTGTTCTGCCCCTGAACAAGGCAGTAAACTCTCTGTTCCTAGGATATCATTGGAAATAACAATTTGTTCTTAACTGACTTGCATAGTTAAATAAAGATTTTTTTTTAAAAAGTCCCTAATGAGGAGACAACAGTCTATATGTATATATATATAAACTTTGTGTTTGATATGTATATTTTATTGCTCCTTTTTGGTTTATTGTTCTTAACCTTTCTTGATAATTGTTGCCTTGAGGTGTCTGTCAGAGAAGTAGGCAGCTCTATTGTCCCTGCCTGTGTCCCAAATGCTACCCTGTTCCATATGTAGTGCACTACTTTTGACCAGAGCCTTTGCCTTTAAAGTAGTGCACTATATAAGGAATAGGGTGCCATTTGGGACAAAGTCCCTGTGTTACCAAACAGGGCTGATGGTAGAGCTGGTTACCGTCCCTGGCTAGCAGAATTACTCATCATTTACTGTCATTTAGCTCACGTTGTTTTAGTGTGCAGCTTAGTCATTACTTCAGAAAGCAGAAAAATAACAATTAGAAGCTAGCAGAAGACTTTGACAAAGCTCTTTCAGTCTCTTGTTCTGGCCCTTTAATTATAGGAATTCATTAGTGAGATACACACAAATTCCATGCTTAATTATGCGACGTGAAATTGTATGTTTTGTTCATGGAATAAATTACCCTGCTTAGCAGGCGATTTTAAAGAACAAATGTTTGGTGGTTCTTTTTACTTTGTGTTTGTTTGTGTGTCTGTTGTGCGTGCGTGGTTGGCACTTAGCTGACATTGTGAACAGACAGGCATGTATCAACTGGAATTTCCAGGTGAACAAAAAGTAGAGCCGTCGTAAATTATCAATTCAAAATCAAGCCGGTTTATTTACAAGTTTCAGCAGGGAGACTGTTTTCTATTTGACCGTTTAGAGTGGTTGTTTACAAGGTTTCCACTGAACATGTGACCTGATTTTAGTAGAAACACGTGACTTTAAAACAATAACAACACAGCAGCCTGAAACTCTCCTGATTTGGGTTTCATTCATCCATCAATTCATCAGATTTTTATGGTAAAACAACTGGACCGCCCACTCACTCATTAACACCTGACATTTCCATGGAGTCCTGGGATCCATATAAACTATAATAAACGTCATCCACAATATACAGGTATACCATATACTGTAAGATAAGTGAGTCATTAAAGGGTCATAGGAGAAGATCAACAACTTCTTCCATTGAACTGTGACTATTATCTAGAAGAGAAACTGCTTCCATTGAACTGATTCTGTACATAAACACTACAATAACCAGGCACGTACACAGAGAGGTGTCACACCCTGACCACAGAGAGCCTTTTTATTCTCTATGTTGGTTAGGTCTGGCTGTGACTAGGGTGGGTGATCTAGTGTGTTTATTTCTATGTTGGCCTGGTATGGTTTCCAATCAGAGGCAGCTGTTTATCGTTGTCTCTGATTGGGGATCATATTTAGGCAGCCATTTCCAAACTGTGTTTTGTGGGATCCTGTTTATGTGTAGTTACCTGTGATCACTCTGTAGCGTCACGTGCCGTGTATACTTTATTTGAGAGTTTCACTTAAAAAAATATGTGGGACTCTCCACACAACCGTGACAAGAGGGTTCTTCAATTCCACAGAGAGGGTTCTACAAGTCCACAGAGAGGGTTCTACAATTCCACAGAGAGGGTTCTACAATTCCACAGAGAGGGTTCTACAAGTCCACAGAGAGGGTTCTACAAGTCCACAGAGAGGATTCTACAAGTCCACAGAGAGGGTTCTAATAGTCCACAGAGAGGATTCTACAAGTCCACAGATAGGGTTCTACAAGTCCACAGAGAGGGTTCTACAAGTCCACAGAAAGGGTTCTACAAATGCTCCCCCCTCTCTAGTGAAAATTCCCCTACAAAGATTGATCCATCATAAACTGGACGTACACTGAGTGAACTAAATATTAGGAACACCTTTAGTACACTCAGTGTATGTGCCCATTGAAGACATAAACTCCTGCTCTGTAAATGTCAATAAACGACCCTGGCAATTCTCCTGAAGTGACCTACTATGCTATAGAAGTGTTTACCTCATTCCATGGAACTTTCCTGCCTCACCTGAGAGTAGAGGAGGTGAGAGACCGCCCTTTATGGGAAAATAACTGAATTTTGTTTCCTCCCCCAATGCTTAAAATAAGAGCACACACTCTTCTCTCTCACACACAAAGTTTTGTCGTTGGAAAGTTGGTCGCTGTGCTGAAAATCTTCCAGAACCTGTAAGTAAAATATTGCCTCTCATTGATAATGATAAAAGTGAAAAGTTTTTTTTATATTTGATAACTATGGATGTTATAAATGTGTGTGATATTTTTAAAGATATTTTAATCTTAATGTCTTTTCAGAAAAACATGAAATACTGTTGATTTAAGATATGTAATTACATTATATATGTTTACATAGTGCCAGTGATGAAGTCACTGAGTCTAATTTAATTTATTTTAACATCTTAATGTCTTTTGCAGATTCCTGACCTACGCTCCAAAGCACAGATCTAGGATCAGCTCATCCTCATCAAATCTAAACCATAACCTGAATAAACCACAAGGGGAACACTGACCTCAGACCAGCGTTTAAACCCCACGTCTTCCTGCCCAGACACTGACTCTCTGTCTAGAGTTCCTCTGTGCTCCATCCATCCATCCAGCCATCCATCCATCCATCCATCCATCCATCCATCCATCCATCCATCCATCCATCCATCCATCCATCCATCCATCCATCCATCCACACCCCAGCCATCCAGCCATGGGTCTGATGATCGAGGACATGGAGTGCTGCGTCTGCCTCCAGCCCTACTCTCGTAGGGAGAAGATCCCTCGGATGCTCCACTGTAAGCACACATTCTGTGGGCTGTGCTTGCAGGCGATGTCCAGGCACCAGAGCGGCCTACTGACAGTATGCTGCCCCCTGTGCCGTTGGATCACCTGCACCGAGCCCAGCCTCACCCTGCCGGGGTCGCTGTGGGTTAACACTGAGATCTGGGACCAGATACCAGACACACAACAGGAAGAGGAGGAGGAGGAAGAGGAGGAAGAGTGGAAGGAAGCTAACAGACAGACACAGACAACTACACCGTACACATGGTGAGTACCCCAGGCAAAGGTGGATGGATTGATAGACTGATTTAGAAACCTGGAGAAACCTTCCTCTGCTCTCTGCTCTTCCTCTCATTTTGTTCTGTCTCATTTGCTCTCTCTCTCTGCTATCACTCTCTGATATCTCTCTCTGCTATCACTCTCTGCTATCACTCTCTGATATCACTCTCTGCTATCACTCTGTGCTATCACTCTCTGATATCACTCTCTGCTATCACTCTCTGCTTTTTCTCTCTCTCTCTGTTTCTCTCGTATCTCTCCCTTTCTCTCTCTTTGCTCTCTCCCTTTCTGTATCACTACATCTATTGGTCTTGATTTCTCTCTTCATCAGTTGTATTATTGTACTGTGATGGTTTTACTTTAGGTGACAGTTTCTTTACTTTGATCGTATTATGACTGTATTATGCAGCTTGTACAGCTTCCTTTTTAGGTTCAGAAGTCTGTTCAATTACTAAACTGTAATTCTCTCTCTCTCTCTCCTCTCTCTCTCTCTCTCTCTCTCTCTCTCTCTCTCTCTCTCTCTGCCTACTCTGTTTCTTTCCCCCTACTCTCCTGTCCTCCAGGTCTCCATCAAGGCATTGTGGCTTGAGGCTCAAACTACAGAATTTCCTGAGGAGGATGAAGCACAATGTACTCTAAACCGAGAAGACGAAGAGCAGAGAAGAAGAAGACCGGATCATCCCATTTCAGAGTAGGAGGTACTCATTGAGTAATGAAGCTAATTCACTAAACAGGACCGACCGAGGATTTTCCATAATGAGGCAAGATTGAACCAATTACTCATGTGCTTTGGGTCTGATTGACTTTGGGTATGTGTAATGTTCTCAGTCAACTTACCTGGTAAAATAAGGGTTAAATAATATTAATAATAATGAAGGATGGATAGGGGGAGGAAATATAAAAGAAGATATTAAATGGATTGAGGATGAAAGAAAGATAAAGGAAGTTATGAATAGATGGACGGAGGGACGGACGGATGGATGGGTGAAGGTTAGAGACTGTGTGCTGTGTAAAATACAATATACTGTGAACATTGTTTATAATAGATGTTTAATCGTTTGATAAAAGGTGTATTACTGCGTGAAGGGAAGTGGATGTTTAGTATTTATTATTACATCATTTTATAACAGCTTTAATATTGCAGATTGATTGTTGCTTTTATCAATGTAATTGTCTGCATCATTTCCAATCCCCCATATAAAGGAAGGTGGATTTGTTTATCCTCATTTTACATGTTTTATTTATCTGTTCTGTTTAAAGAGCATGTTTTTTTATATTGGGATTATATTTATTGGTAAATAAATACATCTACTTTAAAATAACCCTGTCTTAGAGTTGTGAAATTGCTTATTATTATCACTACATTAGGAAAGTAACTGTCCGATATCCAACTATTTATGGACCCCAAATAGAGTTGGGGGTGTTAATTCACTACACATTCTACACTACTATTTCCTAAAACACAAAACAACCCAAAACATTCCACTGTCCTTGGTCTTGGTGTGTGCTGTACATGACTGAATTCACTCTCTGTTGTAATCATGTTTCAGAGAACCTTGTATGCATTCTTGCATATGAGATTCCCTAAAAGCACGTCGCTTTGATAAAGCTATAACCAAAATGTACTTTTCGTAGCAGGTTAGGATAATTTACACAGCAGGTTAGGATAGTTAAAATAGCAGCTTAGGAGAATGAGGTTAAGGTTAGGAAAAGGCTTAGGGTTAGGGTCCAGCTAGTGCAGTATATGATACTACTATTGACCAGGGTCCAGCTAGTGCAGTAAATAGTATACTACTTTTGACCAGGGCCTGGCTAGTACAGTATATAGTACAATCGTGGCCAAAAGTTTTGAGAATGACACAAATATTAATTTTCACAAATTCTGCTGCCTCAATTTGTATGAAGGCAATTTGCATATGCTCCAGAATGTTATGAAGAGTGATCAGATGAATTGCAAAGTCCCTCTTTGCCATGCAAATGAACTGAATCCCCCCAAAAACATTTCCACTGCATTTCAGCCCTGCCACAAAAGGACCAGCTGACGACATGTCAGTGATATTCTCGTTAACACAGGTGTGAGTATTGACGAGGACAATGCTGGAGATTGGTCTGTCATGCTGATTGAGTTTGAATAACAGACTGGAAGCTTCAAAAGGAGGGTTGTGCTTGGAATCATTTTTCTTCCTCTGTCAATCATGGTTACCTGCAAGGAAACACATGTCGTCATCATTGCTTTGCACAAAAAGGGCTTCACAGGCAAGGAAATTGCTGCCAGTAAGATTGCACCTAAATCAACCATTTATTGGATCATCAAGAACTTCAAGGAGAGCGGTTCAATTGTTGTGAAGAAGGCTTCAGGGCGCCCAAGAAAGTCCAGCAAGCGCCAGGACCGTCTCCTAAAGTTGATTCAGCTGTGGGTTCGGGGCACCACCAGTACAGCGCTTGCTCAGGAATGGCAGCAGGCTGGTGTGAGTGAATCTGCACGCACAGTGAGGCGAAGACTTTCGGAGGATGGCCTGGTGTCAAGAAGGGCAGCAAAGAAGCCACTTCTCTCCAGGAAAAGCATCAGGGACAGACAGATATTCTGCAATAGGTACAGGGATTGGACTGCTGAGGACTGGAGTAAAGTCATTTTCTCTGATGAATCTCCTTTCCGATTGTTTGGGGCATCTGGAAAAAAGCTTGTCCGGAGAAGACAAGGTGAGCACTACCATCAGTCCTGTGTCATGCTAACAGTAAAGCATCCTGAGACCATTCATGTGTGGGGTAGCTGCTCAGCCAAGGGAGTGGGCTCACTCACAATTTTGTCTAACAACACAACCATGAATAAAGAATGGTACTGTCGTGTCTTTGGCATCAATAAAAGTGAAGACATATTTATCAAATTGTCACATACGTCGTAAGGGACAGACCAAGGCGCAGCGGGTATAGTGCTCATCTTCTTTCTTTATTTTGATTAAAGTGAACACTTAAACAAAAATACTAACAAACGACAAAACGACAGTTGCGGAAGGTACTACTGTCACGTCCTGACCAGCAGAGGGAGCAATTGTATTAGTTTTGGTCAGGACGTGGCAGAGATTTTGTGTGACGTGTTGATTGTTGGACTCCCAATTGAAGGCAGGTGTGTTGAGTTGCCTTTGGGTCCTATATAGTAGTGTGTGTTTTCCTTTGGGGTTGTGGGTAGTTGTTTTTGCACTGCGTTTTGTGTGCCTGCAAAACTGTTGCTGTCGTGTTTATTGTTTTTTTTCCTGTGGATGCTTTACTTGAGTTTATTAAAAATATGAGTATCCACATTCCCGCTGCGCTTTTGTCCATTCCTGACGACAAACCTTACAACTACGACTATATGAAAAACAAAAACACAGGAATAACAGGCAGCCTAAGTATGGCTTCCAATCAGAGACAACGAAAGACACCTGCCTCTGATTGGAAGCCATACTTGGCCACACATAGAAAAAGAAACATAGAAATAGAAAACTAGAACCAAAATCCCCTAGAACCAAAAAACCCCAAAACACACAAAACAAACACCCCTTGCCACGCCCTGACCATACTATAATTACAAATGACCCCTTTACTGGTCAGGACGTGACACAAATAACTCTGTAATTATTATTACGCGATTAAACTGATTAATCGTGTAACTGTAATTAACTAGGAGGTCGGGGCACCAAGGAAAATATTCAGATTACAAAGTTATAATTGCATTTACCATTTATTAACTAATTGCTAATTATAGCTAATAAAATCAATTAAAATTAATAAAAGGCTAAGAATATATTCAGTGACTTAGTGTTAAGTTCTGTTCTGATACCAGATTCGATTGACACAACCTAACAACTAACTAAATAATTCACAGAAATGCATAACAAACAGATATGGTTACAAGGAAATGATAGGAGAATGTGCCCTAGTGGGCTAAACCGGCATGGCGGCTTGTTAGACAAAGAAAGGGGGTTGAGCTTGAATGAAAGAGCGGGAAGACTGAGGAACACAGAAAGCAGCTATGCCATCGTAAATACATTATCGTATGCATTCTAAATTACCGCCCATTTGGAAAAGGAAAATGCAATAAATATTTACTCTGAGCTGCACTTCGGTAGGTTGGTCGTAGATGCTGGCCGTGTTGGCCAACAGAGATCTTCCTGTCCTCGGAAGAATGTCACTGGTGGTAAAATGGATACGTTGTAGTATCTTCGTTGTGTGTCAGACTGGATCCGTCGTCCGTCCTTTCCTAGGCCACGTCTACAGTGGCCGCTGCTAACTCAACGGCTAGGAAGTATCACTTCTGTAGTGAATAAGAATTCAAAGTTCATACCATTCGCAACTGCAACTCGCTGTTGGCAGGGCTCCCTGCCTGTGCCATTAAACCCCTACAACTCATCCAGAACGCCGCAGCCCGTCTGGTGTTCAACCTTCCCAAGTTCTCTCACGTCACCCTGCTCCTCCGCACACTCCACTGGCTTCCTGTTGAAGCTCGCATCTGCTACAAGACCATGGTGCTTGCCTACGGAGCTGTGAGGGGAACGGCACCTCCGTACCTTCAGGCTCTGATCAGTCCCTACACCCAAAGAAGGGCACTGCGTTCATCCACCTCTGGCCTGCTCGCCTCCCTACCTCTGCGGAAGCACAGTTCCCTCTCAGCCCAGTCAAAACTCTTCGCTGCTCTGGCACCCCAATGGTGGAACAACCTCCCTCACGACGCCAGGACAGGGGAGTCAATCACCACCTTCCGGAGACACCTGAAACCCCACCTCTTTAAGGAATACCTGGGTGCACTACCCCCTACCCTCCCCCCCAAAAAGATATAGATGTACTATTGTAAAATGGTTGTTCCACTGGATATCATAAGGTGAATGCACCAATTTGTAAGTCGCTCTGGATAAGAGCGTCTGCTAAATGACGTAAATGTAATGTAAATGCAACCAAAGCTCACGCTGAGGTTGGCTTAGTTCTGTACTTGACATGTGAGTCCTTGTAACGCAGAGGCTGCAGACCTCACGTACCCGGAACAGGCTGGTTACATTGTGTCATTGTCTTATATAGTGGCGAGGGGAGGAGGGTGTGTTTCATCGTTTATAACCCCTGTCTCTTTACAGGGGCAGGCCACTGATTGGACAGGGCTCTTTCCTTATGAAAACCCAATTCCCTCATTTGGAAGCTAAAATTACATTTAATCTCCTAACAAACAGTTTCAATATCAAACATCTAAATTGCACAACAATTCCATGTGAATCTGATAACTAGAATGTGTAGACTTTCCCAGGTACAGTTTAAGTCGTCCTGTCATCAGTCATAATGTCTCAGATGACAACCAAACTGACATCCATACTCATTAAGAACCTGGGATATTTCCAACTGGTACTATTACCGAAATATGGTTCCTTTCCCCCCACTTGTTTGATGTTCCCAGACTCTCTATATTTAACAAAGGCTATTCAAAAGTCCTTCAGTAGGGTCAGAGAGAGAGGGGAAGGGAGAAAGGTATTTATGGGGGGTCATAAACCTTACCCACAGGCCAACGTCATGACACCATTGTCTCCTCATTAGGGTATATAGACTGTTGTCTCCTCATTAGGGCCTATATAGACTGTTGTCTCCTCATTAGGGTCTATATAGACTGTTGTCTCCTCACTAGGGCCAATATAGACTGTTTTCTCCTCATTAGGGTCTATATAGACTGTAGTCTCCTCATTAGGGTCTATATAGACTGTTGTTTTTTCATCTTTATTTAACTTAACAAGTCAGTTAAGAACAAATTGTTATTTACAATGACGGCCTAGGAACAGTGGGTGCACAAAACATTAAGAACACCTGCTCTTTTCAGGACATAGACTGACCAGGTGAATCCAGGTGAAGGCTATGATTCCTTATTGATGTCACTTGTTAAAACCACTTCAATCTGTGTTGATGAAGGGGAGGAGACAGGTTAAAGAAGGATTTTTAAGCCTTGAGACAATTGAGACATGGATTGTATTCGTGTTCCATTCAGAGGCTGAATGGGCAAGACAACAGATTTAAGTGCCTTTGAATGGGATATGGTAGTAGGTGCCAGGAACACGAGTTTGGGTCAAGAACTGCAATGCTGCAGGATTTTTCACGCTCAACAGTTTCCCGTGTGTATCAAGAATGGTCCACCACCAGCCAAAGGACATCCAGCAAACTTGACAAAACTTTGTGAAGCATTGGCGTGAACATGGGCAAGGATCCTTGTGGTACGCTTTCGACACCTTGTAGAGTCCATGCCCTGACGGATTGAGGCTGTTCTGAGTGCAGAAGTGGGGGCAACTTAATATCAAGAAGGTGTTCCTAATGTGTGGTTCACTCAGCGTACGTCTAGTTTATGATGGATCAATCTTGTTTGTAGGGGAATTTTCATTGGAGAGGGGGAAACATTCTTAGGACCCTTTCTGTGGACTTGTAGAATCCTATCTGTGGACTTGTAGACTCCTATCTGTGGACTTGTAGAACCCTATCTGTGCACGTGCCTTGTTATTGTAGTGGTTATGGACAGAATCAGTTTAATGGAAGCGTTATCTCTTCTAGATAAGAGACAGTGGCACAGTTCAAGTACTTTACACCACTGTTGTTGACAAATTACAACATGACCTAGCAGTGCAGATTATTGTTAGATTTGATAAATGTGCTCTTCCCTTAACGCTTTAAACCATTTCACGTCACGGGCCATAGACCAGTGACCCGCGGTTTAGCATAATCCAATACACAAATTGGTGCACGAGCTCTTCCTATATTTAGTTTAGCAGCTGATTATGCCAGAGAGGAAGAGGCGAAGGGAGAGGATTTACTCAACCCAAAACCTTTTTTGTATGGAGGTCTATGAGAGAGTGTCGAATCATTTGAGGCTTATTTGATCGAATAGCTGTTTCATAATGTTTAGGCTGTTACAAATGTGCTGACCAAAGTGCATGCACATGGCATTCCGGCAACTTTGAGTAAAACGATTTAGTTGTGCCTGTTGTTCACACACTATCTGCCCTCTCATTGGCTAGAATGGTCTGACCACATCATTGGTCCGACTGGTTCCTTGTTAGAGTGGTTACACGAATAACTTGTCAATATAATTGATAATATTTGTCTATGCGGAGTCACCAGAAAACGCTAAAATACGGGTTTTCAGGTATTTTTGTATTTTTATTAATAGTAACATGCAAAACATAAACATAACAGCCAGAGGGTTTCCACAAAGAAATGAGAAAATAATTAAATAAATAAAACTAATCCACATTAAATCAATTCAAATACAGACATGTAGCGAATACATTTTGTTGACATTTTGTTTTGTAAACGTTTTAATGACTCTAAAAAGTTTTCCACATCAGATAAAAAAAATAAGAAAAGGGGCTTTTAGTTCATACATTTTGATTTGTGTATGAAAAATGTTCCTAATAAAATGAAGAGATTTATGACATACTCACGTTCAATTGTGGAATCAATGTAGTAAAATAATATGTCAAACTTCAATGGTTGTATGCAATTTGAGGCCAAGATATAGTTTTACATCAGTCCAGAACACTTCACTATATAAACAATGACAGAATAAGTGTTCAATAGATTCAGTTTCTAGTTCACAAGAACTGCATTCACTGGTAACATCAGGTAAATATTTACAAATCAAGCTATTACACGGATAGAATCTATGGATAATCTTAAAGGAGATCTCCTTTACTTTATTGGTCACCATACATTTGTGTGGAGTGAGCCAAGAACGGCGCCAGTTTACATCAAACGATGAAGCCCAACAAAATATCGCAGAGTGAATAGACTTCCTGTAGAAAATATCCCTTAATAAACGATTGTTCAATTTCATATCTAGTAGACCTATGCCATTCACCTGGATATCGCTTACAATCGGAGATATTCCAAAATATGCATTATTCTGAAGTAAAGTTTTTATCCCACTAGGTATAGCTTTAATAACAGTGTCATATTCTTTGCTTGAAACCTCAAAGTTGTATCTTTCCATAAATTCTCTCCGCGTAAATAGATTCCAACTAATATTAACTAATTGGCTGACAAGGACAATGTTTTTCGAGAACCATTTGTTCCATGACAGAGTTTGATACAGTCATTGCCACCATTATACAGAGTTCTAGTAGCATCAATAACAAAAACGACCAAGTTTCAAATGCATAAGACGATCGAAGAGGGTCGTTACACTAGAGAGAGACTGGCTCCTCTCCTCTCCAGACAATCAAAGATAACATTGTGACTTACAGTATCAAATGCTTTCTGAAAATCCCAAAATAGGATAACAAGGAAGTCATCCAATAGATCACGATACTCAACCAAGTCTAACACCAGCCTCAGATTATTAGATATATGGCGCCCTTTCATAAACTCTGATTGACATTCATCAATCAGCTCATTCAAGCAAGACTTTAATCTTTGCAAAAAGGTTAAGGCTATAATTTTGTAGTCGTTATTTAGGAGTGTGATTGGACGCCAATTATCAATATTTAAGAGATCCTTGTGTGGTTTAGGTATAAGAGTAATAACCCCTCGCTTCAGAGAGGCAGGTAGTTCTCCCTTCTTTAGAGCATCCTTAAAGGTTTCAAGTAAACTACATACTTTTTTGTGGGGGCATTTTAGCTAACCCTAGCCAAATCCTTAACTATTTTCCTAACCGTAACCTAATTATCATATCTGAGGTAAAAACAGATTCATGTGGATATTCGATGGATATTCGCGCATTCAAACCTCAATAGCTTTCAAACCACTTGAGCCACAGACTCCAAATAAGTGTCATGATATTGGAAAAATTGCGCACAACATTGCACAAGTCTTATTTTCATGATTTGGACATTATAATTTGCTTTCGTACATGACGGGAACATTTTGGCATTTGCTGTATGATTGATGAGAAACTCCATATTGCAAATGTACGGTCCCTTACTAGACGTCCGCGAATGTTTCTAAAATTCACGGACAGCGGCGGGCCGTGCACCGGGGCCAAATCTTCCTGGAAGTCATCGAACGAAGTCTCCTGGACATTCGGTTTCCGTTTTATAAAATGTTCACATTTTGGTAATTTTTCTGCTGTCCCAGAAAATACCACCAGAGGGCGAATGGAATCATATTGCAAATGTACAAAACATCATCAATCACGATGTGGCCTTTTTCCTAAACGGAAAAGACTTCGAAGACGAAACTTGGTGAGCATAGGTTTGGCATAATGGGCAGTTGGCCCCGAACAAGATGGAGTCGAGGCCTCAACGCTTTTTTAGTTAACCTGTCTAGGCTAGGCGGGACGAATTCGTCCCACCTACGTAACAGCCACTTGCAGCCTGTGGCGCGATTTTCAAAATCTTAAAAATCCTATTACTTCAATTTCTCAAACATATGACTATTTTACAGCCATTTAAAGATAAGACTCTCGTTAATCTAACCACACTGTCCGATTTCAAAAAGGCTTTACAACGAAAGCAAAACATTAGATTATGTCAGCAGAGTACCAAGCCAGAAATAATCAGACACCCATTTTTCAAGCCAGCATATAATGTCACCAAAACCCAGAAGACAGCTAAATGCAGCACTCACCTTTGATGATCTTCATCAGATGACAACCCTAGGACATTATGTTATACAATACATGCATGTTTTGTTCAATCAAGTTCATATTTATATCAAAAACCAGCTTTTTACATTAGCATGTGACGTTCAGAACTAGCATACCCCCCGCAAACTTCCGGGGAATTCGCTAACATTTTACTAAATTACTCACGATAAACGTTCACAAAAAGCATAACAATTATTTTAAGAATTATAGATACAGACCTCCTCTATGCACTCGATATGTCCGATTTTAAAATAGCTTTTTGGTGAAAGCACATTTTGCAATATTCTAAGTACATAGCCCAGGCATCACGGGCTCGCTATTTAGACACCCGGCAAGTTTAGCACTCACCATAATCATATTTACTATTATAAAAATGTCATTACCTTTTGTTGTCTTTGTCAGAATGCACACCCAGGACAGCTACTTCAATAACAAATGTTGGTTTGGTCCAAAATAATCCATCGTTATATCCGAATAGCGGCGTTTTGTTCGTGCGTTCCAGACACTATCAGAAATAGTAAAGAAGTGTCACGCGCTTGGCGCAATTCCTGACAATAAAATTCAAAGTATTCCATTGCAGTACGTCGAAGCATGTCAACCGCTGTTTAAAATCAATTTTTACGTCATTTTTCTCGTAGAAAAGCGATAATATTCCGACAGGGAATCTCCTTTTCGGCAAACAGAGGAAAAAATCCCAAAGGCGGGGGCGGTCGGGGTCACGCGCATAAGCTAGTGTCTCTTGATGGGCCACTTGAGAAAGGCGATAATGTGTTTCAGCCTGGGGCTGGAATGACGACATTCTGTTTTTTCCCGGGCTCTGAGAGCCTATGGAAGACGTGGGAAGTGTCACGTTAGAGCAGAGATCCTTAGTAAATGATAGAGATGGCAAAGAAGTTCCAGAAATGGTCAGACAGGCCACTTCCTGTAAAGGAATCTCTCAGGTTTTGACCTGCCATTTGAGTTCTGTTATACTCACAGACACCATTCAAACAGTTTTAGAAAATTTAGGGTGTTTTCTATCCATATGTAATAAGTATATGCATATTCTAGTTACTGAGTAGGAGTGGTAACCAGATTAAATCGGGTATGTTTTTTATCCAGCCGTGTCAATGCTGCCCCCTAGCCCTAACAGGTTAAGGACATTTTTCGGGGATTAAAGGTCAGAAACGAAAATAGAGCTATAATTTGACCACTTCATGTCAAAGTACATGAACCTCTGGTGTCAGGAAAAAAAGAACCAGACATTTATCTACCGTAATTTAACCTGTTAGGGCTAGGCGGCAGGATTTACAAGGCCGGATAAAAAACGTACCCGATTTAATCTGGTTATTACTACTGCCCAGAAGCTAGAATATGCATATAATTATTGGCTTTGGATAGAAAACACCCTAAAGTTTCTAAAAATGTTTGAATGGTGTCTGTGAGTATAACAGAACTCATATGGCAGTTAAAAACCTGAGAAGATTCCAAACAGGAAGTACCCTCTCTGACCATTTCTTGGGCTTCTTGGCTCTGTTTATTGAACATGTAGGATCTTTGCTGTAACGTGACACTTCCTACGGCTCCCATAGGCTCTCAGAACCCGGGAAAAAGCTGAATGATGTAATTCCAGCCTCAGGCTGAAACACATTAGCGCCTTTGGTAAGTGCTCTATCAGAGGACCATCAGACTGAGGCTCGTGCACGAGGGGATCCCATGTTTTTATTTTCTCTCGCTTTGAACGTAAACACGCTTTCCCGGTCGGAATATTATCGCTTTTTTACGAGAAAAATGGCATAAAAATTGATTTTAAACAGCGGTTGACATGCTTCAAAGAACCGTAATGGAATATTTAGAATTTCTTTGTCACGTAATGCGTCGTGCGCGTCACCCTTCTTTACACTTCGGATAGTGTCTTGAACGCACGAACAAAACAGAGGATATTTGAACATAACTATGGATTATTTTGAACCAAACCAACATTTGTTATTGAAGTAGAAGTCCTGGGAGTGCATTCTGACGAAGAACAGCAAAGGTAATAACATTTTTGTTATAGTAAATCTGACTTTGGTCAGGGCTAAACTTGGTGGGTGTCTAAATAGCTAGCCCTGTGATGCAGGGCTATCTACTTAGAATATTGCAAAATGTGCTTTCACCGAAGAGCTATTTTAAAATCGGACATAGCGAGTGCATAGAGGAATTCTGTATCTATAATTCTTAAAATAATTGTTATGTTTTTTGTGAATGTTTATCGTGAGTAATTTAGTAAATTCACCGGAAGTTTGCTAGTTCTGAACGTCACATGCTAATGTAAAAAGCTGTTTTTTGATATAAATATGAACTTGATTGAACAAAACATGCATGTATTGTATAACATAATGTCCTAGGTGTGTCATCTGATGAAGATCATCAAAGGTTAGTGCATTTAGCTGTGGTTTGGGTTTATGTGACATTATATGCTAGCTTGAAAAATGGGTGTCTGATTATTTCTGGCTGGGTACTCTGCTGACATAATCTAATGTTTTGCTTTCGTTGTAAAGCCTTTTTGAAATCAGACAGTGTGGTTAGATTAACGAGAGTCTTGTCTTTAAAATGGTGTAAAATAGTCATATGTTTGAGAAATTGAAGTAATAGCATGTCTAAGGTATTTGAATAACGCGCCACAGGATTCCACTGGCTGTTACGTAGGTGGGACGATTTTGTCCCACTGGCCCTAGAGAAGCTCTAACTGGAGGTAATTAGAGGAAAATGCCAACCAGCCGTGGAGGCTAAATAAAAGGAGCATGGTGGCACATAGCGGGAGAGAACGGGGAGAGACCGACAGCAAGCCACAGCAGAGAAGAAGGACCGAGCCAAACCTCAGTGAATGTCTTTGTTACGTTTATTTTCTGGCTTAGTAAAGTTGTTTTTGCAGACTAAAGCATCCCGGTATCTGTGTCAATCTCTGTATTCTCAACCCAAGACCCCACGGTTTACCACAGGGCTTATAAATACGGTTGTCTCATCACTAGGGCCTATATAGACTGTTGTCCCCTCATTAGGGCAGGTAGTCTAGTGGTTAGAGCATTGGGCCAGGTACAGGAAGGTTGCGAGATCGAATCCCCGAGCTGACAAGGTAAAAATATTTTGTTCTGCCCCTGAACAAGGCAGTAAACTCTCTGTTCCTAGGCTATCATTGGAAATAACAATTTGTTCTTAACTGACTTGCATAGTTAAATAAAGATTTTTTTTTAAAAGTCCCTAATGAGGAGACAACAGTCTATATGTATATATATATAAACTTTGTGTTTGATATGTATATTTTATGGCTCCTTTTTGGTTTATTGTTCTTAACCTTTCTTGATAATTGTTGCCTTGAGGTGTCTGTCAGAGAAGTAGGCAGCTCTATTGTCCCTGGCTGTGTCCCAAATGCTACCCTGTTCCATATGTAGTGCACTACTTTTGACCAGAGCCTTTGCCTTTAAAGTAGTGCACTATATAAGGAATAGGGTGCCATTTGGGACAAAGTCCCTGTGTTACCAAACAGGGCTGATGGTAGAGCTGGTTACCGTCCCTGGCTAGCAGAATTACTCATCATTTACTGTCATTTAGCTCACGTTGTTTTAGTGTGCAGCTTAGTCATTACTTCAGAAAGCAGAAAAATAACAATTAGAAGCTAGCAGAAGACTTTGACAAAGCTCTTTCAGTCTCTTGTTCTGGCCCTTTAATGATAGGAATTCATTAGTGAGATACACACAAATTCCATGCTTAATTATGCGACGTGAAATTGTATGTTTTGTTCATGGAATAAATTACCCTGCTTAGCAGGCGATTTTAAAGAACAAATGTTTGGTGTTTCTTTTTACTTTGTGTTTGTTTGTGTGTCTGTTGTGCGTGCGTGGTTGGCACTTAGCTGACATTGTGAACAGACAGGCATGTATCAACTGGAATTTCCAGGTGAACAAAAGTAGAGCCGTTGTAAATTATCAATTCAAAATCAAGCCGGTTTATTTACAAGTTTCAGCAGGGAGACTGTTTTCTATTTGACCATTTAGAGTGGTTGTTTACAAGGTTTCCACTGAACATGTGACCTGATTTTAGTAGAAACACGTGACTTTAAAACAATAACAACACAGCAGCCTGAAACTCTCCTGATTTGGGTTTCATTCATCCATCAATTCATCAGATTTTTATGGTAAAACAACTGGACAGCCCACTCACTCATTAACACCTGACATTTCCATGGAGTCCTGGGATCCATATAAACTATAATAAACGTCATCCACAATATACAGGTATACCATATACTGTAAGATAAGTGAGTCATTAAAGGGTCATAGGAGAAGATCAACAACTTCTTCCACTGAACTGTGACTATTATCTAGAAGAGAAACTGCTTCCATTGAACTGATTCTGTACATAAACACTACAATAACCAGGCACGTACACAGAGAGGTGTCACACCCTGACCACAGAGAGCCTTTTTATTCTCTATGTTGGTTAGGTCTGGCTGTGACTAGGGTGGGTGATCTAGTGTGTTTATTTCTATGTTGGCCTGGTATGGTTTCCAATCAGAGGCAGCTGTTTATCGTTGTCTCTGATTGGGGATCATATTTAGGCAGCCATTTCCAAACTGTGTTTTGTGGGATCCTGTTTATGTGTAGTTACCTGTGATCACTCTGTAGCGTCACGTGCCGTGTATACTTTATTTGAGAGTTTCACTTAAAAAAATATGTGGGACTCTCCACACAACCGTGACAAGAGGGTTCTTCAATTCCACAGAGAGGGTTCTACAAGTCCACAGAGAGGGTTCTACAATTCCACAGAGAGGGTTCTACAATTCCACAGAGAGGGTTCTACAAGTCCACAGAGAGGGTTCTACAAGTCCACAGAGAGGATTCTACAAGTCCACAGAGAGGGTTCTAATAGTCCACAGAGAGGATTCTACAAGTCCACAGATAGGGTTCTACAAGTCCACAGAGAGGGTTCTACAAGTCCACAGAAAGGGTTCTACAAATGCTCCCCCCTCTCTAGTGAAAATTCCCCTACAAAGATTGATCCATCATAAACTGGACGTACCCTGAGTGAACTAAATATTAGGAACACCTTTAGTACACTCAGTGTATGTGCCCATTGAAGACATAAACTCCTGCTCTGTAAATGTCAATAAACGACCCTGGCAATTCTCCTGAAGTGACCTACTATGCTATAGAAGTGTTTACCTCATTCCATGGAACTTTCCTGCCTCACCTGAGAGTAGAGGAGGTGAGAGACCGCCCTTTATGGGAAAATAACTGAATTTTGTTTCCTCCCCCAATGCTTAAAATAAGAGCACACACTCTTCTCTCTCACACACAAAGTTTTGTCGTTGGAAAGTTGGTCGCTGTGCTGAAAATCTTCCAGAACCTGTAAGTAAAATATTGCCTCTCATTGATAATGATAAAAGTGAAAAGGTTTTTTATATTTGATAACTATGGATGTTATAAATGTGTGTGATATTTTTAAAGATATTTTAATCTTAATGTCTTTTCAGAAAAACATGAAATACTGTTGATTTAAGATATGTAATTACATTATATATGTTTACATAGTGCCAGTGATGAAGTCACTGAGTCTAATTTAATTTATTTTAACATCTTAATGTCTTTTGCAGATTCCTGACCTACGCTCCAAAGCACAGATCTAGGATCAGCTCATCCTCATCAAATCTAAACCATAACCTGAATAAACCACAAGGGGAACACTGACCTCAGACCAGCGTTTAAACCCCACGTCTACCTGCCCAGACACTGACTCTCTGTCTAGAGTTCCTCTGTGCTCCATCCATCCAGCCATCCATCCATCCATCCATCCATCCATCCATCCATCCATCCATCCACACCCCAGCCATCCAGCCATGGGTCTGATGATCGAGGACATGGAGTGCTGCGTCTGCCTCCAGCCCTACTCTCGTAGGGAGAAGATCCCTCGGATGCTCCACTGTAAGCACACATTCTGTGGGCTGTGCTTGCAGGCGATGTCCAGGCACCAGAGCGGCCTACTGACAGTATGCTGCCCCCTGTGCCGTTGGATCACCTGCACCGAGCCCAGCCTCACCCTGCCGGGGTCGCTGTGGGTTAACACTGAGATCTGGGACCAGATACCAGACACACAACAGGAAGAGGAGGAGGAGGAAGAGGAGGAAGAGTGGAAGGAAGCTAACAGACAGACACAGACAACTACACCGTACACATGGTGAGTACCCCAGGCAAAGGTGGATGGATTGATAGACTGATTTAGAAACCTGGAGAAACCTTCCTCTGCTCTCTGCTCTTCCTCTCATTTTGTTCTGTCTCATTTGCTCTCTCTCTCTGCTATCACTCTCTGATATCTCTCTCTGCTATCACTCTCTGCTATCACTCTCTGCTATCACTCTCTGATATCACTCTCTGCTATCACTCTGTGCTATCACTCTGTGCTATCACTCTCTGATATCACTCTCTGCTATCACTCTCTGCTTTTTCTCTCTCTCTCTCTCTGTTTCTCTCGTATCTCTCCCTTTCTCTCTCTTTGCTCTCTCCCTTTCTGTATCACTACATCTATTGGTCTTGATTTCTCTCTTCATCAGTTGTATTATTGTACTGTGATGGTTTTACTTTAGGTGACAGTTTCTTTACTTTGATCGTATTATGATTGTATTATGCAGCTTGTACAGCTTCCTTTTTAGGTTCAGAAGTCTGTTCAATTACTAAACTGTAATTCTCTCTCTCTCTCTCTCTCTCTCTCTCTCTCTCTCTCTCTCTCTCTGCCTACTCTGTTTCTTTCCCCCTACTCTCCTGTCCTCCAGGTCTCCATCAAGGCATTGTGGCTTGAGGCTCAAACTACAGAATTTCCTGAGGAGGATGAAGCACAATGTACTCTAAACCGAGAAGACGAAGAGCAGAGAAGAAGAAGACCGGATCATCCCATTTCAGAGTAGGAGGTACTCATTGAGTAATGAAGCTAATTCACTAAACAGGACCGACCGAGGATTTTCCATAATGAGGCAAGATTGAACCAATTACTCATGTGCTTTTGGTCTGATTGACTTTGGGTATGTGTAATGTTCTCAGTCAACTTACCTGGTAAAATAAGGGTTAAATAATATTAATAATAATGAAGGATGGATAGGGGGAGGAAATATAAAAGAAGATATTAAATGGATTGAGGATGAAAGAAAGATAAAGGAAGTTATGAATAGATGGACGGACGGACGGACGGATGGATGGGTGAAGGTTAGAGACTGTGTGCTCTGTAAAATACAATATACTGTGAACATTGTTTATAATAGATGTTTAATCGTTTGATAAAAGGTGTATTACTGCGTGAAGGGAAGTGGATGTTTAGTATTTATTATTACATCATTTTATAACAGCTTTAATATTGCAGATTGATTGTTGCTTTTATCAATGTAATTGTCTGCATCATTTCCAATCCCCCATATAAGGGAAGGTGGATTTGTTTATCCTCATTTTACATGTTTTATTTATCTGTTCTGTTTAAAGAGCATGTTTCTTTTATATTGGGATTATATTTATTGGTAAATAAATACATCTACTTTAAAATAACCCTGTCTAAGAGTGTGAAATTGCTTATTATTATCACTACATTAGGAAAGTAACTGTCCGATATAGACAGAGTTGGGGGTGTTAATTCACTACACATTCTACACTACTATTTCCTAAAACACAAAACAACCCAAAACATTCCACTGTCCTTGGTCTTGGTGTGTGCTGTACATGACTGAATTCACTCTCTGTTGTAATCATGTTTCAGAGAACCTTGTATGCATTCTTGCATATGAGATTCCCTAAAAGCACGTCGCTTTGATAAAGCTATAACCAAAATGTACTTTTCGTAGCAGGTTAGGATAATTTACACAGCAGGTTAGGATAGTTAAAATAGCAGCTTAGGAGAATGAGGTTAAGGTTAGGAAAAGGCTTAGGGTTAGGGTCCAGCTAGTGCAGTATATAGTATACTACTATTGACCAGGGTCCAGCTAGTGCAGTAAATAGTATACTACTTTTGACCAGGGCCTGGCTAGTACAGTATATAGTACAATCGTGGCCAAAAGTTTTGAGAATGACACAAATATTAATTTTCACAAATTCTGCTGCCTCAATTTGTATGAAGGCAATTTGCATATGCTCCAGAATGTTATGAAGAGTGATCAGATGAATTGCAAAGTCCCTCTTTGCCATGCAAATGAACTGAATCCCCCCAAAAACATTTCCACTGCATTTCAGCCCTGCCACAAAAGGACCAGCTGACGACATGTCAGTGATATTCTCGTTAACACAGGTGTGAGTATTGACGAGGACAATGCTGGAGATTGGTCTGTCATGCTGATTGAGTTTGAATAACAGACTGGAAGCTTCAAAAGGAGGGTTGTGCTTGGAATCATTTTTCTTCCTCTGTCAATCATGGTTACCTGCAAGGAAACACATGTCGTCATCATTGCTTTGCACAAAAAGGGCTTCACAGGCAAGGAAATTGCTGCCAGTAAGATTGCACCTAAATCAACCATTTATTGGATCATCAAGAACTTCAAGGAGAGCGGTTCAATTGTTGTGAAGAAGGCTTCAGGGCGCCCAAGAAAGTCCAGCAAGCGCCAGGACCGTCTCCTAAAGTTGATTCAGCTGTGGGTTCGGGGCACCACCAGTACAGCGCTTGCTCAGGAATGGCAGCAGGCTGGTGTGAGTGAATCTGCACGCACAGTGAGGCGAAGACTTTCGGAGGATGGCCTGGTGTCAAGAAGGGCAGCAAAGAAGCCACTTCTCTCCAGGAAAAGCATCAGGGACAGACAGATATTCTGCAATAGGTACAGGGATTGGACTGCTGAGGACTGGAGTAAAGTCATTTTCTCTGATGAATCTCCTTTCCGATTGTTTGGGGCATCTGGAAAAAAGCTTGTCCGGAGAAGACAAGGTGAGCTCTACCATCAGTCCTGTGTCATGCTAACAGTAAAGCATCCTGAGACCATTCATGTGTGGGGTAGCTGCTCAGCCAAGGGAGTGGGCTCACTCACAATTTTGTCTAACAACACAACCATGAATAAAGAATGGTACTGTCGTGTCTTTGGCATCAATAAAAGTGAAGACATATTTATCAAATTGTCACATACGTCGTAAGGGACAGACCAAGGCGCAGCGGGTATAGTGCTCATCTTCTTTCTTTATTTTGATTAAAGTGAACACTTAAACAAAAATACTAACAAACGACAAAACGACAGTTGCGGAAGGTACTACTGTCACGTCCTGACCAGCAGAGGGAGCAATTGTATTAGTTTTGGTCAGGACGTGGCAGAGATTTTGTGTGACGTGTTGATTGTTGGACTCCCAATTGAAGGCAGGTGTGTTGAGTTGCCTTTGGGTCCTATATAGTAGTGTGTGTTTTCCTTTGGGGTTGTGGGTAGTTGTTTTTGCACTGCGTTTTGTGTGCCTGCAAAACTGTTGCTGTCGTGTTTATTGTTTTTTTTCCTGTGGATGCTTTACTTGAGTTTATTAAAAATATGAGTATCCACATTCCCGCTGCGCTTTTGTCCATTCCTGACGACAAACCTTACAACTACGACTATATGAAACACAAAAACACAGGAATAACAGGCAGCCTAAGTATGGCTTCCAATCAGAGACAACGAAAGACACCTGCCTCTGATTGGAAGCCATACTTGGCCATACATAGAAAAAGAAACATAGAAATAGAAAACTAGAACCAAAATCCCCTAGAACCAAAAAACCCCAAAACACACAAAACAAACACCCCTTGCCACGCCCTGACCATACTATAATTACAAATGACCCCTTTACTGGTCAGGACGTGACACAAATAACTCTGTAATTATTATTACGCGATTAAACTGATTAATCGTGTAACTGTAATTAACTAGGAGGTCGGGGCACCAAGGAAAATATTCAGATTACAAAGTTATAATTGCATTTACCATTTATTAACTAATTGCTAATTATAGCTAATAAAATCAATTAAAATTAATAAAAGGCTAAGAATATATTCAGTGACTTAGTGTTAAGTTCTGTTCTGATACCAGATTCGATTGACACAACCTAACAACTAACTAAATAATTCACAGAAATGCATAACAAACAGATATGGTTACAAGGAAATGATAGGAGAATGTGCCCTAGTGGGCTAAACCAGCATGGCGGCTTGTTAGACAAAGAAAGGGGGTTGAGCTTGAATGAAAGAGCGGGAAGACTGAGGAACACAGAAAGCAGCTATGCCATCGTAAATACATTATCGTATGCATTCTAAATTACCGCCCATTTGGAAAAGGAAAATGCAATAAATATTTACTCTGAGCTGCACTTCGGTAGGTTGGTCGTAGATGCTGGCCGTGTTGGCCAACAGAGATCTTCCTGTCCTCGGAAGAATGTCACTGGTGGTAAAATGGATACGTTGTAGTATCTTCGTTGTGTGTCAGACTGGATCCGTCGTCCGTCCTTTCCTAGGCCACGTCTACAGTGGCCGCTGCTAACTCAACGGCTAGGAAGTATCACTTCTGTAGTGAATAAGAATTCAAAGTTCATACCATTCGCAACTGCAACTCGCTGTTGGCAGGGCTCCCTGCCTGTGCCATTAAACCCCTACAACTCATCCAGAACGCCGCAGCCCGTCTGGTGTTCAACCTTCCCAAGTTCTCTCACGTCACCCTGCTCCTCCGCACACTCCACTGGCTTCCTGTTGAAGCTCGCATCTGCTACAAGACCATGGTGCTTGCCTACGGAGCTGTGAGGGGAACGGCACCTCCGTACCTTCAGGCTCTGATCAGTCCCTACACCCAAAGAAGGGCACTGCGTTCATCCACCTCTGGCCTGCTCGCCTCCCTACCTCTGCGGAAGCACAGTTCCCTCTCAGCCCAGTCAAAACTCTTCGCTGCTCTGGCACCCCAATGGTGGAACAACCTCCCTCACGACGCCAGGACAGGGGAGTCAATCACCACCTTCCGGAGACACCTGAAACCCCACCTCTTTAAGGAATACCTGGGTGCACTACCCCCTACCCTCCCCCCCAAAAAGATATAGATGTACTATTGTAAAATGGTTGTTCCACTGGATATCATAAGGTGAATGCACCAATTTGTAAGTCGCTCTGGATAAGAGCGTCTGCTAAATGACGTAAATGTAATGTAAATGCAACCAAAGCTCACGCTGAGGTTGGCTTAGTTCTGTACTTGACATGTGAGTCCTTGTAACGCAGAGGCTGCAGACCTCACGTACCCGGAACAGGCTGGTTACATTGTGTCATTGTCTTATATAGTGGCGAGGGGAGGAGGGTGTGTTTCATCGTTTATAACCCCTGTCTCTTTACAGGGGCAGGCCACTGATTGGACAGGGCTCTTTCCTTATGAAAACCCAATTCCCTCATTTGGAAGCTAAAATTACATTTAATCTCCTAACAAACAGTTTCAATATCAAACATCTAAATTGCACAACAATTCCATGTGAATCTGATAACTAGAATGTGTAGACTTTCCCAGGTACAGTTTATGTCGTCCTGTCATCAGTCATAATGTCTCAGATGACAACCAAACTGACATCCATACTCATTAAGAACCTGGGATATTTCCAACTGGTACTATTACCGAAATATGGTTCCTTTCCCCCCACTTGTTTGATGTTCCCAGACTCTCTATATTTAACAAAGGCTATTCAAAAGTCCTTCAGTAGGGTCAGAGAGAGAGGGGAAGGGAGAAAGGTATTTATGGGGGGTCATAAACCTTACCCACAGGCCAACGTCATGACACCATTGTCTCCTCATTAGGGTATATAGACTGTTGTCTCCTCATTAGGGCCTATATAGACTGTTGTCTCCTCATTAGGGTCTATATAGACTGTTGTCTCCTCATTAGAGTCAATATAGACCATTGCTTCCTCATTAGGGTCTATATAGACTGTTGTCTCCTCATTAGGGTCTATATAGACTGTTGTCTCCTCATTAGGGTCTATATAGACTGTTGTCTCCTCATTAGGGTCTATATAGACTGTAGTCTCCTCATTAGGGTCTATATAGACTGTTGTTTTTTCATCTTTATTTAACTTGACAAGTCAGTTAAGAACAAATTGTTATTTACAATGACGGCCTAGGAATAGTGGGTGCACAAAACATTAAGAACACCTGCTCTTTTCAGGACATAGACTGACCAGGTGAATCCAGGTGAAAGCTATGATCCCTTATTGATGTCACTTGTTAAAACCACTTCAATCTGTGTTGATGAAGGGGAGGAGACAGGTTAAAGAAGGATTTTTAAGCCTTGAGACAATTGAGACATGGATTGTATTCGTGTTCCATTCAGAGGCTGAATCGGCAAGACAACAGATTTAAGTGCCTTTGAATGGGATATGGTAGTAGGTGCCAGGCACACGGGTTTGGGTCAAGAACTGCAATGCTGCAGGATTTTTCACGCTCAACAGTTTCCCGTGTGTATCAAGAATGGTCCACCACCAGCCAAAGGACATCCAGCAAACTTGACAAAACCTTGGGAAGCATTGGCGTGAACATGGGCAAGGATCCTTGTGGTACGCTTTCGACACCTTGTAGAGTCCATGCCCTGACGGATTGAGGCTGTTCTGAGTGCAGAAGTGGGGGCAACTTAATATCAAGAAGGTGTTCCTAATGTGTGGTTCACTCAGCGTACGTCTAGTTTATGATGGATCAATCTTGTTTGTTGGGGAATTTTCATTGGAGAGGGGGAAACATTGGTAGGACCCTTTCTGTGGACTTGTAGAATCCTATCTGTGGACTTGTAGAACCCTCTCTGTGGACTTGTAGACTCCTATCCGTGGACATGTAGAACCCTCTCTGTGGACTTGTAGAATCCTATCTGTGGACTTGTAGAACCCTCTCTGTGGACTTGTAGAACCCTATCTGTGGACTTGTAGAGTCCTATCTGTGGACCCGTAGAGCCCTATTTGTGGACTTGTAGAATCCTATCTGTGGACTTGTAGAGCCCTATCTGTGGATTTGTAGAACCCTATCTGTGGACTTGTAGAACCATATCTGTGGACTTGTAGAGTCCTATCTGTGGACCTGTAGAACCCTATTTGTGAACTTGTAGAACCCAATCTGTGAACTTGTAGAGCCCTATCTGTGGATTTGTTGAATCCTATCTGTACACGTGCCCTGTTATTGTAGTGGTTATGGACAGAATCAGTTTAATGGAAGCGTTATCTCTTCTAGATAAGAGACAGTGGCACAGTTCAAGTACTTTACACCACTGTTGTTGACAAATTACAACATGACATAGCAGTGCAGATTATTGTTAGATTTGATAAATGTGCTCTTCCCTTAACGCTTTAAACCATTTCACGTCACGGGCCATAGACCAGTGACCCGCGGTTTAGCATAATCCAATACACCCATTGGTGCACGAGCTCTTCCTATATTTACCTTACAGTAAATTCTGAGTTTAGCAGCTGATTATGCCAGAGAGGAAGAGGCGAAGGGAGAGGATTTACTCAACCCAAAACCTTTTTTGTACGGAGGCCTATGAGAGAGTGTCGAATCATTTGAGGCTTATTTGATCGAATAGCTGTTTCATAATGTTTAGGCTGTTACAAATGTGCTGACCAAAGTGCATGCACATGGCATTCCGGCAACTTTGAGTAAAACGATTTAGTTGTGCCTGTTGTTCACACGCTATCTGCCCTCTCATTGGCTAGAATGGTTTGACAACATCATTGGTCCGACTGGTTCCTTGTGAGAGTGGTTACACGAATAACTTGTCAATATAATTGATAATATTTTCCTATGCGGAGTAACCAGAAAACGCTAAAATACGGGTTTTCAGGGATACAGCAAAAACTTCTAACTACATCTCATTGTTCTATCAGTGTTATCAACCTAACGTCCGTTACCTCTGAAAAACGGAAGTAGGAACTCCGCTCATACTTTCTTTCATATTTGTATTTTTAGTAATAGTAACATGCAAAACATAAACATAACAGCCAGAGGGATTCCACAAAGAAATGAGAAAAATAATTAAATAAATAAAACTAATCCACATTAAATCAATTCAAATACAGACATGTTGCGAATACATTTTGTTGACATTTTGTTTTGTATACGTTTTAATGACTCTAAAAAGTTTTCCAAATCAGATAAAAAAAATAAGAAAAGGGGCTTTTAGTTCATACATTTTGATTTGTGTATGAAAAATGTTCCTAATAAAATGAAGAGATTTATGACATACTCACGTTCAATTGTGGAATCAGTGTAGTAAAATAATATGTCAAACTTCAATGGTTGTATGCAATTTGAGGCCAAGATATAGTTTTACATCAGTCCAGAACACTTCACTATATAAACAATGACAGAATAAGTGTTCAATAGATTCAGTTTCTAGTTCACAAGAACTGCATTCACTGGTAACATCAGGTAAATATTTACAAATCAAGCTATTACACGGATAGAATCTATGGATAATCTTAAAGGAGATCTCCTTTACTTTATTGGTCACCATACATTTGTGTGGAGTGAGCCAAGAACGGCGCCAGTTTACATCAAACGATGAAGCCCAACAAAATATCGCAGAGTGAATAGACTTCCTGTAGAAAATATCCCTTAATAAACGATTGTTCAATTTCATATCTAGTAGACCTATGCCATTCACCTGGATATCGCTTACAATCGGAGATATTCCAAAATATGCATTATTCTGAAGTAAAGTTTTTATCCCACTAGGTATAGCTTTAATAACAGTGTCATATTCTTTGCTTGAAACCTCAAAGTTGTATCTTTCCATAAATTCTCTCCGCGTAAATAGATTCCAACTAATATTAACTAATTGGCTGACAAGGACAATGTTTTTCGAGAACCATTTGTTCCATGACAGAGTTTGATACAGTCATTGCCACCATTATACAGAGTTCTAGTAGCATCAATAACAAAAACGACCAAGTTTCAAATGCATAAGACGATCGAAGAGGGTCGTTACACTAGAGAGAGACTGGCTCCTCTCCTCTCCAGACAATCAAAGATAACATTGTGACTTACAGTATCAAATGCTTTCTGAAAATCCCAAAATAGGATAACAAGGAAGTCATCCAATAGATCACGATACTCAACCAAGTCTAACACCAGCCTCAGATTATTAGATATATGGCGCCCTTTCATAAACTCTGATTGACATTCATCAATCAGCTCATTCAAGCAAGACTTTAATCTTTGCAAAAAGGTTAAGGCTATAATTTTGTAGTCGTTATTTAGGAGTGTGATTGGACGCCAATTATCAATATTTAAGAGATCCTTGTGTGGTTTAGGTATAAGAGTAATAACCCCTCGCTTCAGAGAGGCAGGTAGTTCTCCCTTCTTTAGAGCATCCTTAAAGGTTTCAAGTAAACTACATACTTTTTTGTGGGGGCATTTTAGCTAACCCTAGCCAAATCCTTAACTATTTTCCTAACCGTAACCTAATTATCATATCTGAGGTAAAAACAGATTCATGTGGATATTCGATGGATATTCGCGCATTCAAACCTCAATAGCTTTCAAACCACTTGAGCCACAGACTCCAAATAAGTGTCATGATATTGGAAAAATTGTGCACAACATTGCACAAGTCTTATTTTCATGATTTGGACATTATAATTTGCTTTCGTACATGACGGGAACATTTTGGCATTTGCTGTATGATTGATGAGAAACTCCATATTGCAAATGTACGGTCCCTTACTAGACGTCCGCGAATGTTTCTAAAATTCACGGACAGCGGCGGGCCGTGCATCGGGGCCAGATCTTCCTGGAAGTCATCGAACGAAGTCTCCTGGACATTCGGTTTCCGTTTTATAAAATGTTCACATTTTGGTAATTTTTCTGCTGTCCCAGAAAATACCACCAGAGGGCGAATGGAATCATATTGCAAATGTACAAAACATCATCAATCACGATGTGGCCTTTTTCCTAAACGGAAAAGACTTCGAAGACGAAACTTGGTGAGCATAGGTTTGGCATAATGGGCAGTTGGCCCCGAACAAGATGGAGTCGAGGCCTCAACGCTTTTTTAGTTAAGGACATTTTTCGGGGATTAAAGGTCAGAAACGAAAATAGAGCTATAATTTGACCACTTCATGTCAAAGTACATGAACCTCTGGTGTCAGGAAAAAAAGAACCAGACATTTATCTACCGTAATTTAACCTGTTAGGGCTAGGCGGCAGGATTTACAAGGCCGGATAAAAAACGTACCCGATTTAATCTGGTTATTACTACTGCCCAGAAGCTAGAATATGCATATAATTATTGGCTTTGGATAGAAAACACCCTAAAGTTTCTAAAACTGTTTGAATGGTGTCTGTGAGTATAACAGAACTCATATGGCAGTTAAAAACCTGAGAAGATTCCAAACAGGAAGTACCCTCTCTGACCATTTCTTGGGCTTCTTGGCTCTGTTTATTGAACATGTAGGATCTTTGCTGTAACGTGACACTTCCTACGGCTCCCATAGGCTCTCAGAACCCGGGAAAAAGCTGAATGATGTAATTCCAGCCCCAGGCTGAAACACATTAGCGCCTTTGGTAAGTGCTCTATCAGAGGACCATCAGACTGAGGCTCGTGCACGAGGGGATCCCATGTTTTTATTTTCTCTCGCTTTGAACGTAAACACGCTTTCCCGGTCGGAATATTATCGCTTTTTTACGAGAAAAATGGCATAAAAATTGATTTTAAACAGCGGTTGACATGCTTCAAAGAACCGTAATGGAATATTTAGAATTTCTTTGTCACGTAATGCGTCGTGCGCGTCACCCTTCTTTACACTTCGGATAGTGTCTTGAACGCACGAACAAAACAGAGGATATTTGAACATAACTATGGATTATTTTGAACCAAACCAACATTTGTTATTGAAGTAGAAGTCCTGGGAGTGCATTCTGACGAAGAACAGCAAAGGTAATAACATTTTTCTTATAGTAAATCTGACTTTGGTCAGGGCTAAACTTGGTGGGTGTCTAAATAGCTAGCCCTGTGATGCAGGGCTATCTACTTAGAATATTGCAAAATGTGCTTTCACCGAAGAGCTATTTTAAAATCGGACATAGCGAGTGCATAGAGGAGTTCTGTATCTATAATTCTTAAAATAATTGTTATGTTTTTTGTGAATGTTTATCGTGAGTAATTTAGTAAATTCACCGGAAGTTTGCGGGGGGTATGCTAGTTCTGAACGTCACATGCTAATGTAAAAAGCTGTTTTTTGATATAAATATGAACTTGATTGAACAAAACATGCATGTATTGTATAACATAATGTCCTAGGTGTGTCATCTGATGAAGATCATCAAAGGTTAGTGCATTTAGCTGTGGTTTGGGTTTATGTGACATTATATGCTAGCTTGAAAAATGGGTGTCTGATTATTTCTGGCTGGGTACTCTGCTGACATAATCTAATGTTTTGCTTTCGTTGTAAAGCCTTTTTGAAATCAGACAGTGTGGTTAGATTAACGAGAGTCTTGTCTTTAAAATGGTGTAAAATAGTCATATGTTTGAGAAATTGAAGTAATAGCATGTCTAAGGTATTTGAATAACGCGCCACAGGATTCCACTGGCTGTTACGTAGGTGGGACGATTTTGTCCCACTGGCCCTAGAGAAGCTCTAACTGGAGGTAATTAGAGGAAAATGCCAACCAGCCGTGGAGGCTAAATAAAAGGAGCATGGTGGCACATAGCGGGAGAGAATGGGGGAGAGACCGACAGCAAGCCACAGCAGAGAAGAAGGACCGAGCCAAACCTCAGTGAATGTCTTTGTTACGTTTATTTTCTGGCTTAGTAAAGTTGTTTTTGCAGACTAAAGCATCCCGGTATCTGTGTCAATCTCTGTATTCTCAACCCAAGACCCCACGGTTTACCACAGGGGTTATAAATACGGTTGTCTCATCACTAGGGCCTATATAGACTGTTGTCCCCTCATTAGGGCAGGTAGTCTAGTGGTTAGAGCATTGGGCCAGGTACAGGAAGGTTGCGAGATCGAATCCCCGAGCTGACAAGGTAAAAATATTTTGTTCTGCCCCTGAACAAGGCAGTAAACTCTCTGTTCCTAGGATATCATTGGAAATAACAATTTGTTCTTAACTGACTTGCATAGTTAAATAAAGATTTTTTTTTTAAAAGTCCCTAATGAGGAGACAACAGTCTATATGTATATATATATAAACTTTGTGTTTGATATGTATATTTTATTGCTCCTTTTTGGTTTATTGTTCTTAACCTTTCTTGATAATTGTTGCCTTGAGGTGTCTGTCAGAGAAGTAGGCAGCTCTATTGTCCCTGCCTGTGTCCCAAATGCTACCCTGTTCCATATGTAGTGCACTACTTTTGACCAGAGCCTTTGCCTTTAAAGTAGTGCACTATATAAGGAATAGGGTGCCATTTGGGACAAAGTCCCTGTGTTACCAAACAGGGCTGATGGTAGAGCTGGTTACCGTCCCTGGCTAGCAGAATTACTCATCATTTACTGTCATTTAGCTCACGTTGTTTTAGTGTGCAGCTTAGTCATTACTTCAGAAAGCAGAAAAATAACAATTAGAAGCTAGCAGAAGACTTTGACAAAGCTCTTTCAGTCTCTTGTTCTGGCCCTTTAATTATAGGAATTCATTAGTGAGATACACACAAATTCCATGCTTAATTATGCGACGTGAAATTGTATGTTTTGTTCATGGAATAAATTACCCTGCTTAGCAGGCGATTTTAAAGAACAAATGTTTGGTGGTTCTTTTTACTTTGTGTTTGTTTGTGTGTCTGTTGTGCGTGCGTGGTTGGCACTTAGCTGACATTGTGAACAGACAGGCATGTATCAACTGGAATTTCCAGGTGAACAAAAAGTAGAGCCGTCGTAAATTATCAATTCAAAATCAAGCCGGTTTATTTACAAGTTTCAGCAGGGAGACTGTTTTCTATTTGACCGTTTAGAGTGGTTGTTTACAAGGTTTCCACTGAACATGTGACCTGATTTTAGTAGAAACACGTGACTTTAAAACAATAACAACACAGCAGCCTGAAACTCTCCTGATTTGGGTTTCATTCATCCATCAATTCATCAGATTTTTATGGTAAAACAACTGGACCGCCCACTCACTCATTAACACCTGACATTTCCATGGAGTCCTGGGATCCATATAAACTATAATAAACGTCATCCACAATATACAGGTATACCATATACTGTAAGATAAGTGAGTCATTAAAGGGTCATAGGAGAAGATCAACAACTTCTTCCATTGAACTGTGACTATTATCTAGAAGAGAAACTGCTTCCATTGAACTGATTCTGTACATAAACACTACAATAACCAGGCACGTACACAGAGAGGTGTCACACCCTGACCACAGAGAGCCTTTTTATTCTCTATGTTGGTTAGGTCTGGCTGTGACTAGGGTGGGTGATCTAGTGTGTTTATTTCTATGTTGGCCTGGTATGGTTTCCAATCAGAGGCAGCTGTTTATCGTTGTCTCTGATTGGGGATCATATTTAGGCAGCCATTTCCAAACTGTGTTTTGTGGGATCCTGTTTATGTGTAGTTACCTGTGATCACTCTGTAGCGTCACGTGCCGTGTATACTTTATTTGAGAGTTTCACTTAAAAAAATATGTGGGACTCTCCACACAACCGTGACAAGAGGGTTCTTCAATTCCACAGAGAGGGTTCTACAAGTCCACAGAGAGGGTTCTACAATTCCACAGAGAGGGTTCTACAATTCCACAGAGAGGGTTCTACAAGTCCACAGAGAGGGTTCTACAAGTCCACAGAGAGGATTCTACAAGTCCACAGAGAGGGTTCTAATAGTCCACAGAGAGGATTCTACAAGTCCACAGATAGGGTTCTACAAGTCCACAGAGAGGGTTCTACAAGTCCACAGAAAGGGTTCTACAAATGCTCCCCCCTCTCTAGTGAAAATTCCCCTACAAAGATTGATCCATCATAAACTGGACGTACACTGAGTGAACTAAATATTAGGAACACCTTTAGTACACTCAGTGTATGTGCCCATTGAAGACATAAACTCCTGCTCTGGAAATGTCAATAAACGACCCTGGCAATTCTCCTGAAGTGACCTACTATGCTATAGAAGTGTTTACCTCATTCCATGGAACTTTCCTGCCTCACCTGAGAGTAGAGGAGGTGAGAGACCGCCCTTTATGGGAAAATAACTGAATTTTGTTTCCTCCCCCAATGCTTAAAATAAGAGCACACACTCTTCTCTCTCACACACAAAGTTTTGTCGTTGGAAAGTTGGTCGCTGTGCTGAAAATCTTCCAGAACCTGTAAGTAAAATATTGCCTCTCATTGATAATGATAAAAGTGAAAAGGTTTTTTTATATTTGATAACTATGGATGTTATAAATGTGTGTGATATTTTTAAAGATATTTTAATCTTAATGTCTTTTCAGAAAAACATGAAATACTGTTGATTTAAGATATGTAATTACATTATATATGTTTACATAGTGCCAGTGATGAAGTCACTGAGTCTAATTTAATTTATTTTAACATCTTAATGTCTTTTGCAGATTCCTGACCTACGCTCCAAAGCACAGATCTAGGATCAGCTCATCCTCATCAAATCTAAACCATAACCTGAATAAACCACAAGGGGAACACTGACCTCAGACCAGCGTTTAAACCCCACGTCTTCCTGCCCAGACACTGACTCTCTGTCTAGAGTTCCTCTGTGCTCCATCCATCCATCCAGCCATCCATCCATCCATCCATCCATCCATCCATCCATCCATCCATCCATCCATCCATCCATCCATCCATCCATCCATCCATCCATCCATCCATCCATCCATCCATCCACACCCCAGCCATCCAGCCATGGGTCTGATGATCGAGGACATGGAGTGCTGCGTCTGCCTCCAGCCCTACTCTCGTAGGGAGAAGATCCCTCGGATGCTCCACTGTAAGCACACATTCTGTGGGCTGTGCTTGCAGGCGATGTCCAGGCACCAGAGCGGCCTACTGACAGTATGCTGCCCCCTGTGCCGTTGGATCACCTGCACCGAGCCCAGCCTCACCCTGCCGGGGTCGCTGTGGGTTAACACTGAGATCTGGGACCAGATACCAGACACACAACAGGAAGAGGAGGAGGAGGAAGAGGAGGAAGAGTGGAAGGAAGCTAACAGACAGACACAGACAACTACACCGTACACATGGTGAGTACCCCAGGCAAAGGTGGATGGATTGATAGACTGATTTAGAAACCTGGAGAAACCTTCCTCTGCTCTCTGCTCTTCCTCTCATTTTGTTCTGTCTCATTTGCTCTCTCTCTCTGCTATCACTCTCTGATATCTCTCTCTGCTATCACTCTCTGCTATCACTCTCTGATATCACTCTCTGCTATCACTCTGTGCTATCACTCTCTGATATCACTCTCTGCTATCACTCTCTGCTTTTTCTCTCTCTCTCTGTTTCTCTCGTATCTCTCCCTTTCTCTCTCTTTGCTCTCTCCCTTTCTGTATCACTACATCTATTGGTCTTGATTTCTCTCTTCATCAGTTGTATTATTGTACTGTGATGGTTTTACTTTAGGTGACAGTTTCTTTACTTTGATCGTATTATGACTGTATTATGCAGCTTGTACAGCTTCCTTTTTAGGTTCAGAAGTCTGTTCAATTACTAAACTGTAATTCTCTCTCTCTCTCTCTCTCTCTCTCTCTCTCTCTCTCTCTCTCTCTCTCTCTCTCTCTCTGCCTACTCTGTTTCTTTCCCCCTACTCTCCTGTCCTCCAGGTCTCCATCAAGGCATTGTGGCTTGAGGCTCAAACTACAGAATTTCCTGAGGAGGATGAAGCACAATGTACTCTAAACCGAGAAGACGAAGAGCAGAGAAGAAGAAGACCGGATCATCCCATTTCAGAGTAGGAGGTACTCATTGAGTAATGAAGCTAATTCACTAAACAGGACCGACCGAGGATTTTCCATAATGAGGCAAGATTGAACCAATTACTCATGTGCTTTGGGTCTGATTGACTTTGGGTATGTGTAATGTTCTCAGTCAACTTACCTGGTAAAATAAGGGTTAAATAATATTAATAATAATGAAGGATGGATAGGGGGAGGAAATATAAAAGAAGATATTAAATGGATTGAGGATGAAAGAAAGATAAAGGAAGTTATGAATAGATGGACGGAGGGACGGACGGATGGATGGGTGAAGGTTAGAGACTGTGTGCTGTGTAAAATACAATATACTGTGAACATTGTTTATAATAGATGTTTAATCGTTTGATAAAAGGTGTATTACTGCGTGAAGGGAAGTGGATGTTTAGTATTTATTATTACATCATTTTATAACAGCTTTAATATTGCAGATTGATTGTTGCTTTTATCAATGTAATTGTCTGCATCATTTCCAATCCCCCATATAAAGGAAGGTGGATTTGTTTATCCTCATTTTACATGTTTTATTTATCTGTTCTGTTTAAAGAGCATGTTTTTTTATATTGGGATTATATTTATTGGTAAATAAATACATCTACTTTAAAATAACCCTGTCTTAGAGTTGTGAAATTGCTTATTATTATCACTACATTAGGAAAGTAACTGTCCGATATCCAACTATTTATGGACCCCAAATAGAGTTGGGGGTGTTAATTCACTACACATTCTACACTACTATTTCCTAAAACACAAAACAACCCAAAACATTCCACTGTCCTTGGTCTTGGTGTGTGCTGTACATGACTGAATTCACTCTCTGTTGTAATCATGTTTCAGAGAACCTTGTATGCATTCTTGCATATGAGATTCCCTAAAAGCACGTCGCTTTGATAAAGCTATAACCAAAATGTACTTTTCGTAGCAGGTTAGGATAATTTACACAGCAGGTTAGGATAGTTAAAATAGCAGCTTAGGAGAATGAGGTTAAGGTTAGGAAAAGGCTTAGGGTTAGGGTCCAGCTAGTGCAGTATATGATACTACTATTGACCAGGGTCCAGCTAGTGCAGTAAATAGTATACTACTTTTGACCAGGGCCTGGCTAGTACAGTATATAGTACAATCGTGGCCAAAAGTTTTGAGAATGACACAAATATTAATTTTCACAAATTCTGCTGCCTCAATTTGTATGAAGGCAATTTGCATATGCTCCAGAATGTTATGAAGAGTGATCAGATGAATTGCAAAGTCCCTCTTTGCCATGCAAATGAACTGAATCCCCCAAAAAACATTTCCACTGCATTTCAGCCCTGCCACAAAAGGACCAGCTGACGACATGTCAGTGATATTCTCGTTAACACAGGTGTGAGTATTGACGAGGACAATGCTGGAGATTGGTCTGTCATGCTGATTGAGTTTGAATAACAGACTGGAAGCTTCAAAAGGAGGGTTGTGCTTGGAATCATTTTTCTTCCTCTGTCAATCATGGTTACCTGCAAGGAAACACATGTCGTCATCATTGCTTTGCACAAAAAGGGCTTCACAGGCAAGGAAATTGCTGCCAGTAAGATTGCACCTAAATCAACCATTTATTGGATCATCAAGAACTTCAAGGAGAGCGGTTCAATTGTTGTGAAGAAGGCTTCAGGGCGCCCAAGAAAGTCCAGCAAGCGCCAGGACCGTCTCCTAAAGTTGATTCAGCTGTGGGTTCGGGGCACCACCAGTACAGCGCTTGCTCAGGAATGGCAGCAGGCTGGTGTGAGTGAATCTGCACGCACAGTGAGGCGAAGACTTTCGGAGGATGGCCTGGTGTCAAGAAGGGCAGCAAAGAAGCCACTTCTCTCCAGGAAAAGCATCAGGGACAGACAGATATTCTGCAATAGGTACAGGGATTGGACTGCTGAGGACTGGAGTAAAGTCATTTTCTCTGATGAATCTCCTTTCCGATTGTTTGGGGCATCTGGAAAAAAGCTTGTCCGGAGAAGACAAGGTGAGCACTACCATCAGTCCTGTGTCATGCTAACAGTAAAGCATCCTGAGACCATTCATGTGTGGGGTAGCTGCTCAGCCAAGGGAGTGGGCTCACTCACAATTTTGTCTAACAACACAACCATGAATAAAGAATGGTACTGTCGTGTCTTTGGCATCAATAAAAGTGAAGACATATTTATCAAATTGTCACATACGTCGTAAGGGACAGACCAAGGCGCAGCGGGTATAGTGCTCATCTTCTTTCTTTATTTTGATTAAAGTGAACACTTAAACAAAAATACTAACAAACGACAAAACGACAGTTGCGGAAGGTACTACTGTCACGTCCTGACCAGCAGAGGGAGCAATTGTATTAGTTTTGGTCAGGACGTGGCAGAGATTTTGTGTGACGTGTTGATTGTTGGACTCCCAATTGAAGGCAGGTGTGTTGAGTTGCCTTTGGGTCCTATATAGTAGTGTGTGTTTTCCTTTGGGGTTGTGGGTAGTTGTTTTTGCACTGCGTTTTGTGTGCCTGCAAAACTGTTGCTGTCGTGTTTATTGTTTTTTTTCCTGTGGATGCTTTACTTGAGTTTATTAAAAATATGAGTATCCACATTCCCGCTGCGCTTTTGTCCATTCCTGACGACAAACCTTACAACTACGACTATATGAAAAACAAAAACACAGGAATAACAGGCAGCCTAAGTATGGCTTCCAATCAGAGACAACGAAAGACACCTGCCTCTGATTGGAAGCCATACTTGGCCACACATAGAAAAAGAAACATAGAAATAGAAAACTAGAACCAAAATCCCCTAGAACCAAAAAACCCCAAAACACACAAAACAAACACCCCTTGCCACGCCCTGACCATACTATAATTACAAATGACCCCTTTACTGGTCAGGACGTGACACAAATAACTCTGTAATTATTATTACGCGATTAAACTGATTAATCGTGTAACTGTAATTAACTAGGAGGTCGGGGCACCAAGGAAAATATTCAGATTACAAAGTTATAATTGCATTTACCATTTATTAACTAATTGCTAATTATAGCTAATAAAATCAATTAAAATTAATAAAAGGCTAAGAATATATTCAGTGACTTAGTGTTAAGTTCTGTTCTGATACCAGATTCGATTGACACAACCTAACAACTAACTAAATAATTCACAGAAATGCATAACAAACAGATATGGTTACAAGGAAATGATAGGAGAATGTGCCCTAGTGGGCTAAACCGGCATGGCGGCTTGTTAGACAAAGAAAGGGGGTTGAGCTTGAATGAAAGAGCGGGAAGACTGAGGAACACAGAAAGCAGCTATGCCATCGTAAATACATTATCGTATGCATTCTAAATTACCGCCCATTTGGAAAAGGAAAATGCAATAAATATTTACTCTGAGCTGCACTTCGGTAGGTTGGTCGTAGATGCTGGCCGTGTTGGCCAACAGAGATCTTCCTGTCCTCGGAAGAATGTCACTGGTGGTAAAATGGATACGTTGTAGTATCTTCGTTGTGTGTCAGACTGGATCCGTCGTCCGTCCTTTCCTAGGCCACGTCTACAGTGGCCGCTGCTAACTCAACGGCTAGGAAGTATCACTTCTGTAGTGAATAAGAATTCAAAGTTCATACCATTCGCAACTGCAACTCGCTGTTGGCAGGGCTCCCTGCCTGTGCCATTAAACCCCTACAACTCATCCAGAACGCCGCAGCCCGTCTGGTGTTCAACCTTCCCAAGTTCTCTCACGTCACCCTGCTCCTCCGCACACTCCACTGGCTTCCTGTTGAAGCTCGCATCTGCTACAAGACCATGGTGCTTGCCTACGGAGCTGTGAGGGGAACGGCACCTCCGTACCTTCAGGCTCTGATCAGTCCCTACACCCAAAGAAGGGCACTGCGTTCATCCACCTCTGGCCTGCTCGCCTCCCTACCTCTGCGGAAGCACAGTTCCCTCTCAGCCCAGTCAAAACTCTTCGCTGCTCTGGCACCCCAATGGTGGAACAACCTCCCTCACGACGCCAGGACAGGGGAGTCAATCACCACCTTCCGGAGACACCTGAAACCCCACCTCTTTAAGGAATACCTGGGTGCACTACCCCCTACCCTCCCCCCCAAAAAGATATAGATGTACTATTGTAAAATGGTTGTTCCACTGGATATCATAAGGTGAATGCACCAATTTGTAAGTCGCTCTGGATAAGAGCGTCTGCTAAATGACGTAAATGTAATGTAAATGCAACCAAAGCTCACGCTGAGGTTGGCTTAGTTCTGTACTTGACATGTGAGTCCTTGTAACGCAGAGGCTGCAGACCTCACGTACCCGGAACAGGCTGGTTACATTGTGTCATTGTCTTATATAGTGGCGAGGGGAGGAGGGTGTGTTTCATCGTTTATAACCCCTGTCTCTTTACAGGGGCAGGCCACTGATTGGACAGGGCTCTTTCCTTATGAAAACCCAATTCCCTCATTTGGAAGCTAAAATTACATTTAATCTCCTAACAAACAGTTTCAATATCAAACATCTAAATTGCACAACAATTCCATGTGAATCTGATAACTAGAATGTGTAGACTTTCCCAGGTACAGTTTAAGTCGTCCTGTCATCAGTCATAATGTCTCAGATGACAACCAAACTGACATCCATACTCATTAAGAACCTGGGATATTTCCAACTGGTACTATTACCGAAATATGGTTCCTTTCCCCCCACTTGTTTGATGTTCCCAGACTCTCTATATTTAACAAAGGCTATTCAAAAGTCCTTCAGTAGGGTCAGAGAGAGAGGGGAAGGGAGAAAGGTATTTATGGGGGGTCATAAACCTTACCCACAGGCCAACGTCATGACACCATTGTCTCCTCATTAGGGTATATAGACTGTTGTCTCCTCATTAGGGCCTATATAGACTGTTGTCTCCTCATTAGGGTCTATATAGACTGTTGTCTCCTCACTAGGGCCAATATAGACTGTTTTCTCCTCATTAGGGTCTATATAGACTGTAGTCTCCTCATTAGGGTCTATATAGACTGTTGTTTTTTCATCTTTATTTAACTTAACAAGTCAGTTAAGAACAAATTGTTATTTACAATGACGGCCTAGGAACAGTGGGTGCACAAAACATTAAGAACACCTGCTCTTTTCAGGACATAGACTGACCAGGTGAATCCAGGTGAAGGCTATGATTCCTTATTGATGTCACTTGTTAAAACCACTTCAATCTGTGTTGATGAAGGGGAGGAGACAGGTTAAAGAAGGATTTTTAAGCCTTGAGACAATTGAGACATGGATTGTATTCGTGTTCCATTCAGAGGCTGAATGGGCAAGACAACAGATTTAAGTGCCTTTGAATGGGATATGGTAGTAGGTGCCAGGAACACGAGTTTGGGTCAAGAACTGCAATGCTGCAGGATTTTTCACGCTCAACAGTTTCCCGTGTGTATCAAGAATGGTCCACCACCAGCCAAAGGACATCCAGCAAACTTGACAAAACTTTGTGAAGCATTGGCGTGAACATGGGCAAGGATCCTTGTGGTACGCTTTCGACACCTTGTAGAGTCCATGCCCTGACGGATTGAGGCTGTTCTGAGTGCAGAAGTGGGGGCAACTTAATATCAAGAAGGTGTTCCTAATGTGTGGTTCACTCAGCGTACGTCTAGTTTATGATGGATCAATCTTGTTTGTAGGGGAATTTTCATTGGAGAGGGGGAAACATTCTTAGGACCCTTTCTGTGGACTTGTAGAATCCTATCTGTGGACTTGTAGACTCCTATCTGTGGACTTGTAGAACCCTATCTGTGCACGTGCCTTGTTATTGTAGTGGTTATGGACAGAATCAGTTTAATGGAAGCGTTATCTCTTCTAGATAAGAGACAGTGGCACAGTTCAAGTACTTTACACCACTGTTGTTGACAAATTACAACATGACCTAGCAGTGCAGATTATTGTTAGATTTGATAAATGTGCTCTTCCCTTAACGCTTTAAACCATTTCACGTCACGGGCCATAGACCAGTGACCCGCGGTTTAGCATAATCCAATACACAAATTGGTGCACGAGCTCTTCCTATATTTAGTTTAGCAGCTGATTATGCCAGAGAGGAAGAGGCGAAGGGAGAGGATTTACTCAACCCAAAACCTTTTTTGTATGGAGGTCTATGAGAGAGTGTCGAATCATTTGAGGCTTATTTGATCGAATAGCTGTTTCATAATGTTTAGGCTGTTACAAATGTGCTGACCAAAGTGCATGCACATGGCATTCCGGCAACTTTGAGTAAAACGATTTAGTTGTGCCTGTTGTTCACACACTATCTGCCCTCTCATTGGCTAGAATGGTCTGACCACATCATTGGTCCGACTGGTTCCTTGTTAGAGTGGTTACACGAATAACTTGTCAATATAATTGATAATATTTGTCTATGCGGAGTCACCAGAAAACGCTAAAATACGGGTTTTCAGGTATTTTTGTATTTTTATTAATAGTAACATGCAAAACATAAACATAACAGCCAGAGGGTTTCCACAAAGAAATGAGAAAATAATTAAATAAATAAAACTAATCCACATTAAATCAATTCAAATACAGACATGTAGCGAATACATTTTGTTGACATTTTGTTTTGTAAACGTTTTAATGACTCTAAAAAGTTTTCCACATCAGATAAAAAAAATAAGAAAAGGGGCTTTTAGTTCATACATTTTGATTTGTGTATGAAAAATGTTCCTAATAAAATGAAGAGATTTATGACATACTCACGTTCAATTGTGGAATCAATGTAGTAAAATAATATGTCAAACTTCAATGGTTGTATGCAATTTGAGGCCAAGATATAGTTTTACATCAGTCCAGAACACTTCACTATATAAACAATGACAGAATAAGTGTTCAATAGATTCAGTTTCTAGTTCACAAGAACTGCATTCACTGGTAACATCAGGTAAATATTTACAAATCAAGCTATTACACGGATAGAATCTATGGATAATCTTAAAGGAGATCTCCTTTACTTTATTGGTCACCATACATTTGTGTGGAGTGAGCCAAGAACGGCGCCAGTTTACATCAAACGATGAAGCCCAACAAAATATCGCAGAGTGAATAGACTTCCTGTAGAAAATATCCCTTAATAAACGATTGTTCAATTTCATATCTAGTAGACCTATGCCATTCACCTGGATATCGCTTACAATCGGAGATATTCCAAAATATGCATTATTCTGAAGTAAAGTTTTTATCCCACTAGGTATAGCTTTAATAACAGTGTCATATTCTTTGCTTGAAACCTCAAAGTTGTATCTTTCCATAAATTCTCTCCGCGTAAATAGATTCCAACTAATATTAACTAATTGGCTGACAAGGACAATGTTTTTCGAGAACCATTTGTTCCATGACAGAGTTTGATACAGTCATTGCCACCATTATACAGAGTTCTAGTAGCATCAATAACAAAAACGACCAAGTTTCAAATGCATAAGACGATCGAAGAGGGTCGTTACACTAGAGAGAGACTGGCTCCTCTCCTCTCCAGACAATCAAAGATAACATTGTGACTTACAGTATCAAATGCTTTCTGAAAATCCCAAAATAGGATAACAAGGAAGTCATCCAATAGATCACGATACTCAACCAAGTCTAACACCAGCCTCAGATTATTAGATATATGGCGCCCTTTCATAAACTCTGATTGACATTCATCAATCAGCTCATTCAAGCAAGACTTTAATCTTTGCAAAAAGGTTAAGGCTATAATTTTGTAGTCGTTATTTAGGAGTGTGATTGGACGCCAATTATCAATATTTAAGAGATCCTTGTGTGGTTTAGGTATAAGAGTAATAACCCCTCGCTTCAGAGAGGCAGGTAGTTCTCCCTTCTTTAGAGCATCCTTGAAGGTTTCAAGTAAACTACATACTTTTTTGTGGGGGCATTTTAGCTAACCCTAGCCAAATCCTTAACTATTTTCCTAACCGTAACCTAATTATCATATCTGAGGTAAAAACAGATTCATGTGGATATTCGATGGATATTCGCGCATTCAAACCTCAATAGCTTTCAAACCACTTGAGCCACAGACTCCAAATAAGTGTCATGATATTGGAAAAATTGCGCACAACATTGCACAAGTCTTATTTTCATGATTTGGACATTATAATTTGCTTTCGTACATGACGGGAACATTTTGGCATTTGCTGTATGATTGATGAGAAACTCCATATTGCAAATGTACGGTCCCTTACTAGACGTCCGCGAATGTTTCTAAAATTCACGGACAGCGGCGGGCCGTGCACCGGGGCCAGATCTTCCTGGAAGTCATCGAACGAAGTCTCCTGGACATTCGGTTTCCGTTTTATAAAATGTTCACATTTTGGTAATTTTTCTGCTGTCCCAGAAAATACCACCAGAGGGCGAATGGAATCATATTGCAAATGTACAAAACATCATCAATCACGATGTGGCCTTTTTCCTAAACGGAAAAGACTTCGAAGACGAAACTTGGTGAGCATAGGTTTGGCATAATGGGCAGTTGGCCCCGAACAAGATGGAGTCGAGGCCTCAACGCTTTTTTAGTTAACCTGTCTAGGCTAGGCGGGACGAATTCGTCCCACCTACGTAACAGCCACTTGCAGCCTGTGGCGCGATTTTCAAAATCTTAAAAATCCTATTACTTCAATTTCTCAAACATATGACTATTTTACAGCCATTTAAAGATAAGACTCTCGTTAATCTAACCACACTGTCCGATTTCAAAAAGGCTTTACAACGAAAGCAAAACATTAGATTATGTCAGCAGAGTACCAAGCCAGAAATAATCAGACACCCATTTTTCAAGCCAGCATATAATGTCACCAAAACCCAGAAGACAGCTAAATGCAGCACTCACCTTTGATGATCTTCATCAGATGACAACCCTAGGACATTATGTTATACAATACATGCATGTTTTGTTCAATCAAGTTCATATTTATATCAAAAAACAGCTTTTTACATTAGCATGTGACGTTCAGAACTAGCATACCCCCCGCAAACTTCCGGGGAATTCGCTAACATTTTACTAAATTACTCACGATAAACGTTCACAAAAAGCATAACAATTATTTTAAGAATTATAGATACAGACCTCCTCTATGCACTCGATATGTCCGATTTTAAAATAGCTTTTTGGTGAAAGCACATTTTGCAATATTCTAAGTACATAGCCCAGGCATCACGGGCTCGCTATTTAGACACCCGGCAAGTTTAGCACTCACCATAATCATATTTACTATTATAAAAATGTCATTACCTTTTGTTGTCTTCGTCAGAATGCACACCCAGGACAGCTACTTCAATAACAAATGTTGGTTTGGTCCAAAATAATCCATCGTTATATCCGAATAGCGGCGTTTTGTTCGTGCGTTCCAGACACTATCAGAAATAGTAAAGAAGTGTCACGCGCTTGGCGCAATTCCTGACAATAAAATTCAAAGTATTCCATTGCCGTACGTCGAAGCATGTCAACCGCTGTTTAAAATCAATTTTTACGTCATTTTTCTCGTAGAAAAGCGATAATATTCCGACAGGGAATCTCCTTTTCGGCAAACAGAGGAAAAAATCCCAAAGGCGGGGGCGGTCGGGGTCACGCGCATAAGCTAGTGTCTCTTGATGGGCCACTTGAGAAAGGCGATAATGTGTTTCAGCCTGGGGCTGGAATGACGACATTCTGTTTTTTCCCGGGCTCTGAGAGCCTATGGAAGACGTGGGAAGTGTCACGTTAGAGCAGAGATCCTTAGTAAATGATAGAGATGGCAAAGAAGTTCCAGAAATGGTCAGACAGGCCACTTCCTGTAAAGGAATCTCTCAGGTTTTGACCTGCCATTTGAGTTCTGTTATACTCACAGACACCATTCAAACAGTTTTAGAAAATTTAGGGTGTTTTCTATCCATATGTAATAAGTATATGCATATTCTAGTTACTGAGTAGGAGTGGTAACCAGATTAAATCGGGTATGTTTTTTATCCAGCCGTGTCAATGCTGCCCCCTAGCCCTAACAGGTTAAGGACATTTTTCGGGGATTAAAGGTCAGAAACGAAAATAGAGCTATAATTTGACCACTTCATGTCAAAGTACATGAACCTCTGGTGTCAGGAAAAAAAGAACCAGACATTTATCTACCGTAATTTAACCTGTTAGGGCTAGGCGGCAGGATTTACAAGGCCGGATAAAAAACGTACCCGATTTAATCTGGTTATTACTACTGCCCAGAAGCTAGAATATGCATATAATTATTGGCTTTGGATAGAAAACACCCTAAAGTTTCTAAAAATGTTTGAATGGTGTCTGTGAGTATAACAGAACTCATATGGCAGTTAAAAACCTGAGAAGATTCCAAACAGGAAGTACCCTCTCTGACCATTTCTTGGGCTTCTTGGCTCTGTTTATTAAACATGTAGGATCTTTGCTGTAACGTGACACTTCCTACGGCTCCCATAGGCTCTCAGAACCCGGGAAAAAGCTGAATGATGTAATTCCAGCCCCAGGCTGAAACACATTAGCGCCTTTGGTAAGTGCTCTATCAGAGGACCATCAGACTGAGGCTCGTGCACGAGGGGATCCCATGTTTTTATTTTCTCTCGCTTTGAACGTAAACACGCTTTCCCGGTCGGAATATTATCGCTTTTTTACGAGAAAAATGGCATAAAAATTGATTTTAAACAGCGGTTGACATGCTTCAAAGAACCGTAATGGAATATTTAGAATTTCTTTGTCACGTAATGCGTCGTGCGCGTCACCCTTCTTTACACTTCGGATAGTGTCTTGAACGCACGAACAAAACAGAGGATATTTGAACATAACTATGGATTATTTTGAACCAAACCAACATTTGTTATTGAAGTAGAAGTCCTGGGAGTGCATTCTGACGAAGAACAGCAAAGGTAATAACATTTTTCTTATAGTAAATCTGACTTTGGTCAGGGCTAAACTTGGTGGGTGTCTAAATAGCTAGCCCTGTGATGCAGGGCTATCTACTTAGAATATTGCAAAATGTGCTTTCACCGAAGAGCTATTTTAAAATCGGACATAGCGAGTGCATAGAGGAGTTCTGTATCTATAATTCTTAAAATAATTGTTATGTTTTTTGTGAATGTTTATCGTGAGTAATTTAGTAAATTCACCGGAAGTTTGCGGGGGGTATGCTAGTTCTGAACGTCACATGCTAATGTAAAAAGCTGTTTTTTGATATAAATATGAACTTGATTGAACAAAACATGCATGTATTGTATAACATAATGTCCTAGGTGTGTCATCTGATGAAGATCATCAAAGGTTAGTGCATTTAGCTGTGGTTTGGGTTTATGTGACATTATATGCTAGCTTGAAAAATGGGTGTCTGATTATTTCTGGCTGGGTACTCTGCTGACATAATCTAATGTTTTGCTTTCGTTGTAAAGCCTTTTTGAAATCAGACAGTGTGGTTAGATTAACGAGAGTCTTGTCTTTAAAATGGTGTAAAATAGTCATATGTTTGAGAAATTGAAGTAATAGCATGTCTAAGGTATTTGAATAACGCGCCACAGGATTCCACTGGCTGTTACGTAGGTGGGACGATTTTGTCCCACTGGCCCTAGAGAAGCTCTAACTGGAGGTAATTAGAGGAAAATGCCAACCAGCCGTGGAGGCTAAATAAAAGGAGCATGGTGGCACATAGCGGGAGAGAATGGGGAGAGACCGACAGCAAGCCACAGCAGAGAAGAAGGACCGAGCCAAACCTCAGTGAATGTCTTTGTTACGTTTATTTTCTGGCTTAGTAAAGTTGTTTTTGCAGACTAAAGCATCCCGGTATCTGTGTCAATCTCTGTATTCTCAACCCAAGACCCCACGGTTTACCACAGGGCTTATAAATACGGTTGTCTCATCACTAGGGCCTATATAGACTGTTGTCCCCTCATTAGGGCAGGTAGTCTAGTGGTTAGAGCATTGGGCCAGGTACAGGAAGGTTGCGAGATCGAATCCCCGAGCTGACAAGGTAAAAATATTTTGTTCTGCCCCTGAACAAGGCAGTAAACTCTCTGTTCCTAGGCTATCATTGGAAATAACAATTTGTTCTTAACTGACTTGCATAGTTAAATAAAGATTTTTTTTTTTAAGTCCCTAATGAGGAGACAACAGTCTATATGTATATATATATAAACTTTGTGTTTGATATGTATATTTTATGGCTCCTTTTTGGTTTATTGTTCTTAACCTTTCTTGATAATTGTTGCCTTGAGGTGTCTGTCAGAGAAGTAGGCAGCTCTATTGTCCCTGGCTGTGTCCCAAATGCTACCCTGTTCCATATGTAGTGCACTACTTTTGACCAGAGCCTTTGCCTTTAAAGTAGTGCACTATATAAGGAATAGGGTGCCATTTGGGACAAAGTCCCTGTGTTACCAAACAGGGCTGATGGTAGAGCTGGTTACCGTCCCTGGCTAGCAGAATTACTCATCATTTACTGTCATTTAGCTCACGTTGTTTTAGTGTGCAGCTTAGTCATTACTTCAGAAAGCAGAAAAATAACAATTAGAAGCTAGCAGAAGACTTTGACAAAGCTCTTTCAGTCTCTTGTTCTGGCCCTTTAATGATAGGAATTCATTAGTGAGATACACACAAATTCCATGCTTAATTATGCGACGTGAAATTGTATGTTTTGTTCATGGAATAAATTACCCTGCTTAGCAGGCGATTTTAAAGAACAAATGTTTGGTGGTTCTTTTTACTTTGTGTTTGTTTGTGTGTCTGTTGTGCGTGCGTGGTTGGCACTTAGCTGACATTGTGAACAGACAGGCATGTATCAACTGGAATTTCCAGGTGAACAAAAGTAGAGCCGTTGTAAATTATCAATTCAAAATCAAGCCGGTTTATTTACAAGTTTCAGCAGGGAGACTGTTTTCTATTTGACCGTTTAGAGTGGTTGTTTACAAGGTTTCCACTGAACATGTGACCTGATTTTAGTAGAAACACGTGACTTTAAAACAATAACAACACAGCAGCCTGAAACTCTCCTGATTTGGGTTTCATTCATCCATCAATTCATCAGATTTTTATGGTAAAACAACTGGACAGCCCACTCACTCATTAACACCTGACATTTCCATGGAGTCCTGGGATCCATATAAACTATAATAAACGTCATCCACAATATACAGGTATACCATATACTGTAAGATAAGTGAGTCATTAAAGGGTCATAGGAGAAGATCAACAACTTCTTCCACTGAACTGTGACTATTATCTAGAAGAGAAACTGCTTCCATTGAACTGATTCTGTACATAAACACTACAATAACCAGGCACGTACACAGAGAGGTGTCACACCCTGACCACAGAGAGCCTTTTTATTCTCTATGTTGGTTAGGTCTGGCTGTGACTAGGGTGGGTGATCTAGTGTGTTTATTTCTATGTTGGCCTGGTATGGTTTCCAATCAGAGGCAGCTGTTTATCGTTGTCTCTGATTGGGGATCATATTTAGGCAGCCATTTCCAAACTGTGTTTTGTGGGATCCTGTTTATGTGTAGTTACCTGTGATCACTCTGTAGCGTCACGTGCCGTGTATACTTTATTTGAGAGTTTCACTTAAAAAAATATGTGGGACTCTCCACACAACCGTGACAAGAGGGTTCTTCAATTCCACAGAGAGGGTTCTACAAGTCCACAGAGAGGGTTCTACAATTCCACAGAGAGGGTTCTACAATTCCACAGAGAGGGTTCTACAAGTCCACAGAGAGGGTTCTACAAGTCCACAGAGAGGATTCTACAAGTCCACAGAGAGGGTTCTAATAGTCCACAGAGAGGATTCTACAAGTCCACAGATAGGGTTCTACAAGTCCACAGAGAGGGTTCTACAAGTCCACAGAAAGGGTTCTACAAATGCTCCCCCCTCTCTAGTGAAAATTCCCCTACAAAGATTGATCCATCATAAACTGGACGTACCCTGAGTGAACTAAATATTAGGAACACCTTTAGTACACTCAGTGTATGTGCCCATTGAAGACATAAACTCCTGCTCTGTAAATGTCAATAAACGACCCTGGCAATTCTCCTGAAGTGACCTACTATGCTATAGAAGTGTTTACCTCATTCCATGGAACTTTCCTGCCTCACCTGAGAGTAGAGGAGGTGAGAGACCGCCCTTTATGGGAAAATAACTGAATTTTGTTTCCTCCCCCAATGCTTAAAATAAGAGCACACACTCTTCTCTCTCACACACAAAGTTTTGTCGTTGGAAAGTTGGTCGCTGTGCTGAAAATCTTCCAGAACCTGTAAGTAAAATATTGCCTCTCATTGATAATGATAAAAGTGAAAAGGTTTTTTATATTTGATAACTATGGATGTTATAAATGTGTGTGATATTTTTAAAGATATTTTAATCTTAATGTCTTTTCAGAAAAACATGAAATACTGTTGATTTAAGATATGTAATTACATTATATATGTTTACATAGTGCCAGTGATGAAGTCACTGAGTCTAATTTAATTTATTTTAACATCTTAATGTCTTTTGCAGATTCCTGACCTACGCTCCAAAGCACAGATCTAGGATCAGCTCATCCTCATCAAATCTAAACCATAACCTGAATAAACCACAAGGGGAACACTGACCTCAGACCAGCGTTTAAACCCCACGTCTACCTGCCCAGACACTGACTCTCTGTCTAGAGTTCCTCTGTGCTCCATCCATCCAGCCATCCATCCATCCATCCATCCATCCATCCACACCCCAGCCATCCAGCCATGGGTCTGATGATCGAGGACATGGAGTGCTGCGTCTGCCTCCAGCCCTACTCTCGTAGGGAGAAGATCCCTCGGATGCTCCACTGTAAGCACACATTCTGTGGGCTGTGCTTGCAGGCGATGTCCAGGCACCAGAGCGGCCTACTGACAGTATGCTGCCCCCTGTGCCGTTGGATCACCTGCACCGAGCCCAGCCTCACCCTGCCGGGGTCGCTGTGGGTTAACACTGAGATCTGGGACCAGATACCAGACACACAACAGGAAGAGGAGGAGGAGGAAGAGGAGGAAGAGTGGAAGGAAGCTAACAGACAGACACAGACAACTACACCGTACACATGGTGAGTACCCCAGGCAAAGGTGGATGGATTGATAGACTGATTTAGAAACCTGGAGAAACCTTCCTCTGCTCTCTGCTCTTCCTCTCATTTTGTTCTGTCTCATTTGCTCTCTCTCTCTGCTATCACTCTCTGATATCTCTCTCTGCTATCACTCTCTGCTATCACTCTCTGATATCACTCTCTGCTATCACTCTGTGCTATCACTCTCTGATATCACTCTCTGCTATCACTCTCTGCTTTTTCTCTCTCTCTCTGTTTCTCTCGTATCTCTCCCTTTCTCTCTCTTTGCTCTCTCCCTTTCTGTATCACTACATCTATTGGTCTTGATTTCTCTCTTCATCAGTTGTATTATTGTACTGTGATGGTTTTACTTTAGGTGACAGTTTCTTTACTTTGATCGTATTATGATTGTATTATGCAGCTTGTACAGCTTCCTTTTTAGGTTCAGAAGTCTGTTCAATTACTAAACTGTAATTCTCTCTCTCTCTCTCTCTCTCTCTCTCTCTCTCTCTCTCTCTCTCTCTCTGCCTACTCTGTTTCTTTCCCCCTACTCTCCTGTCCTCCAGGTCTCCATCAAGGCATTGTGGCTTGAGGCTCAAACTACAGAATTTCCTGAGGAGGATGAAGCACAATGTACTCTAAACCGAGAAGACGAAGAGCAGAGAAGAAGAAGACCGGATCATCCCATTTCAGAGTAGGAGGTACTCATTGAGTAATGAAGCTAATTCACTAAACAGGACCGACCGAGGATTTTCCATAATGAGGCAAGATTGAACCAATTACTCATGTGCTTTTGGTCTGATTGACTTTGGGTATGTGTAATGTTCTCAGTCAACTTACCTGGTAAAATAAGGGTTAAATAATATTAATAATAATGAAGGATGGATAGGGGGAGGAAATATAAAAGAAGATATTAAATGGATTGAGGATGAAAGAAAGATAAAGGAAGTTATGAATAGATGGACGGACGGACGGACGGATGGATGGGTGAAGGTTAGAGACTGTGTGCTCTGTAAAATACAATATACTGTGAACATTGTTTATTATAGATGTTTAATCGTTTGATAAAAGGTGTATTACTGCGTGAAGGGAAGTGGATGTTTAGTATTTATTATTACATCATTTTATAACAGCTTTAATATTGCAGATTGATTGTTGCTTTTATCAATGTAATTGTCTGCATCATTTCCAATCCCCCATATAAGGGAAGGTGGATTTGTTTATCCTCATTTTACATGTTTTATTTATCTGTTCTGTTTAAAGAGCATGTTTCTTTTATATTGGGATTATATTTATTGGTAAATAAATACATCTACTTTAAAATAACCCTGTCTAAGAGTGTGAAATTGCTTATTATTATCATTACATTAGGAAAGTAACTGTCCGATATCCAACTATTTATGGACCCCAAATAGAGTTGGGGGTGTTAATTCACTACACATTCTACACTACTATTTCCTAAAACACAAAACAACCCAAAACATTCCACTGTCCTTGGTCTTGGTGTGTGCTGTACATGACTGAATTCACTCTCTGTTGTAATCATGTTTCAGAGAACCTTGTATGCATTCTTGCATATGAGATTCCCTAAAAGCACGTCGCTTTGATAAAGCTATAACCAAAATGTACTTTTCGTAGCAGGTTAGGATAATTTACACAGCAGGTTAGGATAGTTAAAATAGCAGCTTAGGAGAATGAGGTTAAGGTTAGGAAAAGGCTTAGGGTTAGGGTCCAGCTAGTGCAGTATATGATACTACTATTGACCAGGGTCCAGCTAGTGCAGTAAATAGTATACTACTTTTGACCAGGGCCTGGCTAGTACAGTATATAGTACAATCGTGGCCAAAAGTTTTGAGAATGACACAAATATTAATTTTCACAAATTCTGCTGCCTCAATTTGTATGAAGGCAATTTGCATATGCTCCAGAATGTTATGAAGAGTGATCAGATGAATTGCAAAGTCCCTCTTTGCCATGCAAATGAACTGAATCCCCCCAAAAACATTTCCACTGCATTTCAGCCCTGCCACAAAAGGACCAGCTGACGACATGTCAGTGATATTCTCGTTAACACAGGTGTGAGTATTGACGAGGACAATGCTGGAGATTGGTCTGTCATGCTGATTGAGTTTGAATAACAGACTGGAAGCTTCAAAAGGAGGGTTGTGCTTGGAATCATTTTTCTTCCTCTGTCAATCATGGTTACCTGCAAGGAAACACATGTCGTCATCATTGCTTTGCACAAAAAGGGCTTCACAGGCAAGGAAATTGCTGCCAGTAAGATTGCACCTAAATCAACCATTTATTGGATCATCAAGAACTTCAAGGAGAGCGGTTCAATTGTTGTGAAGAAGGCTTCAGGGCGCCCAAGAAAGTCCAGCAAGCGCCAGGACCGTCTCCTAAAGTTGATTCAGCTGTGGGTTCGGGGCACCACCAGTACAGCGCTTGCTCAGGAATGGCAGCAGGCTGGTGTGAGTGAATCTGCACGCACAGTGAGGCGAAGACTTTCGGAGGATGGCCTGGTGTCAAGAAGGGCAGCAAAGAAGCCACTTCTCTCCAGGAAAAGCATCAGGGACAGACAGATATTCTGCAATAGGTACAGGGATTGGACTGCTGAGGACTGGAGTAAAGTCATTTTCTCTGATGAATCTCCTTTCCGATTGTTTGGGGCATCTGGAAAAAAGCTTGTCCGGAGAAGACAAGGTGAGCACTACCATCAGTCCTGTGTCATGCTAACAGTAAAGCATCCTGAGACCATTCATGTGTGGGGTAGCTGCTCAGCCAAGGGAGTGGGCTCACTCACAATTTTGTCTAACAACACAACCATGAATAAAGAATGGTACTGTCGTGTCTTTGGCATCAATAAAAGTGAAGACATATTTATCAAATTGTCACATACGTCGTAAGGGACAGACCAAGGCGCAGCGGGTATAGTGCTCATCTTCTTTCTTTATTTTGATTAAAGTGAACACTTAAACAAAAATACTAACAAACGACAAAACGACAGTTGCGGAAGGTACTACTGTCACGTCCTGACCAGCAGAGGGAGCAATTGTATTAGTTTTGGTCAGGACGTGGCAGAGATTTTGTGTGACGTGTTGATTGTTGGACTCCCAATTGAAGGCAGGTGTGTTGAGTTGCCTTTGGGTCCTATATAGTAGTGTGTGTTTTCCTTTGGGGTTGTGGGTAGTTGTTTTTGCACTGCGTTTTGTGTGCCTGCAAAACTGTTGCTGTCGTGTTTATTGTTTTTTTTCCTGTGGATGCTTTACTTGAGTTTATTAAAAATATGAGTATCCACATTCCCGCTGCGCTTTTGTCCATTCCTGACGACAAACCTTACAACTACGACTATATGAAAAACAAAAACACAGGAATAACAGGCAGCCTAAGTATGGCTTCCAATCAGAGACAACGAAAGACACCTGCCTCTGATTGGAAGCCATACTTGGCCACACATAGAAAAAGAAACATAGAAATAGAAAACTAGAACCAAAATCCCCTAGAACCAAAAAACCCCAAAACACACAAAACAAACACCCCTTGCCACGCCCTGACCATACTATAATTACAAATGACCCCTTTACTGGTCAGGACGTGACACAAATAACTCTGTAATTATTATTACGCGATTAAACTGATTAATCGTGTAACTGTAATTAACTAGGAGGTCGGGGCACCAAGGAAAATATTCAGATTACAAAGTTATAATTGCATTTACCATTTATTAACTAATTGCTAATTATAGCTAATAAAATCAATTAAAATTAATAAAAGGCTAAGAATATATTCAGTGACTTAGTGTTAAGTTCTGTTCTGATACCAGATTCGATTGACACAACCTAACAACTAACTAAATAATTCACAGAAATGCATAACAAACAGATATGGTTACAAGGAAATGATAGGAGAATGTGCCCTAGTGGGCTAAACCGGCATGGCGGCTTGTTAGACAAAGAAAGGGGGTTGAGCTTGAATGAAAGAGCGGGAAGACTGAGGAACAAAGAAAGCAGCTATGCCATCGTAAATACATTATCGTATGCATTCTAAATTACCGCCCATTTGGAAAAGGAAAATGCAATAAATATTTACTCTGAGCTGCACTTCGGTAGGTTGGTCGTAGATGCTGGCCGTGTTGGCCAACAGAGATCTTCCTGTCCTCGGAAGAATGTCACTGGTGGTAAAATGGATACGTTGTAGTATCTTCGTTGTGTGTCAGACTGGATCCGTCGTCCGTCCTTTCCTAGGCCACGTCTACAGTGGCCGCTGCTAACTCAACGGCTAGGAAGTATCACTTCTGTAGTGAATAAGAATTCAAAGTTCATACCATTCGCAACTGCAACTCGCTGTTGGCAGGGCTCCCTGCCTGTGCCATTAAACCCCTACAACTCATCCAGAACGCCGCAGCCCGTCTGGTGTTCAACCTTCCCAAGTTCTCTCACGTCACCCTGCTCCTCCGCACACTCCACTGGCTTCCTGTTGAAGCTCGCATCTGCTACAAGACCATGGTGCTTGCCTACGGAGCTGTGAGGGGAACGGCACCTCCGTACCTTCAGGCTCTGATCAGTCCCTACACCCAAAGAAGGGCACTGCGTTCATCCACCTCTGGCCTGCTCGCCTCCCTACCTCTGCGGAAGCACAGTTCCCTCTCAGCCCAGTCAAAACTCTTCGCTGCTCTGGCACCCCAATGGTGGAACAACCTCCCTCACGACGCCAGGACAGGGGAGTCAATCACCACCTTCCGGAGACACCTGAAACCCCACCTCTTTAAGGAATACCTGGGTGCACTACCCCCTACCCTCCCCCCCAAAAAGATATAGATGTACTATTGTAAAATGGTTGTTCCACTGGATATCATAAGGTGAATGCACCAATTTGTAAGTCGCTCTGGATAAGAGCGTCTGCTAAATGACGTAAATGTAATGTAAATGCAACCAAAGCTCACGCTGAGGTTGGCTTAGTTCTGTACTTGACATGTGAGTCCTTGTAACGCAGAGGCTGCAGACCTCACGTACCCGGAACAGGCTGGTTACATTGTGTCATTGTCTTATATAGTGGCGAGGGGAGGAGGGTGTGTTTCATCGTTTATAACCCCTGTCTCTTTACAGGGGCAGGCCACTGATTGGACAGGGCTCTTTCCTTATGAAAACCCAATTCCCTCATTTGGAAGCTAAAATTACATTTAATCTCCTAACAAACAGTTTCAATATCAAACATCTAAATTGCACAACAATTCCATGTGAATCTGATAACTAGAATGTGTAGACTTTCCCAGGTACAGTTTAAGTCGTCCTGTCATCAGTCATAATGTCTCAGATGACAACCAAACTGACATCCATACTCATTAAGAACCTGGGATATTTCCAACTGGTACTATTACCGAAATATGGTTCCTTTCCCCCCACTTGTTTGATGTTCCCAGACTCTCTATATTTAACAAAGGCTATTCAAAAGTCCTTCAGTAGGGTCAGAGAGAGAGGGGAAGGGAGAAAGGTATTTATGGGGGGTCATAAACCTTACCCACAGGCCAACGTCATGACACCATTGTCTCCTCATTAGGGTATATAGACTGTTGTCTCCTCATTAGGGCCTATATAGACTGTTGTCTCCTCATTAGGGTCTATATAGACTGTTGTCTCCTCATTAGAGTCAATATAGACCATTGCTTCCTCATTAGGGTCTATATAGACTGTTGTCTCCTCATTAGGGTCTATATAGACTGTTGTCTCCTCACTAGGGCCAATATAGACTGTTTTCTCCTCATTAGGGTCTATATAGACTGTAGTCTCCTCATTAGGGTCTATATAGACTGTTGTTTTTTCATCTTTATTTAACTTAACAAGTCAGTTAAGAACAAATTGTTATTTACAATGACGGCCTAGGAACAGTGGGTGCACAAAACATTAAGAACACCTGCTCTTTTCAGGACATAGACTGACCAGGTGAATCCAGGTGAAGGCTATGATTCCTTATTGATGTCACTTGTTAAAACCACTTCAATCTGTGTTGATGAAGGGGAGGAGACAGGTTAAAGAAGGATTTTTAAGCCTTGAGACAATTGAGACATGGATTGTATTCGTGTTCCATTCAGAGGCTGAATGGGCAAGACAACAGATTTAAGTGCCTTTGAATGGGATATGGTAGTAGGTGCCAGGAACACGAGTTTGGGTCAAGAACTGCAATGCTGCAGGATTTTTCACGCTCAACAGTTTCCCGTGTGTATCAAGAATGGTCCACCACCAGCCAAAGGACATCCAGCAAACTTGACAAAACTTTGTGAAGCATTGGCGTGAACATGGGCAAGGATCCTTGTGGTACGCTTTCGACACCTTGTAGAGTCCATGCCCTGACGGATTGAGGCTGTTCTGAGTGCAGAAGTGGGGGCAACTTAATATCAAGAAGGTGTTCCTAATGTGTGGTTCACTCAGCGTACGTCTAGTTTATGATGGATCAATCTTGTTTGTAGGGGAATTTTCATTGGAGAGGGGGAAACATTCTTAGGACCCTTTCTGTGGACTTGTAGAATCCTATCTGTGGACTTGTAGACTCCTATCTGTGGACTTGTAGAATCCTATCTGTGTACTTGTAGAACCCTATCTGTGGACTTGTAGAACCCTATCTTTGCACGTGCCTTGTTATTGTAGTGGTTATGGACAGAATCAGTTTAATGGAAGCGTTATCTCTTCTAGATAAGAGACAGTGGCACAGTTCAAGTACTTTACACCACTGTTGTTGACAAATTACAACATGACCTAGCAGTGCAGATTATTGTTAGATTTGATAAATGTGCTCTTCCCTTAACGCTTTAAACCATTTCACGTCACGGGCCATAGACCAGTGACCCGCGGTTTAGCATAATCCATTGGTGCACGAGCTCTTCCTATATTTAGTTTAGCAGCTGATTATGCCAGAGAGGAAGAGGCGAAGGGAGAGGATTTACTCAACCCAAAACCTTTTTTGTATGGAGGTCTATGAGAGAGTGTCGAATCATTTGAGGCTTATTTGATCGAATAGCTGTTTCATAATGTTTAGGCTGTTACAAATGTGCTGACCAAAGTGCATGCACATGGCATTCCGGCAACTTTGAGTAAAACGATTTAGTTGTGCCTGTTGTTCACACACTATCTGCCCTCTCATTGGCTAGAATGGTCTGACCACATCATTGGTCCGACTGGTTCCTTGTTAGAGTGGTTACACGAATAACTTGTCAATATAATTGATAATATTTGTCTATGCGGAGTCACCAGAAAACGCTAAAATACGGGTTTTCAGGTATTATTGTATTTTTATTAATAGTAACATGCAAAACATAAACATAACAGCCAGAGGGTTTCCACAAAGAAATGAGAAAATAATTAAATAAATAAAACTAATCCACATTAAATCAATTCAAATACAGACATGTAGCGAATACATTTTGTTGACATTTTGTTTTGTAAACGTTTTAATGACTCTAAAAAGTTTTCCACATCAGATAAAAAAAATAAGAAAAGGGGCTTTTAGTTCATACATTTTGATTTGTGTATGAAAAATGTTCCTAATAAAATGAAGAGATTTATGACATACTCACGTTCAATTGTGGAATCAGTGTAGTAAAATAATATGTCAAACTTCAATGGTTGTATGCAATTTGAGGCCAAGATATAGTTTTACATCAGTCCAGAACACTTCACTATATAAACAATGACAGAATAAGTGTTCAATAGATTCAGTTTCTAGTTCACAAGAACTGCATTCACTGGTAACATCAGGTAAATATTTAGAAATCAAGCTATTACACGGATAGAATCTATGGACAATCTTAAAGGAGATCTCCTTTACTTTATTGGTCACCATAAATTTGTGTGGAGTGAGCCAAGCACGGCGCCAGTTTACATCAAACGATGAAGCCCAACAAAATATCGCAGAGTGAATAGACTTCCTGTAGAAAATATCCCTTAATAAACGATTGTTGAATTTCGTATCTAGTAGACCTATGCCATTCACCTGGATATCGCTTACAATCGGAGATATTCCAAAATATGCATTATTCTGAAGTAAAGTTTTTATCCCACTAGGTATAGCTTTAATAACAGTGTCATATTCTTTGCTTGAAACCTCAAAGTTGTATCTTTCCATAAATTCTCTCCGCGTAAATAGATTCCAACTAATATTAACTAATTGGCTGACAAGGACAATGTTTTTTGAGAACCATTTGTTCCATGACAGAGTTTGATACAGCTATTGCCACCATTATACAGAGTTCTAGTAGCATCAACAACAAAAAATACCAAGTTTCAAATGCATGAGACGATCAAAGAGGGTCGTTACACTAGAGAGAGACTGGCTCCTCTCCTCTCCAGACAATCAAAGATAACATTGTGACTTACAGTATCAAATGCTTTCTGAAAATCCCAAAATAGGATAACAAGGAAGTCATCCAATAGATCACGATACTCAACCAAGTCTAACACCAGCCTCAGATTATTAGATATATGGCGCCCTTTCATAAACCCTGATTGACATTCATCAATCAGATCATTCAAGCAAGACTTTAATCTTTGCAAAAAGGTTAAGGCTATAATTTTGTAGTCGTTATTTAGGAGTGTGATTGGACGCCAATTATCAATATTTAAGAGATCCTTGTGTGGTTTAGGTATAAGAGTAATAACCACTTGCTTCAGAAAGGCAGGTAGTTCTCCCTTCTTTATAGACTCCTTGAAGGTCAAAAACGAAAATATAATTTGACCACTTCATGTCAAAGTACATGAACCTATGGTGTCAGGAAAAAAAGAACCAGACATTTATCTATCGTAATTTAAGAGTATTCATACAATGTACAATTGGTGATGTTAAAAAAAAGGAGTTGCAGCGTGTTCAGATGAATCCGTTAAGGTGGGTTTCGGAGCTCTGCGAGATTTCTGTAATTTTCTGTGATTTTCTGAAATAACACACACTCATTCAACCCTCTGTAAATAAGTCAGTTCTTAACGTAAAGACTTAAAACTCAATATTCTATAAGAGCCTAACCCAAGGAGGATATGTGTTCACTTTAAGCTTCCTGTGTCAACCAGAAGTGCCTTACAACGGTGTCATAGGGGCTGTTTCGAAGGGTTAAAAAGGTCAGATCTTTTCACAACTTCATATGTGTGACTAGGTAACCCTCATCAACTGTAAATCAGTCATTTATCCCATCAGATTTCCAAGAAAAACTCACACACACACACACACACACACACACACACACACAAACACACACACACACACACACACACACACACACACACACACACACACACACACACACACACACACACCCACACACACACACACACACACACACACACACACACACACACACACACACACACACACACACACACACACACACACACACACACACACACACACAGCTAGGACAGAGTGACACAGTGTGGGGCTTAGAGACACACAGAGCCTGCAATAGTTACCTTTGTTCAAACTATCAAAGAACCGTCAGACCTAGAGCTCTGAAACTTTAGAAACCTGTTCTAGAGCTCAAGTCAATAGTGCACGGTGAGTTATGTGGCTCTAGAAGGTTCTCAGACCGAGAAACAGCCTCGTACATTTGCAATAACTTCAATTCATTTTGACCATTACGAAAATGACGACATTTAGACATTTCCCGGAGTCGCAAGACTAGGTGCATTTAAACCGCCTTGGCCCATAGAGACGTACCCCGACGTTTCTGTCCCATAGCTCATTCAAGGACCCGGTAGCAACTCCCGGAAAAAAGTGGATTTTCAGCACCAATTAAGGTCGTTGCTCCGGCACCGAATGACATATCGAGCCAAAACTCAGGATTCGGGGTTGCCTCACATAGGCCTACACATAAAGTCAGAGCTGGACCCGCAGCTAGAATGTAACTACATGTTTTACATTTTTATATGGTTTAATCTGAAGGCGCTGTAAATTATGGGCCTGCTCTGAAATATGTGATAGTTGGCTTATAATCGAGTTGGAAAAAGTGGGTGTGGGGTCAGTTTGGTGTCAGAATGATATCTAATTGACTGATGGACAGTGACTTTCTGGCTGACTTTTGTCCATTTGCAATATTTTTAAACAGTGATAGACCATCACCAAAATGACATTCTGAAATCAACACCAACGAGCGATGGAGAGGAACCACAGTCACTGAAAAACAAAAGGGAGGGTAGGGTGGGTAACTCCTGTCTATGGCGGCTCTAGTGCAGTCCCGCATAACCTTATACTCCAGTGGATCCTCCAGCAGAGGAGGTGGCTCCGGTTTGGGGCGTAATGCCCGCTCCACCCGCTGATCCATCTGCTTCAGTACCACCAGACCGTGGATTGTCGTCGGAGGAACCGGACTGTAGATCATCGCCGGAGGTTCTGGGCTGCAGGCCGTCTCAGGAGGTTCCGGGCTGGGGAGCGTCACTGGAGGTTCCAGACTGGGGAGCGTCGCTGGAAGCTCCGGACTGGGGAGCGTCGCTGGAGGCTCCGGACTGGGGAGCGTCGCTGGAGGCTCCTTGCCATGGATAATCACTACAGGTTCCGCGCCATGGATCATCACTGGAGGCTTTGTACCATGGATCATCACTGGAGGCTCCGGCAATGGATTATCACTGGAGGCGTCGTGCCATGGATCATCCCTACAGGCTCCGGGCCATGGATCATCACTGGAGGCTTTGTGCCATGGATCATCACTGGAGGCTTCGTGCCATGGATCATCACTGGAGGCTTCGTGCCGTAGATCATCACTGGAGGCTTCGGACCATAGATCATCACTGGAGGCTTCTTTCGTGGAGTTGGAACAGGACTCACCGGACTGGGGAGACGCACTGGAGACCGGGTGCGCAGAGCTGGCACAGGGTATACTGGGCCGTGGAGGCGCACTAGAGGGAGAGTGCGAGGAGCAGGCACAGGACGTACTGGGCTGTGGAGGCGCACTGGAGGGAGAGTGCGAGGAGCAGGTACATGCTCACCACGATAAGCACAGGGAGTTGGCTCAGGTCTCAACCCTGACTCCGCCAATCTACCCGTGTGCCCCCCCAAAGTTTTTTGGGGGTTGCCTCTAGCGCTTCCCCGGGCAGGCTTCTGTGTCTTTCCAATACTTGCCCCCAAGTCCAGTCTATCCTCTCTCGCCACTCCTCCAGAGACCAGGAATCCATCTCCTCCCGGGCACGCTGCTTGATCCAGTCGTGGTGGGTAGTTCTGTAACGGCTGTCGTAGAGAGGGGACCAAAGCGCAGCGTGTTGATTGCTCATGATGACTATTTATTTTAACTCGGAACACTAAAGAAAAAATAACAAAGAGAAAACGGAAGCGCACAGTTCTGTCAGGTACAGAAATCTAAACAGAAGACAACTACGCACAACCACAGGTGGAAAAAACCCTACTTAAGTATGATCTCCAATTAGAGACAACGAGGACCAGCTGCCTCTAATTGGAGATCATCCCCCAAAAAACATAGCAATACAAAACTAGAACCTAAACATAGAACTACAAAACATAGAAAAACACAAAACACCCCCTGTCACACCCTGACCTACTCTTTCATAGAAAAGAACATCTTACTATGGTCAGGACGTGACAGGGTTACCAGGATAACATTTTTATAATGGTTTTAAATGCCTTTCGGGGGTGCAACGGGTCCACGGTTGGGTAGGGTGCACCCCCCATCCGTGCCCATCCAGTAGGGGGCGCCCCTAGTCATTTTGGACTTCTCTCATGTCACCATCGAGCGATGGAGAGGAACCACTAACACTGCCCGGCCATCCCGAGTTCATCGGGCCAGTCAATTTAGCATTTCTTCAGTATTTTTGAGCATGTCAAATTCGTGATGGTAAATGACCATTGAAACATATTGCAAATGTACTGTACATTTGCAATATGATTCAACAGTGAAAAAACATCACCAAATGGACATGATGAAATCAACACAACGAGCCATGGAGAGGAACCACAGTCACTGCCCGGCCATCCCAAGTTCATCGGGCCAGTCAATTATGCATTTCTGCAGTATTTTTGAGCATGTCAAATTCGTGATGGTAAATGCCCATTGAAACATATTGCAAATGGACAGCCGTGCACCTGGTGATTGAAATGGGTTATCTGAAGCACATTTTTTAAATGGTTTTTAATGCCTTTAGGGGGGAGCAAGGGGTCTACGGTTGGGTAGGGAGCACCCCCCCATCCGTGCCCCTATTTTTTGGGACGTTTTTCAAAAAATCGTTAAAAAACAACAGAGTCCCACTTCTCCCTCATCATACATGACAAATAGACCATCTAGGTTGATTCATGGCTTAACATATGGCTATATATCATTTGGCCAGTATAAATGCCATTTGGACATGGTTCACTGACTTTTGGGTTTGGAAACCGACTTCCTATGATCGTACATGGCAAATGGACAAACATCCTGATTTGGCACATTCAATACTTTATTATTGCATTTGGACATTTCCTATGGCATTTGGCAAAAAAAAGTGACTTTTGACTTCGACTTTTGACTTCCTATGAAATCATATTGCAAATGGACAAAACATATGCCTTATGGACAAGTAAAAAAAAAGAAAATGATGTCAATAAAATATGACAAAAGTATGTTCACACAGTTCTTATACATGTGTAATTGACAAAGAAATCGAAAGAATTTCTAAAAACGGTCCAGAAAGCACTTTTTTAAGGGGTGATAAGTTTTCACATTTTTTTCATATTTTCAATATTTTACATCTTGGGTCTTCACTTGTGTTACATTTGCAATGGAGCGCGCTCGCCATCTATTGGATTTTTGCTGTGTGACACTTGACATTTGCCATATGACATTTGCAATATGTTTTGAATGAAAAGGCATCCAAATGAGTGGTATTGTACATCGTGTATATGTTTCGTACGGTGCCAATATGTTCCCATTCATTTTTGTCCATTTCATGGGGGTCTTCCCTTACCAAAGCTAATAAACATGTTGAAATGTGAGCAGCATTTTGTATTCCTAGTTGAATTAGTTAGGGAGCGTAAACAAAGCACACACCTTTTTACATTCAAATTTCAATAGCTCCTTAGTCATGTGACCAACTTGACTCAAACAAGGTTCAGAACATCCACTTCTATATTACACACCTTTTAGTTTGTTCATTTTCATCTCACACGCTTTTACATGAATTTTTCAAACATTCTAATTCCAATAGCTCCTTGGTCATGTGACCTACTGACTTCAATCAAGGTTCAGAATATCCATTAATTGGGCCTACACATTGCACACCCTTGAGTTTATCCATTCTATCCACTCACTCGATTTAACATGAATTTTTCAAACTTTCAAATAATATCAAATATCAGCGCAGTATGACAAATTGGGGGGGGGGGGGGGCTCACTATTTGGGAGACAGAGATACTAACGAATATCCATCAACAAACTTTATTCTACAGCTGAATATGTTTTGACATATAACTATTTCAGGTTTGATGATGAATACTACCTCCAAACGAATGGAACATCGATGGGCTCCACATTTGCTCCGAGCTATGCTAACCTTTATGTGGGTCATTTATGAAGAACGTTTTGTTAATAATTGAAACGAAAATCCATTTTTTGAATAAAGGCCTGAAGTGGTATCGATATATTGAGAACATTTTTTTGCATATGGGAAAGAACGGAAAAAGATCTGTCAGACTGTATGGCACTACTCAACGACATTGACCCCAATCTCAAATTTACTATTGAATGTGACACTCAACGTGTTCATTACCTCGATATGTGGAATTGAGAAATCAAACGGAACCCTGTTTACAACTCTGTATAGAAAAGAAACGGACAGAAATACTCTATTACAGGGAGACAGCTTCCACCCTGAGCCATTAAAAAGAGGACTTCCTAGAAGCCAGTTCTTCAGACTGCGTCGTATATGCCACTCCACAGAGGATTATCTAGAAAAAGCAGCGGAGATGTGCACTAGGTTTCTAAGAAGAGGCTATTCGCGACAATGTGTGGATGAAGCTCTTAATTTGGCATTAGGGAAAAACACGAGATGAACTGCTACAAAAAAGACCCACTAAAGCTAAAGAACAGTCTGTAATGTCCACAATCACATATACTTTGAACCTGCGAAAAGTGGGAGATGCTGTCAAGAAACACTGACATATTTTATCATCGGACCCAGCTTTGCCGGCTGAATTGAAAAATCTACCACTTATTGTGTATAGGAGAGGTCGCAATTTACGCGATAAATTGGTTCATTCCAACTGCCAGCCACAAAAGACAATCAGCCAGGCTCTTTTACGGCCTCTTCCAAATGGAAGCTATAAATGCAGAGGATGCGCACAGTGCAACAATATGATGAAGTGTGAATATTTCTGCCACCCCCACATACAGGAAAACTGTTCCAAATAAATTACATTATTACGTGTTCCACCACCCATGTTATTCACATGATTAAATGTCCATGTGGGCGGTGCTATGTAGGTAAAACCTCTTGTTATCTCAAACAGAATCAGTGAACATTAAAGTTCAATCAGGAGAAACGAAAATTATATGGCCTATATAGACTGTTGTATCTTTATTAGGGACTATTTAAAAAAAAAATCTTTATTTAACTATGCAACTCAGTTAAGAACAAATTGTTATTTACAATGATAGCCTAGGAACAGAGAGTTTACTGCCTTGTTCAGGGGCAGAAAGAAAGATTTACCTTGTCAGCTCGGGGATTCAATCTCGCAACCTTTCTGTACCTGGCCCAACGCTCTAACCACTAGGTGACCTGCCCTAATGAGGGGACAACAGTCTATATAGGCCCTAGTGATGAGACAACCGTATTTATAAGCCCTGTGGTAAACCGTGGGGTCTTGGGTTGAGAATACAGAGATTGACACAGATACCGGGATGCTTTAGTATGCAAAAACAACTTTAATAAGCCAGAAAATAAACGTAACAATGAAAATCACTTAGGTTTAGCTCGGTCCTTCTTCTCTGCTGTGGCTTGCTGTCGGTCTCTCCCCATTCTCTCCCGCTATGTGCCACCATGATCCTTTTATTTAGCCTCCACGGCTGGTTGGCATTTTCCTCTAATTACCTCCAGTTAGAGCTGTCGGGGTGCACAGCTCCCGTATTCCCAGCAGAGGGAGTCAACGTTGCCTCACGTACCTCCCCTCTATTACCATCCCTCGGGGTAGACCTCCTGGGATAGCACAGCCCTAAAGAGGAGACAGAGACAGGCCGACAGAGAAACTGACAGACAATCAGACAGAGACAGACAGACAATCTGACAGACAGAGACAGAGAAAGAGAGACAGGCAGATAGAGAGAGAGAGACAGGCAGATATACAGAGAGAGAGACTGAGACTGGCTGATAGACAGGCATACAGAGAGACAGACAGACAATCTGACAGACAGAGACAGAGAAAGAGAGACAGGCAGATAGAGAGAGAGAGACAGGCAGATAGACAGGCATACAGAGAGACAGACAGACAATCTGAAAGAGACGGACAGAGATATATAGACAGGCAGATAGACATACAGAGAAACAGACAGAGAAACACACAGAGACAGACAGGTTGATAGACAGAGACAGGTATACAATCTGACAGACAGACAGACAGACAGACAGACAGACAGACAGACAGACAGACAGACAGACAGACAGACAGACAGACAGACAGACAGACAGACAGACAGACAGACAGACAGACAGACAGAGACAGACAGACAGCATGTCCTAAGGGTTAGTGTCTCAGTTCTTTGGGTCTTCCATTTGTATGCAACATTTCCTGTAATTGAATGAGTCATCATACAAACTGTCATACCAAAGCGTAATTTATTTGTTAACCTACAGCTCCCCTCCTCTTTTCCAACTATGCTGCAATACATTATTTTCCAACTAAGAGAGGAAATAAATACTTACCTAATGTAGTGATAATAATAAGCAATTTCACAACTCTAAGACAGGGTTATTTTAAAGTAGATGTATTTATTTACCAATAAATATAATTCCAGTATAAAAGAAACATGCTCTTCAAACAGAACAGAAAAATAAAACATGTAAAATGAGGATAAAATAATCCAACTTCCCTTATATGGGGGATTGGAAATGATGCAGACAATTACATTGATAAAAGCAACAATCAATCTGCAATATTAAAGCGGTTATAAAATGATGTAATAATAAATACTAAACATCCACTTCCCTTCACGCAGTAATACACCTTTTATCAAATGATTAAACATCTATTATAAACATTGTTCACAGTATATTGTATTGTACACAGCACACAGTCTCTAACCTTCACCCCTCTATCTATCTATCTATCTATCTATCTATCTATCTATCTATCTATCTATCTATCTATCTATCTATCTATCTATCTATCTATCTATCTATCTATCTATCTATCTATCTATCTATCTATCTATCTATCTATCTATCTATCTATCTATCTATCTATCTATCTATCTATCTCTCTCTCTATCTATCTATCTATCTATCTATCTATCTATCTATCTATCTATCTATCTATCTATCTATCTATCTATCTATCTATCTATCTATCTATCTCGCGATCTCTCGATCTCTCGATCTCTCGATCTCTCTATTTATCTATTCATTCATTCCTTTATCTTTCTTTCATCCTCAATCCATTTAATATCTTCTTTTATATGTCCTCCCCCTATCCATCCTTCATTATTATTAATATTATTTAACCCTTATTTTACCAGGTAAGTTGACTGAGAACATTACACATACCCAAAGTCATTCAAACCCAAAGCACATGAATAATTGGTTCAATCTTGCGTCATTATTGAAATCCCCGGTCAGTCCTGTTTAGTGAATTAGCTTCATTACTCAATGAGTATCTCCTACTCTGAAATGGTAACATCCAGTCTTCTTCTTCTCTGCTCTTTGTCTTCTCGGTTTACAGTACATTGTGCTTCATCCTCCTCAGGAAATTCTGTAGTTTGAGCATCAAGCCACAATGCCTTGATGGAGACCTGGAGGACAGGAGAGTAGGGGGAAAGAAACAGAGTAGGCAGAGAGAGAAAGAGAGAGAGAGAGAGAGAGAGAGAGAGAGAGAGAATTACAGTTTAGTAATTGAACAGACTTCTTAACCTAAAAATGAAGCTGTACAAGCTGCATAATACAATCATAATACGATCAAAGTAAAGAAACTGTCACCTAAAGTAAAACCATCACAGTACAACAATACAACTGATGAAAAGAGAAATCAAGACCAATAGATGTAGTGATACAGAAAGGGAGAGAGCAGAGAGAGAGAAAGGGAGAGATACGAGAGAGAGAGAGAGAGAGAGAGCGAGAGCGAGAGAGAGAGTACAAGAGATACGAGAGAAACAGCGAGAGAGAGAGAGAAAAAAAGCAGAGCGCTGCAGTGGAGAGTGATAGCAGAGAGTGATAGCAGAGAGTGATAGCAGAGAGAGATAGCAGAGAGAGATAGCAGAGAGTGATAGCAGAGAGAGATAGCAGAGTGATAGCAGAGAGTTATAGCAGAGAGTGATATCAGAGAGTGATAGCAGAGAGAGATAGCAAAAGAGACAGAACAAAATGAGAGGAAGAACAGAGAGCAGAGGAAGGTTTCTCCAGGTTTCTAAATCAGTCTATCAATCCATCCACCTTTGCCTGGGGTACTCACCATGTGTACGGTGTAGTGGTCTGTGTCTGTCTGTTAGATTCCTCCCACTCTTCCTCCTCTTCTTCCTCCTCCTCTTCCTGTTGTGTGTCTGGTATCTGGTCCCAGATCTCAGTGTTAACCCACAGCGACCCCGGCAGGGTGAGGCTGGGCTCAGTGCAGGTGATCCAACGGCACAGTGGGCAGCAGACTGTCAGTAGGCCGCTCTGGTGCCTGGACATCGCCTGCAAGCACAGCCCACAGACTGTGTGCTTACAGTGGAGCATCCGAGGGATCTTCTCCCTACGAGAGTAGGATTGGAGGCAGACGCAGCACTCCATGTCCTCACTCATCAGACCCATGGCTGGATGGCTGGGGTGTGGATGGATGGATGGATGGATATACGGCAGGAGCACAGAGTAACTCTGGACGGAGAGTCAGTGTCTGGGCAGGAATACGTGGGGTTTAAACGCTGGTCTGAGGTCAGTGTTCCCCTTGTGGTTTATTCAGGTCCTGGTTTGGATTTGATGAGGATCAGCTGATCCTAGATCTGTGCTTTGGAGCGTAGGTCAGGAATCTGCAAAAGACATTAAGATGTTAAAATAAATTAAATTAGACTCAGTGACTTCATCACTGAGCACTATGTTAACATATATAATGTAATAACATATCTTAAATCAACAGGCTGTCATGTTTTTCTGAAAAGACATGAAGAAAAAATATCTTTAAAAATATCACACACATTTATAACATCCATAGTTATCAGATATAGATAAACCTTTTCACTTTTATCATTATCAATGAGAGGCAATATTTTACTTACAGGTTCTGGAAGATTGTCAGCACAGCGACCAACTATCTAACGACAAAACTTTGTGTGTGAGAGAGAATAGTGTGTGCTCTTATTTTAAGCCTTGAGGGAGGAAACAAAATGCAGTTATTTTCCCAGAAAGGGCGGTCTCTCACCTCCTCTACTCTCAGGTGAGGCAGGAAAGTTCCATGGAAAGAGTTAAACACTTCCAGGTCACTTCTATACCATAGTAGGTCACGTCAGGAGAATTGCCAGGGCCGTGTATTGACATTTTGAGGGGGAGCATTTGTAGAACCCTCTCTGTGGACTTGAAGAACCCTCTCTGTGGACTTGTAGAACCCTCTCTGTGGAATTGTAGAACCCTCTCTGTGGACTTGTAGAACCCTCTCTGTGGACTTGTAGAACCCTCTCTGTGGACTTGTAGAACCCTCTCTGTGGACTTGAAGAACCCTCTCTGTGGACTTGTAGAACCCTCTCTGTGGACTTGAAGAACCCTCTCTGTGGACTTGTAGAACCCTCTCTGTGGACTTGTAGAACCCTCTCTGTGGACTTGTAGAACCCTCTCTGTGTACGTGCCTGGTTATTGTAGTGTTTATGTACAGAATCAGTTCAATGGAAGCAGTTTCTCTTCTAGATAAGAGAAAATTGTTTTAAAGTCACGTGTTTCTAATAAAATCAAGTCACAAGTTCAGTGGAAACCTTGTAAACAAACACTCTAAACGGTCAATTAGAAATCAGTCTCCCTGTTGAAACTTGTAAATTAACAGGATTGACTTTTAACTGATCATTTATGACGGCTTTACTTTTTGTTGAACTGGAAATTCCAGGTGATACACGCCTGTCTGTTCACAATGTGAGCTAAGTGCCAACCACGCACGCACAACAGACACACAAACAAATACATTTATTCCATGAACAAAACATATCAAATCAAATCAAATCAAATGTATTTATATAGCCCTTCGTACATCAGCTGATATTCTCAAAGTGCTGTACAGAAACCCAGCCTAAAACCCCAAACAGCAAGCAAAGCATGTGAAAGAAGCACGGTGGCTAGGAAAAACTCCCTAGGAAAAACTCCCTAGAAAGGCCAAAAACCTAGGAAGAAACCTAGAGAGGAACCAGGCTATGAGGGGTGGCCAGTCCTCTTCTGGCTGTGCAGGGTGGATATTATAACAGAACATGGTCAAAATGTTAAAATGTTAAAATGTTCATAAATGACCAGCATGGTCAAATAATAATAATCATAGTAGTTGTCGAGGGTGCAACAAGCACGTCCGGTGAACAGGTCAGGGTTCCATAGCCGCAGGCAGAACAGTTGAAACTGGAGCAGCAGCACGGCCAGGTGGACTGGGGACAGCAAGGAGTCATCATACCAGGTAGTCCTGAGGCATGGTCCTAGGGCTCAGGTCCTCCGAGAGAAAGACAGAAAGATAGAAAGAGAGAATTAGAGAGAGCATATTTAAATACACACAGGACACCGGATAAGACAAGAGAAATACTCCAGATGTAACAGACTGACCCTAGCCCCCCGACACATAAACTACTGCAGCATAAATACTGGAGGCTGAGACAGGAGGGATCAGAAGACACTGTGGCCCCATCCGATGATACCCCCGGACAGGGCCAAACAGGCAGGATATAACCCCACCCACTTTGCCAAAGCACAGCCCCCACACCACTAGAGGGATGTCTCCAACCACCAACTTACCGTCCTAAGACAAGGCCGAGTATAGCCCACAACGATCTCCGCCATGGCACAACCCGGGGGGGGGGGGGCCAACCCAGACAGGAAGACCACGTCAGTGACTCAACCCACTCAAGTGACGCACCCCTCCCATGGACGGCATGGAAGAACACCAGTAGGCCAGTGACTCAGCCCCTGTAAAAGTGTTATAGGCAGAGAATCCCAGTGGAAAGAGGGGAACCGGCAAGGCAGAGACAGCAAGGGCGGTTCGTTGCTCCAGCCTTTCCATTCACCTTCACACCCCTGGGCCAGACTATACTTAATCATAGGACCTACTGAAGAGATAAGTCTTCAGTAAAGACTTAAAGGTTGAGACCGAGTCTGCGTCTCTCACATTGGTAGGCAGACCATTCCATAAAAATGGAGCTCTATAGGAGAAAGCCCTACCTCCAACATACAATTTCACGTCACATATTTAAGCATGGAATGTGTGTGTATCTCACTAATGAATTCCTATCATTAAAGGGCCAGAACAAGAGACTGAAAGAGCTTTGTCAAAGTCTTCTGCTAGCTTCTAATTGTTATTTTTCTGCTTTCTGAAGTAATGACTAAGCTGCACACTAAAACAACGTGAGCTAAATGACAGTAAATGATGAGTAATTCTGCTAGCCAGGGACGGTAACCAGCTCTACCATCAGCCCTGTTTGGTAACACAGGGACTTTGTCCCAAATGGAACCCTATTCCCTATATAGTGCACTACTTTAAAGGCAAAGGCTCTGGTCAAAAGTAGTGCACTACATATGGAACAGGGTAGCATTTGGGACACACCCAGGGACAATAGAGCTGACTACTTCTCTGACAGACACCTCAAGGCTACAATTATCAAGAAAGGTTAAGAACAATGAACCAAAAAGGAGCCATAAAATATACATATCAAACACAAAGTTTATATATATACATATAGACTGTTGTCTCCTCATTATGGTCTATATAGACTGTTGTCCGCTCATTAGGGTCTATATAGACTGTTGTCCGCTCATTAGGGTCTATATAGACTGTTGTCTCCTCATTATGGTCTATATAGACTGTTGTCTCCTCATTAGGGTCTATATAGACTGTTGTCCGCTCATTAGGGTCTATATAGACTGTTGTCTCCTCATTAGGCCCTATATAGACTGTTGTCTCCTCATTAGGGTCTATATAGACTGTTGTCTCCTCATTAGGGTCTATATAGACTGTTGTCTCCTCATTAGGGTCTATATAGACTGTTGTCTCCTCATTAGGGTCTATATAGACTGTTGTCTCCTCATTAGGGTCTATATAGACTGTTGCGTTGTTGCTATACTAGTCAGCTAAGTCCATTGGATATTTAAACATATTGGTCTCTAAATCCGTGTCTCAGCACAGTTAGGGAGACTCACGGCGCCGGCCTGAACTGCTTGGCTCATGGGTTGACTGACAACAAACACTACCCAAGACGCATCAACTCATATCGTCATCTGTCTGAAATGGCATGCTATTCCCTGTACAGTATTCTGTACTAGCCGGACCCTATTCAAAAGTAGTATACTATATACTGTACTAGTCAGGCCCTGGTCAAAAGTAGTATACTATATACTGTACTAGCCGGTCCCTGGTCAAAAGTAGTATACTATATACTGTACTAGCCGGGCCCTGGTCAAAAGTAGTATACTATATACTGTACAAGCTGGGCCCTGGTCAAAAGTAGTATACTATATACTGCACTAGCCAGGCCCTGGTCAAAAGTAGTATACTATATACTGTACTAGCTGGGCCCTGGTCAAAAGTAGTATACTATATACTGCACTAGCCGGTCCCTGGTCAAAAGTAGTATACTATATACTGTACTAGCTGGGCCCTGGTCAAAAGTAGTATACTATATACTGTACAAGCTGGGCCCTGGTCAAAAGTAGTATACTATATACTGCACTAGCCAGGCCCTGGTCAAAAGTAGTATACTATATACTGCACTAGCCAGTCCCTGGTCAAAAGTAGTATACTATATACTGTACAAGCTGGGCCCTGGTCAAAAGTAGTATACTATATACTGCACTAGCCAGGCCCTGGTCAAAAGTAGTATACAGTCGTGGCCAAAAGTTTTGAGAAAGACACAAATATTAATTTCTACAAAGTTTGCTGCTTCAGTGTTTTTAGATATTTTTGTCAGATGTTACTATGGAATGCTGAAGTATAATTACAAGCATTTCATATGTGTCAAAGGCTTTTACTGACAATTACATGAAGTTGATGCAAAGAGTCAATATTTACAGTGTTGACCCTTCTTTTTCAAGACCTCTGCGGATTGCCCTGGCATGCTGTGAATTAAGTTCTGAGCCACATCCTGACTGATGGCAGCCCATTCTTGCATAATCAATGCTTGGAGTTTGTCAGAGTTTGTGGGTTTTTGTTTGTCCACCTGCCTCTTGAGGATTGACCACAAGTTCTCAATGAGATTAAGGTCTGGGGAGTTTCCTGGCCATGGACCCAAAATATCGATGTTTTGTTCCCGAGGCACTTAGTTATCACTTTTGCCTTATGGCTAGGTGCTCCATCATGCTGGAAAAGGCATTGTTCGTCACCAAACTGTTCCTGGATGGTTGGCAGAAGTTGCTCTCGGAGGATGTGTTGGTACTGTCATGACGTTGCCCTCTGTGGGTTTTCTATGCACCATCCCCTTACCTCTGTCTCCCACACCCAGGCTGCTGTGTTCAAAAGAGGTCGTAAATTCCTATGAGAAGATCCTGCCTCATGACCCCAGTATAGAGAGAGAGTGAGTTTTCATAGACCAAACATAGGAATTCTTCTACCTCACAGAACTTGACAACCGAACAATATTCAGGTTCTGGAGAAGGTATAAAAGATCGGAGAAGAATCCAGCAACGGACTGGTCCGTTTGTTGCAATTTTGTGAAACTCATGAGAGACAATACGGCCACATTACCATAATCATGTTTATAGAAGTCTCAGGTATGAGTTTTACATCTAAATGGTTGTATAAAATTAATGAATAAGGATGGAACTGTTTGTGAAATTGTGTAATGTGATTTTGGACTGTTTAACCTGTTAGGGCTAGGGGGCAGTATTGACACGGCTGGATAAAAAACGTACCCGATTTAATCTGGTTACTACTCCTGCCCAGTAACTAGAATATGCATATAATTATTGGCTTTGGATAGAAAACACTCCTAAGTTTCTAAAACTGTTTTAATGGTGTCTGTGAGTATAACAGAACTCAAATGGCAGGTCAAAACCTGAGAGATTCCTTTACAGGAAGTGGCCTGTCTGACCATTTATTGTCTTTCTTTGACATCTCTTTCCAAAACGTAGGATCTCTGCGGTAACGTGACACTTCCCACGGCTCCAATAGGCTCTCAGAACCCGGGAAAAACCTGAATGTCGTCATTCCAGCCCCAGGCTGAAACACATTATCGCCTTTCTCAAGTGGCCGATCAAGGGACAGTGGGCTTAGGCGCGTGCACTGGCCTCCCCCGTCTTTGTGTTTTTTCCTCTGTTTACCGAAAAGGAGATTCCCGGTCAGAATATTATCGCTTTTTTACGAGATAAATTGCATAGAAATTGATTTTAAACAGCGGTTGACATGCTTCGAAGTACGGTAATGGAATATTAAGAATTTTTTTGTCACGAATTGCGCCATGCTCGTAACCCTGATTTACCATTTCGGATAGTGTCTGGAACGCACGAACAAAACGGCGCTATTTGGATATAACGATGGATTATTTGGGACCAAACCAACATTTGTTATTGAAGTAGCAGTCCTGGGAGTGCATTCTGACGAAGACAACAAAGGTAATAACATTTTTGTTATAGTAAATCTGATTTTGGTGAAGGCTAAACTTGCCGGGTGTCTAAATAGCTAGCCCGTGATGGCTGGGCTATGTACTTAGAATATTGCAAAATGTGCTTTCACCAAAAAGCTATTTTAAAATCGGACATATCGAGTGCATAGAGGAGTTCTGTATCTATAATTCTTAAAATAATTGTTATGCTTTTTGTGAACGTTTATCGTGAGTAGTTTTGTAAATTGTTAGTAAATTCCCCGGAAGTTTGCGGGGGGTATGCTAGTTCTGAACGTCACATGCTAATGTAAAAAGCTGTTTTTTGATATAAATATGAACTTGATTGAACAAAACATGCATGTATTGTATAACATAATGTCCTAGGGTTGTCATCTGATGAAGATCATCAAAGGTTAGTGCTGCATTTAGCTGTCTTCTGGGTTTTTGTGACATTATATGCTAGCTTGAAAAATGGGTGTCTGATTATTTCTGGCTGGGTACTCTGCTGACATAATCTAATGTTTTGCTTTCGTTGTAAAGCCTTTTTGAAATCGGACAGTGTGGTTAGATTAACGAGAGTCTTGTCTTTAAATAGCTGTAAAATAGTCATATGTTTGAGAAATTGAAGTAATAGGAATTTTAAGGTATTTGAAAATCGCGCGACTGGATTACACTGGCTGTTGCGTAGGTGGGACGAATTCGTCCCGCCTAGCCCAGAGAGGTTAATGAAGGAAACTCCAATTCCCTTTGGAGTCTTAACTAAATTCGAGGACCGCCCATGAGCACAGTTATGGTCTGGCGTCATGGGACAGGCCCTTCTCTGCTCTTCCGAATAAAACCCCGACCTTGGTTTTCTATCCCCAGACCCAGGTTACCTCAATTACGAGATGGCTAAAGGTTGGAGACCAGCTTACCTCGATAACGAGGGCCAAGGTTTGACCATGCATTTCTCTGGCTGAACTATTAACCATACCACGTGGTTAACCTCTCTAGGCTAGGCGGGACGAATTCGTCCCACCTACGTAACAGCCACTTGCAGCCTGTGGCGCGATTTTCAAAATCTTAAAAATCCTATTACTTCAATTTCTCAAACATATGACTATTTTACAGCCATTTAAAGATAAGACTCTCGTTAATCTAACCACACTGTCCGATTTCAAAAAGGCTTTACAACGAAAGCAAAACATTAGATTATGTCAGCAGAGTACCAAGCCAGAAATAATCAGACACCCATTTTTCAAGCCAGCATATAATGTCACCAAAACCCAGATGACAGCTAAATGCAGCACTCACCTTTGATGATCTTCATCAGATGACAACCCTAGGACATTATGTTATACAATACATGCATGTTTTGTTCAATCAAGTTCATATTTATATCAAAAACCAGCTTTTTACATTAGCATGTGACGTTCAGAACTAGCATACCCCCCGCAAACTTACGGGGAATTCGCTAACATTTTACTAAATTACTCACGATAAACGTTCACAAAAAGCATAACAATTATTTTAAGAATTATAGATACAGACCTCCTCTATGCACTCGATATGTCCGATTTTAAAATAGCTTTTTGGTGAAAGCACATTTTGCAATATTCTAAGTACATAGCCCAGGCATCACGGGCTCGCTATTTAGACACCCGGCAAGTTTAGCACTCACCATAATCATATTTACTATTATAAAAATGTCATTACCTTTTGTTGTCTTCGTCAGAATGCACACCCAGGACAGCTACTTCAATAACAAATGTTGGTTTGGTCCAAAATAATCCATCGTTATATCCGAATAGCGGCGTTTTGTTCGTGCGTTCCAGACACTATCCGAAATAGTAAAGAAGTGTCGCGCGCTTGGCGCAATTCCTGACAATAAAATTCAAAGTATTCCATTGCCGTACGTCGAAGCATGTCAACCGCTGTTTAAAATCAATTTTTACGTCATTTTTCTCGTAGAAAAGCGATAATATTCCGACAGGGAATCTCCTTTTCGGCAAACAGAGGAAAAAATCCCAAAGGCGGGGGCGGTCGGGGTCACGCGCATAAGCTAGTGTCTCTTGATGGGCCACTTGAGAAAGGCGATAATGTGTTTCAGCCTGGGGCTGGAATGACGACATTCTCTTTTTTCCCGGGCTCTGAGAGCCTATGGAAGACGTGGGAAGTGTCACGTTAGAGCAGAGATCCTTAGTAAATGATAGAGATGGCAAAGAAGTTCCAGAAATGGTCAGACAGGCCACTTCCTGTAAAGGAATCTCTCAGGTTTTGACCTGCCATTTGAGTTCTGTTATACTCACAGACACCATTCAAACAGTTTTAGAAAATTTAGGGTGTTTTCTATCCATATGTAATAAGTATATGCATATTCTAGTTACTGAGTAGGAGTGGTAACCAGATTAAATCGGGTATGTTTTTTATCCAGCCGTGTCAATGCTGCCCCCTAGCCCTAACAGGTTAAACTCTTAGACTATCGATACCGACAGAAAAAGGACAAGTCTTTGATATTAACCTGTTAGGGCTAGGGGGCAGTATTCACACGGCTGGATAAAAAACATACCCGATTTAATCTGGTTACGACACGAATGTATGTCACTCTGAACTATCCATTCTAACCACGACAGAGCGAGAGAGAGAGGGCAGACAGACTCTCCAACAGAAACAAACTTTTCAACAGAGATCCAGACGACACACTGAGCATAAATATATATATTGATTGCAGTTGTTCCCGAATGAACTGAAGGCACTCTGTAGTGCCTTCTCAGTTGACCCCCCTTTTGCCTAACAAGCCGCCATGCCGGTTTAGCCCACTAGGGCACATTCCTCTATCATTTCTTGTAACGATATCTACTGTTTGTTATGCATTTCTGTGAATCACTTAGTTAGTAAATAAATGATTTTAAGACAAATGATGTATGGATGACTCATAGTGAAATTACTCATTTGTAATTATAGTATGGTCAGGGCGTGGCAGGGGGTGTTTGTTTTGTGTATTTTGGGGTATTTTGGTTCTAGGGGATTTTGGTTCTAGTTTTCTATTTCTATGTTTCTTTTTCTATGTGTGGCCAAGTATGGCTTCCAATCAGAGGCAGGTGTCTTTCGTTGTCTCTGATTGGAAGCCATACTTAGGCAGCCTGTTTTTCCTGTGTTTTTGTGGGTGGTTGTTTTTCATATAGTCGTAGTACCTTACGCAACTGTCGTTTTGTCGTTTGTTAGTATTTTTGTTTAAGTGTTCACTTTAACCTCTATGGGCTAGGTGGGACGCCCACCTACTCAACAGCCAGTGTAATTCAAAAACCTCAAAAATGCAAAAACTTAAATTTTTCAAACATATGACTATTTTACACCATTTTAAAGACAAGACTCTCGTTAATCTAACCACACTGTCCGATTTCAAAAAGGCTTTACAACGAAAGCAAAACATTAGATTATGTCAGCAGAGTACCCAGCCAGAAATAATCAGACACCCATTTTTCAAGCTAGCATATAATGTCACATAAACCCAAACCACAGCTAAATGCAGCACTAACCTTTGATGATCTTCATCAGATGACAACCCTAGGACATTGTTATACAATACATGCATGTTTTGTTCAATCAAGTTCATATTTATATCAAAAACCAGCTTTTTACATTAGCATGTGACTAGCATGTGACTAGCATTCCCACCAAACACTGCCGGTGAATTTACTAAATTACTCACGATAAACGTTCACAAAAAGCATAACAATTATTTTAAGAATTATAGATACAGAACTCCTCTATGCACTCGATATGTCCGATTTTAAAATAGCTATATACTGCACTAGCTGGGCCCTGGTCAAAAGTAGAATTCTATTTACTGCACTAGCCGTTTCCTGGTCAAAAATAGTATACTATTTACTGCACTAGCCGGGTCCTGGTCAATAGTAGTTGTCACAGCTGTCTTCAGAAATGGACCAAAATGCAGCAGAGTTAGTATTCATCCTTCAATTTAATTAGAACGAACACTATACAAGAACAAAAACAAGGAAACTGACAGCCAACAGTCCTGTCAGGTGCAACCACACTAAACAAGAAACAATTACCCACAACCCCAAAGAAAAACACACACTCCTATATAGGACTCCCAATCAAAGGCAACTCAACACACCTGCCTTCAATTGGGAGTCCTAATCACCAACACAATCATTCACACACACAAAAACCCTGTCACATCCTGACCAAAACTAATCCAATTGCTCCCTCTGCTGGTCAGGATGTGACAGTAGTATAGTCAAAAGTAGTATACTATTTACTGTACTAGCCGGTCCCTGGTCAAAAGTAGTATACTATTTACTGCACTCGCCGGACCCTGGTCAATAGTAGTATACTATATATATATATATATACTATACTGTGTGCTTACAGTGGAGCATCCGAGGGATCTTCTCCCTACAAGAGTAGGACTGGAGGCAGACGCAGCACTCCATGTCCTCACTCGTCAGACCCATGGCTGGATGGCTGGGGTGTGGATGGATGGATGGATGGATGGATGGATGGATGGATGGATGGATGGATGGATGGATGGATGGATGGATGGATGAATGGATGGATGAATGGATGGATGGATGGATGGCTGGACGGATGGATGGACGGATGGATGGATGGAGCACAGAGGAATTCTGGACGGACAGTCAGTGTCTGGGCAGGAAGATGTGCGGTTTAAACGCTGGTCTGAGGTCAGTGTTCCCCTTGCGGTTTATTCAGGTCCTGGTTTGGATTTGATGAGGTTGAGCTGATCCTAGATCTGTGCTTTGGAGCGTAGGTCAGGAATCTGTAAAAGACATTAAGATGTTAAATTAAATTAAATTACTTCATCACTGGCACTATGTAAACATATATAATGTAGTAACATATCTTAAATCAACAGGCAATATTTTACTTACAAGCTCTGGAAGATTTTCAGCACAGCGACCAACTATCCAACGATAAAACTTTGTGTGTGAGAGAGAAGAGTGTGTGCTCTTATTTTAAGCCTTAAGGTAGGAAACAAAATTCAGTTATTTTCCCAGAAAGGGCGGTCTCTCACCTCCTCTACTCTCAGGTGAGGCAGGAAAGTTCCATGGAACGATGTAAACACTTCCAGGTCACTTCTATAGCATAGTAGGTCACTTCAGGAGAATTGCCAGGGCCGTGTATTGACATTTTGATAAGTTAATTATCTAATGAAGGTAAATGAATCAACAATCCATTATGAATTAGTAGTTATGTAGTATGGATAATAAACTGTAAGTCAATGTACTGAACATTAGTCCCATCAAGTCTAGACATGGGTGTGTGAGATACCGGGAGTAGCCTTCAAGGTCCTCCTAATCTATGGGGAAAGGAACAAGCAGTGCTGGAACAGTGGTGGGAGGTCAAGGAAGAGATACTGTTCACCTACTGTCTGTGCGTATGTGTGTGCATAGGTTATCTACGGTGGGTGTGGAGGTGTGTGCTTAAGGGGAGAGAGAGGATAAAATGAACATCTTTGTTATTTGGACCTCAGAACTTTCTCTGAATAAACTGTACAAGACCTTTTGCAGAAAGCTGAATCCTTGCCTAATTATTAACCCAGTGTCTTACAAACCCTGGGGATTAGTCAAGGATATATTGATTGTTAATTTATAGCATTAGGATAGAAAATTCCTTTGACACATTTACAGGGCAGGTGTTCATGTCTACAAAGGGCACATAGACTGAGTGTATAAAAGGTGTTTCTAATGTTTGGGTCAGTCAGTGTACGTCCAGTTTATGATGGATCAATCTTCTTTGGAGGAGAATTTTCACAAGAGAGGTGGGATCATTTGTAGAACCCTTTCTTTGGACTTGTAGAATCCTGTCTGCGGACTTGTAGAATCCTATCTGTGGAATTGCAGAACCCTCTCTGTGGACTTGAAGAACCCTCTCTGTGGACTTGTAGAACCCTCTCTGTGGACTTGTAGAACCCTCTCTGTGTACGTGCCTGGTTATTGTAGTGTTTATGTACAGAATCAGTTCAATGGAAGCAGTTTCTCTTCTAGATAATAGTCACAGTTCAGTGGAAGAAGTTGTTGATCTTCTCCTATGACCCTTTAATGACTCACTTATCTTACAGTATATGGTATACCTGTATATTGTGGATGACGTTGTGGATGACGTTTATTATAGTTTATATGGATCCCAGGACACCATGGAATTGTCAGGTGTTAATGAGTGAGTGGGCTGTCCAGTTGTTTTACCATAAAAATCTGATGAATTGATGGATGAATGAAACCCAAATCAGGAGAGTTTCAGGCTGCTGTGTTGTTATTGTTTTAAAGTCACATGTTTCTACTAAAATCAGGTCACATGTTCAGTGGAAACCTTGTAAACAACCACTCTAAACGGTCAATTAGAAAACAGTCTCCCTGCTGAAACTTGTAAATAAACAGGCTTGACTTGTAATTGACAAATGATGACGGCTCTTCTTTAGGTTCACCTGGAAATTCCAGGTGATTCACGCCTGTCTATTCACAATGTCAGCTAAGTGCCAACCACTAACGCATAACAGACACAAACAAACAAATGTATTCCATGGACAAAACATACAATTTCACGTCGCATAATTAAGCATTGAATTTGTGTGTATCTCACTAATGAATTCCTATCATTAAAGGGCCAGAACAAGAGACTGAAAGAGCTTTGTCAAAGTCTTCTGCTAGCTTCTAATTGTTATTTTTCTGCTTTCTGAAGTAATGACTAAGCTGCACACTAAAACAACGTGAGCTAAATGACAGTAAATGATGAGTAATTCTGCTAGCCAGGGACGGTAACCAGCTCTACCGTCAGCCCTGTTTGGTAACACAGGGACATTTGTCCCAAATGGAACCCTATTCCCTATATAGTGCACTACTTTAAAGGCAAAGGCTCAGGTCAAAAGTAGGGCACTACATATGGAACAGGGTAGCATTTGGGACACAGCCAGGGACAATAGAGCTGCCTACTTCTCTGACAGACACCTCAAGGCTACAATTATCAAGAAAGGTTAAGAACAATAAACCAAAAAGGAGCCATAAAATATACATATCAAACACAAAGTTTATATATATACATATAGACTGTTGTCTCCCGGTCGACGGCTCCTCATGGGTCTATATAGACTGTTGTCTCCTCATTATGGTCTATATAGACTGTTGTCTCCTCATTAGGGTCTATATAGACTGTTGTCTCCTCATTATGGTCTATATAGACTGTTGTCTCCTCATTAGGGTCTATATAGACTGTTGTCTCCTCATTAGGGTCTATATAGACTGTTGTCTCCTCATTAGGGTCTATATAGACTGTTTTCTCCTCATTAGGGTCAAAATAGACTGTTGCGTTGTTGCGATACTAGTCAGCTAAGTCCATTGGATATTTAAACATATTGGTCTCTAAATCCGTGTCTCAGCACAGTTAGGGAGACTCACGGCGCCGGCCTGAACTGCTTGGCTCATGGGTTGACTGACAACAAACACTACCCAAGACGCATCAACTCATATCGTCATCTGTCTGAAATGGCATGCTATTCCCTGTACAGTATTCTGTACTAGCCGGACCCTAGTCAAAAGTAGTATACTATATACTGTACTAGTCAGGCCCTGGTCAAAAGTAGTATACTATATACCGTACTAGCCGGTCCCTGGTCAAAAGTAGTATACTATATACTGTACTAGCTGGGCCCTGGTCAAAAGTAGTATACTATATACTGCACTAGCCGGTCCCTGGTCAAAAGTAGTATACAGTCGTGGTCAAAAGTTTTGAGAAAGACACAAATATTAATTTCTACAAAGTTTGCTGCTTCAGTGTTTTTTGATATTTTTGTCAGATGTTACTATGGAATGCTGAAGTATAATTACAAGCATTTCATATGTGTCATAGGCTTTTACTGACAATTACATGAAGTTGATGCAAAGAGTCAATATTTACAGTGTTGACCCTTCTTTTTCAAGACCTCTGCAATCCGCCCTGGCATGCTGTGAATTAACTTCTGGGCCACATCCTGACTGATGGCAGCCCATTCTTGCATAATCAATGCTTGGAGTTTGTCAGAGTTTGTGGGTTTTTGTTTGTCCACCTGCCTCTTGAGGATTGACCACAAATTCTCAATGGGATTAAGGTCTGGGGAGTTTCCTGGCCATGGACCCAAAATATCGATGTTTTGTTCCCGAGCCACTTAGTTATCACTTTTGCCTTATGGGTAGGTGCTCCATCATGCTGGAAAAGGCATTGTTCGTCACCAAACTGTTCCTGGATGGTTGGCAGAAGTTGCTCTCGGAGAATGTGTTGGTACTGTCATGACGTTGCCCTCTTTGGGTTTTCTATGCACCATTCCCCTACCTCTGTCTCCCACACCCAGGCTGCTGTGGTCAGAAGAGGTCGTAAATTCCTATGAGAAGATCCTGCCTCATGGCCCCAGTATAGAGAGAGAGTGAGTTTTCATAGACCAAACAAAGGAATTCTTCTACCTCACAGAACTTGACAACCAAACAATATTCAGGTTCTGGAGAATGTATAAAAGATCGGAGAAGAATCCAGCAACGGACTGGTCCGTTTGGTGCAATTTTGTAAAACTCATGAGAGACAATACGGCCACATTACCATAATCATGTTTATAGAAGTCTCAGGTATGAGTTTTACATCTAAATGGTTGTATAAAATGAATGAATAAGGATGGAACTGTTTGTGAAATTGTGTAATGTGATTTTGGACTGTTTAATGAAGGAAACTCCAATTCCCTTTGGAGTCTTAACTAAATTCGAGGACCGCCCATGAGCACAGTTATGGTCTGGCGTCATGGGACAGGCCCTTCTCTGCTCTTCCGAATAAAACCCCCACCTTGGTTTTCTATCCCCAGACCGAGCTTACCTCAATTACGAGATGGCTAAAGGTTGGAGACCAGCTTACCTCGATAACGAGAGGGCCAAGGTTTGACCATGCATTTCTCTGGCTGAACTTTTAACCATACCACGTGGTTAAACTCCTAGACTATCGATACCGACAGAATAAGGACAAGTCTTTGATATTAATTACTAGTCTGCAGCTAGGAATTCGGTATCATTGAACGCGAAGACCGACAACCGCCGAAAACAGCTATTCTATAACGACATGAATGTATGTCACTCTGAACTATCCATTCTAACCACGACAGAGAGAGAGAGAGGGCAGACAGACTCTCCAACAGAAACAAACTTTTCAACAGAGATCCAGACGACACACTGAGCATAAATATATATATTGATTGCAGTTTTTCCCGAATGAGTGAGCGTTCATGTGCAAAGATTTAGCATTTCAATTGTTATAATTATCAACTCTGTAGTGCCTTCTCAGTTGACCCCCCTTTTGCCTAACAAGCCGCCATGCCGGTTTAGCCCACTAGGGCACATTCCTCTATCATTTCTTGTAACGATATCTACTGTTTGTTATGCATTTCTGTGAATTACTTAGTTAGTAAATAAATGATTTTAAGACAAATGATGTATGGATGACTCATAGTGAAGACTGGGTTCATGCAGATAACCAACAATTTACGATGTTTGGAATGAGACTGATGTGAGGTAACTAATTCGTCATTAATCAGAAGACTAATAGATCAGATATTATAATATCTGAAAGTTGTATTAGGAAAATTATAACTTTTTAATCTGAATATTTTCCTTGGTGTCCCTACCTCCTAGTTAATTACAGTTACACAATTAATCAGTTTAATCGAGGAATAATAATTACAGAGTTATTTGTGTGACGTCCTGACCAGTAAAGGGGTCATTTGTAATTATAGTATGGTCAGGGCGTGGCAGGGGGTGTTTGTTTTGTGTATTTTGGGGTATTTTGGTTCTAGGGGATTTTGGTTCTAGTTTTCTATTTCTATGTTTCTTTTTCTATGTGTGGCCAAGTATGGCTTCCAATCAGAGGCAGGTGTCTTTCGTTGTCTCTGATTGGAAGCCATACTTAGGCAGCCTGTTTTTCCTGTGTTTTTGTGGGTGGTTGTTTTTCATATAGTCGTAGTACCTTACGCAACTGTCGTTTTGTCGTTTGTTAGTATTTTTGTTTAAGTGTTCACTTTAATCAAAATAAAGAAAGAAGATGAGCACTATACCCACTGCGCCTTGGTCTGTCCCTTACGACGTATGTGACAATTTGATAAATATGTCTTCACTTTTATTGATGCCAAAGACACGACAGTACCATTCTTTATTCATGGTTGTGTTGTTCGACAAAATTGTGAGTGAGCCCACTCCCTTGGCTGAGAAGCTACCCCACACATGAATGGTCTCAGGATGCTTTACTGTTAGCATGACACAGGACTGATGGTAGCGCTCACCTTGTCTTCTCCGGACAAGCTTTTTTCCAGATGCCCCAAACAATCGGAAAGGGGATTCATCAGAGAAAATGACTTTACTCCAGTCCTCAGCAGTCCAATCCCTGTACCTTTTGCAGAATATCTGTCTGTCCCTGATGTTTTTCCTGGAGAGAAGTGGCTTCTTTGCTGCCCTTCTTGACACCAGGCCATCCTCCAAAAGTCTTCACCTCACTGTGCGTGCAGATTCACTCACACCTGCCTGCTGCCATTCCTGAGCAAGCGCTGTACTGGAGGTGCCCCGATCCCACAGCTGAATCAACTTTAGGAGACGGTCCGCACTTGCTGGACTTTCTTGGGCGCCTTGAAGCCTTCTTCACAACAATTAAACCGCTCTCCTTGAAGTTCTTGATGATCTGATAAATGGTTGATTTAGGTGTAATCTTACTGGCAGCAATTTCCTTGCCTGTGAAGCCTTTTTTGTGCAAAGCAATGATGACGACACGTGTTTCCTTGCAGGTAACCATGATTGACAGAGGAAGAACAATGATTCCAAGCACCACCCTCCTTTTGATGCTTCCAGTCTGTTATTCAAACTCAATCAGCATGACAGACCGATCTCCAGCATCGTCCTCGTGGCAGCGCTGAAATGCAGTGGAAATGTTTTTTGGGGGATTCAGTTCATTTGAATGGCAAAGAGGGACTTTGCAATTCATCTGATCACTCTTCATAACATTCTGGAGTATATGGAAATTGCCATCATACAAATTGAGGCAGCAGAATTTGTGAAAATTAATATTTGTGTCATTCTCAAAACTTTTGGCCACGATTGTACTATATACTGCACTAGCCGGGCCCTGGTCAAAAGTAGTATACTATTTACTGCACTAGCCGGGCCCTGGTCAAAAGTAGTATACTATATACTTCACTAGCTAGACCCTGTTCAAAAGTAGTATACTATATACTGCACTAGCCGGGCCCTGGTCAAAAGTAGTATACTATATACTGCACTAGCCGGGCCCTGGTCAAAAGTAGTATACTATATACTGCACTAGCTGGGTCCTGGTCAAAAGTAGTATACTATATACTACACTAGCCGGGTCCTGGTCAAAAGTAGTATACTATATACTGCACTAGCCGGGTCCTGGTCAAAAGTAGTATACTATATACTGTACTAGACGGGAATTAACACCTCCAACTCTTTTAGGGGTCCATAAATAGTTGGATATCGGACAGTTACTTTCCTAATGTAATGATAATAATAAGCAATTTCACACTCTTAGACAGGGTTATTTTAAAGTAGATGTATTTATTTACCAATAAATATAATCCCAATATAAAAAAACATGCTCTTTAAACAGAACAGATAAATAAAACATGTAAAATGAGGATAAACAAATCCACCTTCCTTTATATGGGGGATTGGAAATGATGCAGACAATTACATTGATAAAAGCAACAATCAATCTGCAATATTAAAGCTGTTATAAAACGATGTAATAATAAATACTAAACATCCACTTCCCTTCACGAAGTAATACACCTTTTATCAAATGATTAAACATCTATTATAATCATTGTTCACAGTATATTGTATTGTACACAGCACACAGTCTCTAACCTTCACCCCTTTATCTATCTATCTATCTATCTATCTATCTATCTATCTATCTATCTATCTATCTATCTATCTATCTATCTATCTATCTATCTATCTATCTATCTATCTATCTATCTATCTATCTATCTATCTATCTATCTATCTATCTATCTATCTATCTATCTATCTATCTATCTATCTATCTATCTATCTATCTATCTATCTATCTATCTATCTATCTATCTATCTATCTATCTATCTATCTATCTATATCTATCTATCTATCTATATCTATCTATCTATCTATCTATCTATCTATCTATCTATCTATCTATCTATCTATCTATCTATCTATCTATCTATCTATCTATCTATCTATCTATCTATCTATCTATCTATCTATCTATCCTTTATTATTATTTAACCCTTATTTTACCAGGTAAGTTGACTGAGAACATTACACATACCCAAAGTCAATCAAACCCTAAGAATATTAATAATTTGTTCTATCTTGCGTCATTATTGAAAATCCCCGGTCGGTCCTGTTTAGTGAATTAGCTTCATTACTCAATGAGTATCTCCTACTCTGAAATGGTAACATCCAGTGTTCTTTATCTCTGCTCTTCGTCTTCAAGGTTTACAGTACATTGTGCTTCATCCTCCTCAGGAAATTCTGTAGTTTGAGCCTCAGGCCACAATGCCTTGATGGAGACCTGGAGGACAGGAGAGTAGGGGGAAAGAAACAGAGTAGGCAGAGAGAGAAAGAGAGAGAGAGAGAGAGAGAGAGAGAGAGAGAATTACAGTTTAGTAATTGAACAGACTTCTGAACCTAAAAAGGAAGCTGTACAAGCTGCATAATACAATCATAATACGATCAAAGTAAAGAAACTGTCACCTAAAGTAAAACCATCACAGTACAACAATACAACTGATGAAGAGAGAAATCAAGACCAATAGATGTAGTGATACAGAAAGGGAGAGAGCAAAGAGAGAGAAAGGGAGAGATACGAGAGAGAGACAGAGAGAACAAGAGAGATACGAGAGAGAGAGAGAGAGAGCGAGAGAGAGAGAACAAGAGATACGAGAGAAACAGCGAGAGAGAGAAAGAAAAAAAGCAGAGCGCTGCAAAGTGGAGAGTGATATCAGAGAGTGATAGCAGAGAGTGATTGCAGAGAGTGATAGCAGAGAGTGATATCAGAGAGTGATAGCAGAGAGTGATATCAGAGAGTGATAGCAGAGAGTGATAGCAGAGAGTGATAGCAGAGAGTGATATCAGAGAGTGATATCAGAGAGTGATAGCAGAGAGTGATAGCAGAGAGTGATAGCAGAGAGTGATAGCAGAGAGTGATATCAGAGAGTGATATCAGAGAGTGATAGCAGAGAGTGATAGCAGAGAGTGATAGCAGAGAGTGATAGCAGAGAGTGATAGCAGAGAGTGATAGCAGAGAGTGATAGCAGAGAGTGATATCAGAGAGTGATAGCAGAGAGTGATAGCAGAGAGTGATATCAGAGAGAGATCGCAAAAGAGACAGAACAAAATGAGAGGAAGAACAGAGAGCAGAGGAAGATTTCTCCAGGTTTCTAAATCAGTCTATCAATCCATCCACCTTTGCCTGGGGTACTCACCATGTGTACGGTGTAGTGGTTTGTGTCTGTCTGTTAGCTTCCTTCCACTGTTCTTCCTCTTCCTCCTCCTCCTCTTCCTGTTGTGTGTCTAGTATCTGGTCCCAGATCTCAGTGTTAACCCACAGCGACCCCGGCAGGGTGAGGCTGGGCTCGGTGCAGGTGATCCAACGGCACAGTGGGCAGCAGACTGTCAGTAGGCCGCTCTGGTGCCTGGACATCGCCTGCAAGCACAGCCCACAGACTGTGTGCTTACAGTGGAGCATCCGAGGGATCTTCTCCCTACGAGAGTAGGATTGGAGGCAGACGCAGCACTCCATGTCCTCACTCATCAGACCCATGGCTGGATGGCTGGGGTGTGGATGGATGGATGGATGGATGGATATACGGCTGGAGCACAGAGGAACTCTAGACAGAGAGTCAGTGTCTGGGCAGGAAGACGTGGGGTTTAAACGCTGGTCTGAGGTCAGTGTTCCCCTTGTGGTTTATTAAGGTCCTGGTTTGGATTTGATGAGGATGAGCTGATCCTAAATCTGTGCTTTGGAGCGTAGGTCAGGAATCTGCAAAAGACATTAAGATGTTAAAATAAATTAAATTAGACTCAGTGACTTCATCACTGGCACTATGTTAACATATATAATGTAATAACATATCTTAAATCAACAGGCTGTCATGTTTTTCTGAAAAGACATGAAGAAAAAATATCTTTAAAAATATCACACACATTTATAACATCCATAGTTATCAGATATAGATAAACCTTTTCACTTTTATCATTATCAATGAGAGGCAATATTTTACTTACAGGTTCTTGAAGATTGTCAGCACAGCGAACCAACTATCTAACGACAAAACTTTGTGTGTGAGAGAGAAGAGTGTGTGCTCTTATTTTAAGCCTTGAGGGAGGAAACAAAATTCAGTTATTTTCCCAGAAAGGGCGGTTTCTCACCTCCTCTACTCTCAGGTGAGGCAGGAAAGTTCCATGGAAAGAGTTAAACACTTCCAGGTCACTTCTATACCATAGTAGGTCACGTCAGGAGAATTGCCAGGGCCGTGTATTGACATTTTGAGGGGGAGCATTTGTAGAACACTTTCTGTGGACTTGTAGAACCCTCTCTGTGGACTTGAAGAACCCTCTCTGTGGACTTGTAGAACCCTCTCTGTGGACTTGTAGAACCCTCTCTGTGGACTTGTAGAACCATCTCTGTGTACGTGCCTGGTTATTGTAGTGTTTATGTACAGAATCAGTTCAATGGAAGCAGTTTCTCTTCTAGATAAGAGAAAATTGTTTTAAAGTCACGTGTTTCTAATAAAATCAAGTCACAAGTTCAGTGGAAACCTTGTAAACAACCACTCTAAACGGTCAATTAGAAATCAGTCTCCCTGTTGAAACTTGTAAATAAACAGGATTGATTTTGAATTGATCATTTACTACGGCTCTACTTTTTGTTCACCTGGAAATTCCACGTAGTAATACATGCCTGTCTGTTGACAATGTCTATGTGTCAACCACGCACGCACAACAGACACACAAACAAATACATTTATTCCATGAACAAAACATACAATTTCACGTCACATATTTAAGCATGGAATGTGGGTGTATCTCACTAATGAATTCCTATCATTAAAGGGCCAGAACAAGAGACTGAAAGAGCTTTGTCAAAGTCTTCTGCTAGCTTCTAATTGTTATTTTTCTGCTTTCTGAAGTAATGACTAAGCTGCACACTAAAACAACGTGAGCTAAATGACAGTAAATGATGAGTAATTCTGCTAGCCAGGGACGGTAACCAGCTCTACCATCAGCCCTGTTTCGTAACACAGGGACTTTGTCCCAAATGGAACCCTATTCCCTATATAGTGCACTACTTTAAAGGCAAAGGCTCTGGTCAAAAGTAGTGCACTACATATGGAACAGGGTAGCATTTGGGACACAGCCAGGGACAATAGAGCTGCCTACTTCTCTGACAGACACCTCAAGGCTACAATTATCAAGAAAGGTTAAGAACAATGAACCAAAAAGGAGCCATAAAATATACATATCAAACACAAAGTCTATATATATACATATAGACTGTTGTCTCCTCATTATGGTCTATATAGACTGTTGTCTCCTCATTAGGGTCTATATAGACTGTTGTCTCCTCATTAGGGTCTATATAGACTGTTGTCTCCTCATTAGGGTCTATATAGACTGTTGTCTCCTCATTAGGGTCTATATAGACTGTTGTCTCCTCATTAGGGTCTATATAGACTGTTGTCTCCTCATTAGGGTCTATATAGACTGTTGTCTCCTCATTAGGGTCTATATAGACTGTTGTCTCCTCATTATGGTCTATATAGACTGTTGTCTCCTCATTATGGTCTATATAGACTGTTGTCTCCTCATTGGGGTCTATATAGACTGTTGTCCGCTCATTAGGGTCTATATAGACTGTTGTCTCCTCATTAGGGTCTATATAGACTGTTGTCTCCTCATTAGGGTCTATATAGACTGTTTTCTCCTCATTAGGGTCTATATAGACTGTTGTCTCCTCATTAGGGTCTATATAGACTGTTGTCTCCTCACTAGGGTCTATATAGACTGTTGTCTCCTCATTAGGGTCTATATAGACTGTTGTCTCCTCATTAGGGTCTATATAGACTGTTGTCCGCTCATTAGGGTCTATATAGACTGTTGTCTCCTCATTAGGGTCTATATAGACTGTTTTCTCCTCATTAGGGTCAAAATAGACTGTTGCGTTGTTGCTATACTAGTCAGCTAAGTCCATTGGAGATTTAAACATATTGGTCTCTAAATCCGTGTCTCAGCACAGTTAGGGAGACTCACGGAGCCGGCCTGAACTGCTTGGCTCATGGGTTGACTGACAACAAACACTACCCAAGACGCATCAACTCATATCGTCATCTGTCTGAAATGGCATTCTATTCCCTGTACAGTATTCTCTACTAGCCGGACCCTAGTCAAAAGTAGTATACTATATACTGTACTAGTCAGGCCCTGGTCAAAAGTAGTATACTATATACCGTACTAGCCGGTCCCTGGTCAAAAGTAGTATACTATATACTGTACTAGCTGGGCCCTGGTCAAAAGTAGTATACTATATACTGCACTAGCCGGTCCCTGGTCAAAAGTAGTATACAGTCGTGGCCAAAAGTTTTGAGAAAGACACAAATATTAATTTCTACAAAGTTTGCTGCTTCAGTGTTTTTAGATATTTTTGTCAGATGTTACTATGGAATGCTGAAGTATAATTACAAGCATTTCATAAGTGTCAAAGGCTTTTACTGACAATTACATGAAGTTGATGCAAAGAGTCAATATTTACAGTGTTGACCCTTCTTTTTCAAGACCTCTGCAATCCGCCCTGGCATGCTGTGAATTAACTTCTGGGCCACATCCTGACTGATGGCAGCCCATTCTTGCATAATCAATGCTTGGAGTTTGTCAGAGTTTGCGGGGTTTTGTTTGTCCACCTGCCTCTTGAGGATTGACCACAAATTCTCAATGGGATTAAGGTCTGGGGAGTTTCCTGGCCATGGACCCAAAATATCGATGTTTTGTTCCCGAGCCACTTAGTTATCACTTTTGCCTTATGGCTAGGTGCTCCATCATGCTGGAAAAGGCATTGTTCGTCACCAAACTGTTCCTGGATGGTTGGCAGAAGTTGCTCTCGGAGGATGTGTTGGTACTGTCATGACGTTGCCCTCTTTGGGTTTTCTATGCACCATTCCCCTACCTCTGTCTCCCACACCCAGGCTGCTGTGGTCAGAAGAGGTCGTAAATTCCTATGAGAAGATCCTGCCTCATAGCCCCAGTATAGAGAGAGAGTGAGTTTTCATAGACCAAACAAAGGAATTCTTCTACCTCACAGAACTTGACAACCAAACAATATTCAGGTTCTGGAGAATGTATAAAAGATCGGAGAAGAATCCAGCAACGGACTGGTCCGTTTGGTGCAATTTTGTAAAACTCATGAGAGACAATACGGCCACATTACCATAATCATGTTTATAGAAGTCTCAGGTATGAGTTTTACATCTAAATGGTTGTATAAAATGAATGAATAAGGATGGAACTGTTTGTGAAATTGTGTAATGTGATTTTGGACTGTTTAATGAAGGAAACTCCAATTCCCTTTGGAGTCTTAACCTGTTAGGGCTAGGGGGCAGTATTGACACGGCTGGATAAAAAAACATACCCGATTCAATCTGGTTACCACTCCTACCCAGTAACTAGAATATGCATATACTTATTACATATGGATAGAAAACACCCTACATTTTCTAAAACTGTTTGAATGGTGTCTGTGAGTATAACAGAACTCATTTGGCAGGCAAAACCCTGAGACATTTTCTGACAGGAAGTGGATACCTGATGTGTTGTATTGCCTTTAAACCTATCCCATTGAAAAACACAGGGGCTGAGGAATATTTTGGCACTTCCTATTGCTTCCACTAGATGTCACCAGCCTTTACAAAGTGTTTTGAGTCTTCTGGAGGGAGATCTGACCGAACAAGAGCCATGGAACGATGATGTCCCATTAGACACCTGGCGCGCGAGTTCATGTTGGGTACCCTCGTTCCAATACGTTATAAAAGAGTATGCATTCGTCCACCTTGAATATTATTCATGTTCTGGTTAAAAAAGGCCCTAATGATTTATGCTATACAACGTTTGACATGTTTGAACGAACGTAAATATATTTTTTCCCCTCGTTCATGACGAGAAGTCCGGCTGGCTTAGATCATGTGCTAACAAGACAGAGATTTTTGGACATAAATGATGAGCTTTTTTGAACAAAACTACATTCGTTATGGACCTGTGATACCTGGAAGTGACATCTGATGAAGAGAATCAAAGGTAATGGATTATTTACATAGTATTTTCGATTTTAGATCTCCCCAACATGACGTCTAGTCTGTATCGCAACGCGTATTTTTCTGGGCGCAGTGCTCAGATTATTGCAAAGTGTGATTTCCCAGTAAGGTTATTTTTAAATCTGGCAAGTTGATTGCGTTCAAGAGATGTAAATCTATAATTCTTTAAATGACAATGTAATATTTTACCAATGTTTTCTAATTTTAATTATTTAATTTGTGACGCTGACTTGACTGCCGGTTATTGGAGGGAAACGATTTCCTCAACATCAATGCCATAGTAAAACGCTGTTTTTGGATATAAATATGAACTTGATAGAACTAAAAATGCATGCATTGTCTAACATAATGTCCTAGGAGTGTCATCTGATGGAGATTGTAAAAGGTTAGTGCATCATTTTAGCTGGTTTTATGGTTTTGGTGACCCTGTCTTTCAATTGACAAAACATTACACACAACTCTTGTAAATGTACTGTCCTAACATACTCTAAATTTATGCTTTCGCCGTAAAACCTTTTTGAAATCGTAAAACGTGGTTATATTAAGGAGATGTTTATCTTTCAAAGGGTGTAAAATAGTTGTATGTTTGAAAAATTTGAATTTTGACATTTATTTGGATTCAAATTTGCCGCTCTTGAAATGCACATGCTGTTGATGGAGTGCACCACGGGTGGCACGCTAGCGTCCCACCTAGCCCATAGAGGTTAACTAAATTCGAGGACCGCCCATGAGCACAGTTATGGTCTGGCGTCATGGGACAGGCCCTTCTCTGCTCTTCCGAATAAAACCCCCACCTTGGTTTTCTATCCCCAGACCGAGCTTACCTCAATTACGAGATGGCTAAAGGTTGGAGACCAGCTTACCTCGATAACGAGAGGGCCAAGGTTTGACCATGCATTTCTCTGGCTGAACTTTTAACCATACCACGTGGTTAAACTCTTAGACTATCGATACCGACAGAATAAGGACAAGTCTTTGATATTAATTACTAGTCTGCAGCTAGGAATTCGTTATCATTGAACGCGAAGACCGACAACCGCCGAAAACAGCTATTCTATAATGACATGAATGTATGTCACTCTGAACTATCCATTCTAACCACGACAGAGAGAGAGAGAGAGAGGGCAGACAGACTCTCCAACAGAAACAAACTTTTCAACAGAGATCCAGACGACACACTGAGCATAAATATATATATTGATTGCAGTTTTTCCCGAATGAGTGAGCGTTCATGTGCAAAGATTTAGCATTTCAATTGTTATAATTATCAACTCTGTAGTGCCTTCTCAGTTGACCCCCCTTTTGCCTAACAAGCCGCCATGCCGGTTTAGCCCACTAGGGCACATTCCTCTATCATTTCTTGTAACGATATCTACTGTTTGTTATGCATTTCTGTGAATTACTTAGTTAGTAAATAAATGATTTTAAGACAAATGATGTATGGATGACTCATAGTGAAGACTGGGTTCATGCAGATAACCAACAATTTACGATGTTTGGAATGAGACTGATGTGAGGTAACTAATTCGTCATTAATCAGAAGACTAATAGATCAGATATTATAATATCTGAAAGTTATATTAGGAAAATTATAACTTTTTAATCTGAATATTTTCCTTGGTGTCCCTACCTCCTAGTTAATTACAGTTACACAATTAATCAGTTTAATCGAGGAATAATAATTACAGAGTTATTTGTGTGACGTCCTGACCAGTAAAGGGGTCATTTGTAATTATAGTATGGTCAGGGCGTGGCAGGGGGTGTTTGTTTTGTGTATTTTGGGGTATTTTGGTTCTAGGGGATTTTGGTTCTAGTTTTCTATTTCTATGTTTCTTTTTCTATATGTGGCCAAGTATGGCTTCCAATCAGAGGCAGGTGTCTTTCGTTGTCTCTGATTGGAAGCCATACTTAGGCAGCCTGTTTTTCCTGTGTTTTTGTGGGTGGTTGTTTTTCATATAGTCGTAGTACCTTACGCAACTGTCGTTTTGTCGTTTGTTAGTATTTTTGTTTAAGTGTTCACTTTAACCTCTATGGGCTAGGTGGGACGCCCACCTACTCAACAGCCAGTGTAATCCCGTGGCGCGTTATTCAAAAACCTCAAAAATGCAACAACTTCAATTTTTCAAACATATGACTATTTTACACCATTTTAAAGACAAGACTCTCGTTAATCTAACCACACTGTCCGATTTCAAAAAGGCTTTACAACGAAAGCAAAACATTAGATTATGTCAGCAGAGTACCCAGCCAGAAATAATCAGACACCCATTTTTCAAGCTAGCATATAATGTCACATAAACCCAAACCACAGCTAAATGCAGCACTAACCTTTGATGATCTTCATCAGATGACAACCCTAGGACATTGTTATACAATACATGCATGTTTTGTTCAATCAAGTTCATATTTATATCAAAAACCAGCTTTTTACATTAGCATGTGACTAGCATGTGACTAGCATACCCCCCGTAAACTTCCGGGGAATTTACTGAATTACTCACGATAAACGTTCACAAAAAGCATAACAATTATTTTAAGAATTATAGATACAGAACTCCTCTATGCACTCGATATGTCCGATTTTAAAATAGCTATATACTGCACTAGCTGGGCCCTGGTCAAAAGTAGAATTCTATTTACTGCACTAGCCGTTTCCTGGTCAAAAATAGTATACTATTTACTGCACTAGCCGGGTCCTGGTCAATAGTAGTTGTCACAGCTGTCTTCAGAAATGGACCAAAATGCAGCAGAGTTAGTATTCATCCTTCAATTTAATTAGAACGAACACTATACAAGAACAAAAACAAGGAAACTGACAGCCAACAGTCCTGTCAGGTGCAACCACACTAAACAAGAAACAATTACCCACAACCCCAAAGAAAAACACACACTCCTATATAGGACTCCCAATCAAAGGCAACTCAACACACCTGCCTTCAATTGGGAGTCCTAATCACCAACACAATCATTCACACACACAAAAACCCTGTCACATCCTGACCAAAACTAATCCAATTGCTCCCTCTGCTGGTCAGGATGTGACAGTAGTATAGTCAAAAGTAGTATACTATTTACTGTACTAGCCGGTCCCTGGTCAAAAGTAGTATACTATTTACTGCACTAGCCGGACCCTGGTCAATAGTAGTATACTATATATATATATATACTATACTGTGTGCTTACAGTGGAGCATCCGAGGGATCTTCTCCCTACAAGAGTAGGACTGGAGGCAGACGCAGCACTCCATGTCCTCACTCGTCAGACCCATGGCTGGATGGCTGGGGTGTGGATGGATGGATGGATGGATGGATGGATGGATGGATGGATGGATGGATGGATGGATGGATGGATGGATGAATGGATGGATGAATGGATGGATGGATGGATGGCTGGACGGATGGATGGATGGAGCACAGAGGAATTCTGGACGGACAGTCAGTGTCTGGGCAGGAAGATGTGCGGTTTAAACGCTGGTCTGAGGTCAGTGTTCCCCTTGCGGTTTATTCAGGTCCTGGTTTGGATTTGATGAGGTTGAGCTGATCCTAGATCTGTGCTTTGGAGCGTAGGTCAGGAATCTGTAAAAGACATTAAGATGTTAAATTAAATTAAATTACTTCATCACTGGCACTATGTAAACATATATAATGTAGTAACATATCTTAAATCAACAGGCAATATTTTACTTACAAGCTCTGGAAGATTTTCAGCACAGCGACCAACTATCCAACGATAAAACTTTGTGTGTGAGAGAGAAGAGTGTGTGCTCTTATTTTAAGCCTTAAGGTAGGAAACAAAATTCAGTTATTTTCCCAGAAAGGGCGGTCTCTCACCTCCTCTACTCTCAGGTGAGGCAGGAAAGTTCCATGGAACGATGTAAACACTTCCAGGTCACTTCTATAGCATAGTAGGTCACTTCAGGAGAATTGCCAGGGCCGTGTATTGACATTTTGATAAGTTAATTATCTAATGAAGGTAAATGAATCAACAATCCATTATGAATTAGTAGTTATGTAGTATGGATAATAAACTGTAAGTCAATGTACTGAACATTAGTCCCATCAAGTCTAGACATGGGTGTGTGAGATACCGGGAGTAGCCTTCAAGGTCCTCCTAATCTATGGGGAAAGGAACAAGCAGTGCTGGAACAGTGGTGGGAGGTCAAGGAAGAGATACTGTTCACCTACTGTCTGTGCGTATGTGTGTGCATAGGTTATCTACGGTGGGTGTGGAGGTGTGTGCTTAAGGGGAGAGAGAGGATAAAATGAACATCTTTGTTATTTGGACCTCAGAACTTTCTCTGAATAAACTGTACAAGACCTTTTGCAGAAAGCTGAATCCTTGCCTAATTATTAACCCAGTGTCTTACAAACCCTGGGGATTAGTCAAGGATATATTGATTGTTAATTTATAGCATTAGGATAGAAAATTCCTTTGACACATTTACAGGGCAGGTGTTCATGTCTACAAAGGGCACATAGACTGAGTGTATAAAAGGTGTTTCTAATGTTTGGGTCAGTCAGTGTACGTCCAGTTTATGATGGATCAATCTTCTTTGGAGGAGAATTTTCACAAGAGAGGTGGGATCATTTGTAGAACCCTTTCTTTGGACTTGTAGAATCCTGTCTGCGGACTTGTAGAATCCTATCTGTGGAATTGCAGAACCCTCTCTGTGGACTTGAAGAACCCTCTCTGTGGACTTGTAGAACCCTCTCTGTGGACTTGTAGAACCCTCTCTGTGTACGTGCCTGGTTATTGTAGTGTTTATGTACAGAATCAGTTCAATGGAAGCAGTTTCTCTTCTAGATAATAGTCACAGTTCAGTGGAAGAAGTTGTTGATCTTCTCCTATGACCCTTTAATGACTCACTTATCTTACAGTATATGGTATACCTGTATATTGTGGATGACGTTTATTATAGTTTATATGGATCCCAGGACTCCATGGAAATGTCAGGTGTTTATGAGTGAGTGGGCTGTCCAGTTGTTTTACCATAAAAATCTGATGAATTGATGGATGAATGAAACCCCAATCAGGAGAGTTTCAGGCTGCTGTGTTGTTATTGTTTTAAAGTCACGTGTTTCTACTAAAATCAGGTCACATGTTCAGTGGAAACCTTGTAAACAACCACTCTAAACGGTCAAATAGAAAACAGTCTCCCTGCTGAAACTTGTAAATAAACAGGCTTGACTTGTAATTGACAAATGATGACGGCTCTTCTTTAGGTTCACCTGGAAATTCCAGGTGATTCACGCCTGTCTATTCACAATGTCAGCTAAGTGCCAACCACTAACGCATAACAGACACAAACAAACAAATGTATTCCATGGACAAAACATACAATTTCACGTCGCATATTTAAGCATGGAATGTGTGTGTATCTCACTAATGAATTCCTATCATTAAAGGGCCAGAACAAGAGACTGAAAGAGCTTTGTCAAAGTCTTCTGCTAGCTTCTAATTGTTATTTTTCTGCTTTCTGAAGTAATGACTAAGCTGCACACTAAAACAACGTGAGCTAAATGACAGTAAATGATGAGTAATTCTGCTAGCCAGGGACGGTAACCAGCTCTACCATCAGCCCTGTTTTGTAACACAGGGACTTTGTCCCAAATGGAACCATATTCCCTATATAGTGCACTACTTTAAAGGCAAAGGCTCTGGTCAAAAGTAGTGCACTACATATGGAACAGGGTAGCATTTGGGACACAGGCAGGGACAATAGAGCTGCCTACTTCTCTGACAGACACCTCAAGGCTACAATTATCAAGAAAGGTTAAGAACAATAAACCAAAAAGGAGCCATAAAATATACATATCAAACACAAAGTTTATATATATACATATAGACTGTTGTCTCCTCATTATGGTCTATATAGACTGTTGTCTCCTCATTAGGGTCTATATAGACTGTTGTCCGCTCATTAGGGTCTATATAGACTGTTGTCCGCTCATTAGGGTCTATATAGACTGTTGTCTCCTCATTATGGTCTATATAGACTGTTGTCTCCTCATTATGGTCTATATAGACTGTTGTCTCCTCATTGGGGTCTATATAGACTGTTGTCCGCTCATTAGGGTCTATATAGACTGTTGTCTCCTCATTATGGTCTATATAGACTGTTGTCTCCTCATTGAGGTCTATATAGACTGTTGTCCGCTCATTAGGGTCTATATAGACTGTTTTCTCCTCATTAGGGTCTATATAGACTGTTGTCTCCTCATTAGGGTCTATATAGACTGTTGTCTCCTCATTAGGGTCTATATAGACTGTTGTCTCCTCATTAGGGTCAAAATAGACCATTACTTCCTCATTAGGGTCTATATAGACTGTTGTCTCCTCATTAGTGTCTATATAGACTGTTTTCTCCTCATTAGGGTCTATATAGACTGTTGTCTCCTCATTAGGGTCAAAATAGACCATTACTTCCTCATTAAGGTCTATACAGACTGTTGTCCGCTCATTAGGGTCTATATAGACTGTTGTCTCCTCATTAGGGTCAAAATAGACCATTACTTCCTCATTAAGGTCTATATAGACTGTTGTCTCCTCATTAGGGTCTATATAGACTGTTGTCTCCTCATTAGGGTCTATGTAGACTGTTGTCTCCTCATTAGGGTCTATATAGACTGTTGTCTCCTCATTAGGGTCAAAATAGACTGTTGCGTTGTTGCTATACTAGTCAGCTAAGTCCATTGGAGATTTAAACATATTGGTCTCTAAATCCGTGTCTCAGCACAGTTAGGGAGACTCACGGAGCCGGCCTGAACTGCTTGGCTCATGGGTTGACTGACAACAAACACTACCCAAGACGCATCAACTCATATCGTCATCTGTCTGAAATGGCATTCTATTCCCTGTACAGTATTCTCTACTAGCCAGACCCTAGTCAAAAGTAGTATACTATATACTGTACTAGTCAGGCCCTGGTCAAAAGTAGTATACTATATACCGTACTAGCCGGTCCCTGGTCAAAAGTAGTATACTATATACTGTACTAGCTGGGCCCTGGTCAAAAGTAGTATACTATATACTGCACTAGCCGGTCCCTGGTCAAAAGTAGTATACAGTCGTGGCCAAAAGTTTTGAGAAAGACACAAATATTAATTTCTACAAAGTTTGCTGCTTCAGTGTTTTTAGATATTTTTGTCAGATGTTACTATGGAATGCTGAAGTATAATTACAAGCATTTCATAAGTGCCAAAGGCTTTTACTGACAATTACATGAAGTTGATGCAAAGAGTCAATATTTACAGTGTTGACCCTTCTTTTTCAAGACCTCTGCAATCCGCCCTGGCATGCTGTGAATTAACTTCTGGGCCACATCCTGACTGATGGCAGCCCATTCTAGCATAATCAATGCTTGGAGTTTGTCAGAGTTTGCGGGGTTTTGTTTGTCCACCTGCCTCTTGAGGATTGACCACAAATTCTCAATGGGATTAAGGTCTGGGGAGTTTCCTGGCCATGGACCCAAAATATCGATGTTTTGTTCCCGAGCCACTTAGTTATCACTTTTGCCTTATGGCTAGGTGCTCCATCATGCTGGAAAAGGCATTGTTCGTCACCAAACTGTTCCTGGATGGTTGGCAGAAGTTGCTCTCGGAGGATGTGTTGGTACTGTCATGACGTTGCCCTCTTTGGGTTTTCTATGCACCATTCCCCTACCTCTGTCTCCCACACCCAGGCTGCTGTGGTCAGAAGAGGTCGTAAATTCCTATGAGAAGATCCTGCCTCATAGCCCCAGTATAGAGAGAGAGTGAGTTTTCATAGACCAAACAAAGGAATTCTTCTACCTCACAGAACTTGACAACCAAACAATATTCAGGTTCTGGAGAATGTATAAAAGATCGGAGAAGAATCCAGCAACGGACTGGTCCGTTTGGTGCAATTTTGTAAAACTCATGAGAGACAATACGGCCACATTACCATAATCATGTTTATAGAAGTCTCAGGTATGAGTTTTACATCTAAATGGTTGTATAAAATGAATGAATAAGGATGGAACTGTTTGTGAAATTGTGTAATGTGATTTTGGACTGTTTAATGAAGGAAACTCCAATTCCCTTTGGAGTCTTAAAACCTGTTAGGGCTAGGGGGCAGTATTGACACGGCTGGATAAAAAAACATACCCGATTCAATCTGGTTACCACTCCTACCCAGTAACTAGAATATGCATATACTTATTACATATGGATAGAAAACACCCTAAATTTTCTAAAACTGTTTGAATGGTGTCTGTGAGTATAACAGAACTCATTTGGCAGGCAAAACCCTGAGACATTTTCTGACAGGAAGTGGATACCTGATGTGTTGTATTGCCTTTAAACCTATCCCATTGAAAAACACAGGGGCTGAGGAATATTTTGGCACTTCCTATTGCTTCCACTAGATGTCACCAGCCTTTACAAAGTGTTTTGAGTCTTCTGGAGGGAGATCTGACCGAACAAGAGCCATGGAACGATGATGTCCCATTAGACACCTGGCGCGCGAGTTCATGTTGGGTACCCTCGTTCCAATACGTTATAAAAGAGTATGCATTCGTCCACCTTGAATATTATTCATGTTCTGGTTAAAAAAGGCCCTAATGATTTATGCTATACAACGTTTGACATGTTTGAACGAACGTAAATATATTTTTTCCCCTCGTTCATGACGAGAAGTCCGGCTGGCTTAGATCATGTGCTAACAAGACAGAGATTTTTGGACATAAATGATGAGCTTTTTTGAACAAAACTACATTCGTTATGGACCTGTGATACCTGGAAGTGACATCTGATGAAGAGAATCAAAGGTAATGGATTATTTACATAGTATTTTCGATTTTAGATCTCCCCAACATGACGTCTAGTCTGTATCGCAACGCGTATTTTTCTGGGCGCAGTGCTCAGATTATTGCAAAGTGTGATTTCCCAGTAAGGTTATTTTTAAATCTGGCAAGTTGATTGCGTTCAAGAGATGTAAATCTATAATTCTTTAAATGACAATGTAATATTTTACCAATGTTTTCTAATTTTAATTATTTAATTTGTGACGCTGACTTGACTGCCGGTTATTGGAGGGAAACGATTTCCTCAACATCAATGCCATAGTAAAACGCTGTTTTTGGATATAAATATGAACTTGATAGAACTAAAAATGCATGCATTGTCTAACATAATGTCCTAGGAGTGTCATCTGATGGAGATTGTAAAAGGTTAGTGCATCATTTTAGCTGGTTTTATGGTTTTGGTGACCCTGTCTTTCAATTGACAAAACATTACACACAACTCTTGTAAATGTACTGTCCTAACATACTCTAAATTTATGCTTTCGCCGTAAAACCTTTTTGAAATCGTAAAACGTGGTTAGATTAAGGAGATGTTTATCTTTCAAAGGGTGTAAAATAGTTGTATGTTTGAAAAATTTGAATTTTGACATTTATTTGGATTCAAATTTGCCGCTCTTGAAATGCACATGCTGTTGATGGAGTGCACCACGGGTGGCACGCTAGCGTCCCACCTAGCCCATAGAGGTTAACTAAATTCGAGGACCGCCCATGAGCACAGTTATGGTCTGGCGTCATGGGACAGGCCCTTCTCTGCTCTTCCGAATAAAACCCCCACCTTGGTTTTCTATCCCCAGACCGAGCTTACCTCAATTACGAGATGGCTAAAGGTTGGAGACCAGCTTACCTCGATAACGAGAGGGCCAAGGTTTGACCATGCATTTCTCTGGCTGAACTTTTAACCATACCACGTGGTTAAACTCTTAGACTATCGATACCGACAGAATAAGGACAAGTCTTTGATATTAATTACTAGTCTGCAGCTAGGAATTCGTTATCATTGAACGCGAAGACCGACAACCGCCGAAAACAGCTATTCTATAATGACATGAATGTATGTCACTCTGAACTATCCATTCTAACCACGACAGAGAGAGAGAGAGAGGGCAGACAGACTCTCCAACAGAAACAAACTTTTCAACAGAGATCCAGACGACACACTGAGCATAAATATATATATTGATTGCAGTTTTTCCCGAATGAGTGAGCGTTCATGTGCAAAGATTTAGCATTTCAATTGTTATAATTATCAACTCTGTAGTGCCTTCTCAGTTGACCCCCCTTTTGCCTAACAAGCCGCCATGCCGGTTTAGCCCACTAGGGCACATTCCTCTATCATTTCTTGTAACGATATCTACTGTTTGTTATGCATTTCTGTGAATTACTTAGTTAGTAAATAAATGATTTTAAGACAAATGATGTATGGATGACTCATAGTGAAGACTGGGTTCATGCAGATAACCAACAATTTACGATGTTTGGAATGAGACTGATGTGAGGTAACTAATTCGTCATTAATCAGAAGACTAATAGATCAGATATTATAATATCTGAAAGTTGTATTAGGAAAATTATAACTTTTTAATCTGAATATTTTCCTTGGTGTCCCTACCTCCTAGTTAATTACAGTTACACAATTAATCAGTTTAATCGAGGAATAATAATTACAGAGTTATTTGTGTGACGTCCTGACCAGTAAAGGGGTCATTTGTAATTATAGTATGGTCAGGGCGTGGCAGGGGGTGTTTGTTTTGTGTATTTTGGGGTATTTTGGTTCTAGGGGATTTTGGTTCTAGTTTTCTATTTCTATGTTTCTTTTTCTATGTGTGGCCAAGTATGGCTTCCAATCAGAGGCAGGTGTCTTTCGTTGTCTCTGATTGGAAGCCATACTTAGGCAGCCTGTTTTTCCTGTGTTTTTGTGGGTGGTTGTTTTTCATATAGTCGTAGTACCTTACGCAACTGTTGTTTTGTCGTTTGTTAGTATTTTTGTTTAAGTGTTCACTTTAATCAAAATAAAGAAAGAAGATGAGCACTATACCCACTGCGCCTTGGTCTGTCCCTTACGACGTATGTGACAATTTGATAAATATGTCTTCACTTTTATTGATGCCAAAGACACGACAGTACCATTCTTTATTCATGGATGTGTTGTTAGACAAAATTGTGAGTGAGCCCACTCCCTTGGCTGAGAAGCTACCCCACACATGAATGGTCTCAGGATGCTTTACTGTTAGCATGACACAGGACTGATGGTAGCGCTCACCTTGTCTTCTCCGGACAAGCTTTTTTCCAGATGCCCCAAACAATCGGAAAGGGGATTCATCAGAGAAAATGACTTTACTCCAGTCCTCAGCAGTCCAATCCCTGTACCTTTTGCAGAATATCTGTCTGTCCCTGATGTTTTTCCTGGAGAGAAGTGGCTTCTTTGCTGCCCTTCTTGACACCAGGCCATCCTCCAAAAGTCTTCACCTCACTGTGCGTGCAGATTCACTCACACCTGCCTGCTGCCATTCCTGAGCAAGCGCTGTACTGGAGGTGCGATCCCACAGCTGAATCAACTTTAGGAGACGGTCCGCACTTGCTGGACTTTCTTGGGCGCCTTGAAGCCTTCTTCACAACAATTGAACCGCTCTCCTTGAAGTTCTTGATGATCCAATAAATGGTTGATTTTGGTGCAATCTTGTTGGCAGCAATTTCCTTGCCTGTGAAGACTTTTTTGTGCAAAGCAATGATGACGACACGTGTTTCCTTGCAGGTAACCATGGTTGACAGAGGAAGAACAATGATTCCAAGCACCACCCTCCTTTTGATGCTTCCAGTCTGTTATTCAAACTCAATCAGCATGACAGACCGATCTCCAGCATCGTCCTCGTGGCAGGGCTGAAATGCAGTGGAAATGTTTTTTGGGGGATTCAGTTCATTTGAATGGCAAAGAGGGACTTTGCAATTCATCTGATCACTCTTCATAACATTCTGGAGTATATGGAAATTGCCATCATACAAATTGAAGCAGCAGAATTTGTGAAAATTAATATTTGTGTCATTCTCAAAGCTTTTGGCCACGATTGTACTATATACTGCACTAGCCGGGCCCTGGTCAAAAGTAGTATACTATTTACTGCACTAACCGGGCCCTGGTCAAAAGTAGTATACTATATACTGCACTAGCTGGACCCTGTTCAAAAGTAGTATACTATATACTGCACTAGCCGGGCCCTGGTCAAAAGTAGTATACTATATATTGCACTAGCCGGGCCCTGGTCAAAAGTAGTATACTATATACTGCACTAGCTGGGTCCTGGTCAAAAGTAGTATACTATATACTGCACTAGCCGGGTCCTGGTCAAAAGTAGTATACTATATACTGTACTAGACGGGAATTAACACCTCCAACTCTTTTAGGGGTCCATAAATAGTTGGATATCGGACAGTTACTTTCCTAATGTAATGATAATAATAAGCAATTTCACACTCTTAGACAGGGTTATTTTAAAGTAGATGTATTTATTTACCAATAAATATAATCCCAATATAAAAAAACATGCTCTTTAAACAGAACAGATAAATAAAACATGTAAAATGAGGATAAACAAATCCACCTTCCCTTATATGGGGGATTGGAAATGATGCAGACAATTACATTGATAAAAGCAACAATCAATCTGCAATATTAAAGCTGTTATAAAATGATGTAATAATAAATACTAAACATCCACTTCCCTTCACGCAGTAATACACCTTTTATCAAATGATTAAACATCTATTATAAACATTGTTCACAGTATATTGTATTGTACACAGCACACAGTCTCTAACCTTCACCCCTTTATCTATCTATCTATCTATCTATCTATCTATCTATCTATCTATCTATCTATCTATCTATCTATCTATCTATCTATCTATCTATCTATCTATCTATCTATCTATCTATCTATCTATCTATCTATCTATCTATCTATCTATCTATCTATCTATCTATCTATCTATCTATCTATCTATCTATCTATCTATCTATCTATCTATCTATCTATCTATCTATCTATCTATCTATCTATCTATCCTTCATTATTATTTAACCCTTATTTTACCAGGTAAGTTGACTGAGAACATTACACATACGCAAAGTCAATCAAACCCAAAGAATATTTATAATTGGTTCAATCTTGCGTCATTATTGAAAATCCCCGGTCGGTCCTGTTTAGTGAATTAGCTTCATTACTCAATGAGTATCTCCGACTCTGAAATGGTAACATCCAGTCTTCTTTATCCCTGCTCTTCGTCTTCTCGGTTTACAGTACATTGTGCTTCATCCTCCTCAGGAAATTCTGTAGTTTGAGCCTCAGGCCACAATGCCTTGATGGAGACCTGGAGGACAGGAGAGTAGGGGGAAAGAAACAGAGTAGGCAGAGAGAGAAAGAGAGAGAGAGAGAGAGAGAGAGAGAGAGAGAGAGAGAGAGAGAGAGAGAAAGAGAGAGAGAGAAAGAGAGAGAGAGAGAGAGAGAGAGAGAGAGAGAGAGAGAGAATTACAGTTTAGTAATTGAACAGACTTCTGAACCTAAAAAGGAAGCTGTACAAGCTGCATAATACAATCATAATACGATCAAAGTAAAGAAACTGTCACCTAAAGTAAAACCATCACAGTACAACAATACAACTGATGAAGAGAGAAATCAAGACCAATAGATGTAGTGATACAGAAAGGGAGAGAGCAAAGAGAGAGAAAGGGAGAGATACGAGAGAGAGACAGAGAGAACAAGAGAGATACAGAGAGAGAGAGAGAGAGAGAGAGAGAGAACAAGAGATACGAGAGAAACAGCGAGAGAGAGAAAGAAAAAAAGCAGAGCGCTGCAAAGTGGAGAGTGATATCAGAGAGTGATAGCAGAGAGTGATAGCAGAGAGTGATTGCAGAGAGTGATAGCAGAGAGTGATAGCAGAGAGTGATAGCAGAGAGTGATAGCAGAGATTGATATCAGAGAGTGATAGCAGAGAGTGATAGCAGAGAGTGATAGCAGAGAGTGATAGCAGAGAGTGATAGCAGAGAGTGATATCAGAGAGTGATATCAGAGAGTGATATCAGAGAGTGATAGCAGAGAGTGATAGCAGAGAGTGATAGCAGAGAGTGATATCAGAGAGTGATAGCAGAGAGTGATATCAGAGAGTGATAGCAGAGAGTGATAGCAGAGAGTGATATCAGAGAGTGATAGCAGAGAGTGATAGCAGAGAGTGATAGCAGAGAGAGATATCAGAGAGTGATAGCAGAGAGAGATCGCAAAAGAGACAGAACAAAATGAGAGGAAGAACAGAGAGCAGAGGAAGATTTCTCCAGGTTTCTAAATCAGTCTATCAATCCATCCACCTTTGCCTGGGGTACTCACCATGTGTACGGTGTAGTGGTCTGTGTCTGTCTGTTAGCTTCCTTCCACTGTTCTTCCTCTTCCTCCTCCTCCTCTTCCTGTTGTGTGTCTAGTATCTGGTCCCAGATCTCAGTGTTAACCCACAGCGACCCCGGCAGGGTGAGGCTGGGCTCGGTGCAGGTGATCCAACGGCACAGTGGGCAGCAGACTGTCAGTAGGCCGCTCTGGTGCCTGGACATCGCCTGCAAGCACAGCCCACAGACTGTGTGCTTACAGTGGAGCATCCGAGGGATCTTCTCCCTACGAGAGTAGGATTGGAGGCAGACGCAGCACTCCATGTCCTCACTCATCAGACCCATGGCTGGATGGCTGGGGTGTGGATGGATGGATGGATGGATGGATATACGGCTGGAGCACGGAGGAACTCTAGACAGAGTCAGTGTCTGGGCAGGAAGACGTGGGGTTTAAACGCTGGTCTGAGGTCAGTGTTCCCCTTGTGGTTTATTAAGGTCCTGGTTTGGATTTGATGAGGATGAGCTGATCCTAAATCTGTGCTTTGGAGCGTAGGTCAGGAATCTGCAAAAGACATTAAGATGTTAAAATAAATTAAATTAGACTCAGTGACTTCATCACTGGCACTATGTTAACATATATAATGTAATAACATATCTTAAATCAACAGGCTGTCATGTTTTTCTGAAAAGACATGAAGAAAAAATATCTTTAAAATTATCACACACATTTATAACATCCATAGTTATCAGATATAGATAAACCTTTTCACTTTTATCATTATCAATGAGAGGCAATATTTTACTTACAGGTTCTGGAAGATTGTCAGCACAGCGACCAACTATCTAACGACAAAACTTTGTGTGTGAGAGAGAAGAGTGTGTGCTCTTATTTTAAGATTTGAGGGAGGAAACAAAATGCAGTTATTTTCCCAGAAAGGGCGGTTTCTCACCTCCTCTACTCTCAGGTGAGGCAGGAAAGTTCCATGGAAAGAGTTAAACACTTCCAGGTCACTTCTATACCATAGTAGGTCACGTCAGGAGAATTGCCAGGGCCGTGTATTGACATTTTGAGGGGGAGCATTTGTAGAACACTTTCTGTGGACTTGTAGAACCCTCTCTGTGGACTTGAAGAACCCTCTCTGTGGACTTGTAGAACCCTCTCTGTGTACTTGTAGAACCCTCTCTGTGGACTTGAAGAACCCTCTCTGTGGACTTGAAGAACCCTCTCTGTGGACTTGTAGAACCCTCTCTGTGGACTTGTAGAACCCTCTCTGTGGACTTGTAGAACCCTCTCTGTGGACTTGAAGAACCCTCTCTGTGGACTTGAAGAACCCTCTCTGTGGACTTGTAGAACCCTCTCTGTGGACTTGTAGAACCCTCTCTGTGGACTTGTAGAACCCTCTCTGTGGACTTGTAGAACCCTCTCTGTGGACTTGTAGAACCCTCTCTGTGGACTTGTAGAACCCTCTCTGTGTACGTGCCTGGTTATTGTAGTGTTTATGTACAGAATCAGTTCAATGGAAGCAGTTTCTCTTCTAGATAATAGTCACAGTTCAGTGGAAGAAGTTGTTGATCTTCTCCTATGACCCTTTAATGACTCACTTATCTTACAGTATATGGTATACCTGTATATTGTGGATGACGTTTATTATAGTTTATATGGATCCCAGGACTCCATGGAAATGTCAGGTGTTAATGAGTGAGTGGGCTGTCCAGTTGTTTTACCATAAAAATCTGATGAATTGATGGATGAATGAAACCCAAATCAGGAGAGTTTCAGGCTGCTGTGTTGTTATTGTTTTAAAGTCACGTGTTTCTACTAAAATCAGGTCACATGTTCAGTGGAAACCTTGTAAACAACCACTCTAAACGGTCAAATAGAAAACAGTCTCCCTGCTGAAACTTGTAAATAAACAGGCTTGACTTGTAATTGACAAATGATGACGGCTCTTCTTTAGGTTCACCTGGAAATTCCAGGTGATTCACGCCTGTCTATTCACAATGTCAGCTAAGTGCCAACCACTAACGCATAACAGACACAAACAAACAAATGTATTCCATGGACAAAACATACAATTTCACGTCGCATATTTAAGCATGGAATGTGTGTGTATCTCACTAATGAATTCCTATCATTAAAGGGCCAGAACAAGAGACTGAAAGAGCTTTGTCAAAGTCTTCTGCTAGCTTCTAATTGTTATTTTTCTGCTTTCTGAAGTAATGACTAAGCTGCACACTAAAACAACGTGAGCTAAATGACAGTAAATGATGAGTAATTCTGCTAGCCAGGGACGGTAACCAGCTCTACCATCAGCCCTGTTTTGTAACACAGGGACTTTGTCCCAAATGGAACCATATTCCCTATATAGTGCACTACTTTAAAGGCAAAGGCTCTGGTCAAAAGTAGTGCACTACATATGGAACAGGGTAGCATTTGGGACACAGCCAGGGACAATAGAGCTGCCTACTTCTCTGACAGACACCTCAAGGCTACAATTATCAAGAAAGGTTAAGAACAATAAACCAAAAAGGAGCCATAAAATATACATATCAAACACAAAGTTTATATATATACATATAGACTGTTGTCTCCTCATTATGGTCTATATAGACTGTTGTCTCCTCATTAGGGTCTATATAGACTGTTGTCCGCTCATTAGGGTCTATATAGACTGTTGTCCGCTCATTAGGGTCTATATAGACTGTTGTCTCCTCATTAGGGTCTATATAGACTGTTGTCTCCTCATTGGGGTCTATATAGACTGTTGTCCGCTCATTAGGGTCTATATAGACTGTTGTCTCCTCATTATGGTCTATATAGACTGTTGTCTCCTCATTGGGGTCTATATAGACTGTTGTCCGCTCATTAGGGTCTATATAGACTGTTTTCTCCTCATTAGGGTCTATATAGACTGTTGTCTCCTCATTAGGGTCTATATAGACTGTTGTCTCCTCATTAGGGTCTATATAGACTGTTGTCTCCTCATTAGGGTCAAAATAGACCATTACTCTCCTCATTAGGGTCTATATAGACTGTTGTCTCCTCATTAGTGTCTATATAGACTGTTTTCTCCTCATTAGGGTCTATATAGACTGTTGTCTCCTCATTAGGGTCAAAATAGACCATTACTTCCTCATTAAGGTCTATACAGACTGTTGTCCGCTCATTAGGGTCTATATAGACTGTTGTCTCCTCATTAGGGTCAAAATAGACCATTACTTCCTCATTAAGGTCTATATAGACTGTTGTCTCCTCATTAGGGTCTATATAGACTGTTGTCTCCTCATTAGGGTCTATGTAGACTGTTGTCTCCTCATTAGGGTCTATATAGACTGTTTTCTCCTCATTAGGGTCAAAATAGACTGTTGCGTTGTTGCTACACTAGTCAGCTAAGTCCATTGGAGATTTAAACATATTGGTCTCTAAATCCGTGTCTCAGCACAGTTAGGGAGACTCACGGAGCCGGCCTGAACTGCTTGGCTCATGGGTTGACTGACAACAAACACTACCCAAGACGCATCAACTCATATCGTCATCTGTCTGAAATGGCATGCTATTCCCTGTACAGTATTCTCTACTAGCCGGACCCTAGTCAAAAGTAGTATACTATATACTGTACTAGTCAGGCCCTGGTCAAAAGTAGTATACTATATACCGTACTAGCCGGTCCCTGGTCAAAAGTAGTATACTATATACTGTACTAGCTGGGCCCTGGTCAAAAGTAGTATACTATATACTGCACTAGCCGGTCCCTGGTCAAAAGTAGTATACAGTCGTGGCCAAAAGTTTTGAGAAAGACACAAATATTAATTTCTACAAAGTTTGCTGCTTCAGTGTTTTTAGATATTTTTGTCAGATGTTACTATGGAATGCTGAAGTATAATTACAAGCATTTCATAAGTGTCAAAGGCTTTTACTGACAATTACATGAAGTTGATGCAAAGAGTCAATATTTACAGTGTTGACCCTTCTTTTTCAAGACCTCTGCAATCCGCCCTGGCATGCTGTGAATTAACTTCTGGGCCACATCCTGACTGATGGCAGCCCATTCTTGCATAATCAATGCTTGGAGTTTGTCAGAGTTTGCGGGTTTTTGTTTGTCCACCTGCCTCTTGAGGATTGACCACAAATTCTCAATGGGATTAAGGTCTGGGGAGTTTCCTGGCCATGGACCCAAAATATCGATGTTTTGTTCCCGAGCCACTTAGTTATCACTTTTGCCTTATGGCTAGGTGCTCCATCATGCTGGAAAAGGCATTGTTCGTCACCAAACTGTTCCTGGATGGTTGGCAGAAGTTGCTCTCGGAGGATGTGTTGGTACTGTCATGACGTTGCCCTCTTTGGGTTTTCTATGCACCATTCCCCTACCTCTGTCTCCCACACCCAGGCTGCTGTGGTCAGAAGAGGTCGTAAATTCCTATGAGAAGATCCTGTCTCATGGCCCCAGTATAGAGAGAGAGTGATTTTTCATAGACCAAACAAAGGAATTCTTCTACCTCACAGAACTTGACAACCAAACAATATTCAGGTTCTGGAGAATGTATAAAAGATCGGAGAAGAATCCAGCAACGGACTGGTCCGTTTGGTGCAATTTTGTAAAACTCATGAGAGACAATACGGCCACATTACCATAATCATGTTTATAGAAGTCTCAGGTATGAGTTTTACATCTAAATGGTTGTATAAAATGAATGAATAAGGATGGAACTGTTTGTGAAATTGTGTAATGTGATTTTGGACTGTTTAATGAAGGAAACTCCAATTCCCTTTGGAGTCTTAACTAAATTCGAGGACCGCCCATGAGCACAGTTATGGTCTGGCGTCATGGGACAGGCCCTTCTCTGCTCTTCCGAATAAAACCCCCACCTTGGTTTTCTATCCCCAGACCGAGCTTACCTCAATTACGAGATGGCTAAAGGTTGGAGACCAGCTTACCTCGATAACGAGAGGGCCAAGGTTTGACCATGCATTTCTCTGGCTGAACTTTTAACCATACCACGTGGTTAAACTCTTAGACTATCGATACCGACAGAATAAGGACAAGTCTTTGATATTAACCTGTTAGGGCTAGGGGGCAGCATTGACACGGCTGGATAAAAAACATACCCGATTTAATCTGGTTACCACTCCTACTCAGTAACTAGAATATGCATATACTTATTACATATGGATAGAAAACACCCTAAATTTTCTAAAACTGTTTGAATGGTGTCTGTGAGTATAACAGAACTCAAATGGCAGGTCAAAACCTGAGAGATTCCTTTACAGGAAGTGGCCTGTCTGACCATTTGTTGAACTTCTTTTCCATCTCTATCATTTACTAAGGATCTCTGCTCTAACGTGACACTTCCCACGTCGTCCATAGGCGCTCAGAGCCCGGGAAAAAACAGAATGTCGTCATTCCAGCCCCAGGCTGAAACACATTATCGCCTTTCTCAAGTGGCCGATCAAGAGACACTAGCTTATGCGCGTGACCCCGACCGCCCCCGCCTTTGGGATTTTTTCCTCTGTTTGCCGAAAAGGAGATTCCCTGTCGGAATATTATCGCTTTTCTACGAGAAAAATGTCGTAAAAATTGATTTTAAACAGCGGTTGACATGCTTCGAAGTACGGTAATGGAATACTTAGAATTTTATTGTCACGAATTGCGCCAAGCGCGTGACACTTCTTTACTATTTCGGATAGTGTCTGGAACGCACGAACAAAACGCCGCTATTCGGATATAACGATGGATTATTTTGGACCAAACCAACATTTGTTATTGAAGTAGCTGTCCTGGGTGTGTATTCTGACGAAGACAACAAAAGGTAATGACATTTTTATAATAGTAAATATGATTATGGTGAGTGCTAAACTTGCCGGGTGTCTAAATAGCGAGCCCGTGATGCCTGGGCTATGTACTTAGAATATTGCAAAATGTGCTTTCACCAAAAAGCTATTTTAAAATCGGACATATCGAGTGCATAGAGGAGGTCTGTATCTATAATTCTTAAAATAATTGTTATGCTTTTTGTGAACGTTTATCGTGAGTAATTTAGTAAAATGTTAGCAAATTCCCCGGAAGTTTGCGGGGGGTATGCTAGTTCTGAACGTCACATGCTAATGTAAAAAGCTGGTTTTTGATATAAATATGAACTTGATTGAACAAAACATGCATGTATTGTATAACATAATGTCCTAGGGTTGTCATCTGATGAAGATCATCAAAGGTGAGTGCTGCATTTAGCTGTCTTCTGGGTTTTATATGCTGGCTTGAAAAATGTGTGTCTGATTATTTCTGGCTTGGTACTCTGCTGACATAATCTAATGTTTTGCTTTCGTTGTAAAGCCTTTTTGAAATCGGACAGTGTGGTTAGATTAAAGAGAGTCTTATCTTTAAATGGCTGTAAAATAGTCATATGTTTGAGAAATTGAAGTAATAGGATTTTTAAGGTTTTGAAAATCGCGCCACAGGATAGGCTGTTACGTAGGTGGGACGAATTCGTCCCACCTAGCCTAGAGAGGTTAATTACTAGTCTGCAGCTAGGAATACGTTATCATTGAACGCGAAGACCGACAACCGCCGAAAACAGCTATTCTATAATGACATGAATGTATGTCACTCTGAACTATCCATTCTAACCACGACAGAGAGAGAGAGAGGGCAGACAGACTCTCCAACAGAAACAAACTTTTCAACAGAGATCCAGACGACACACTGAGCATAAATATATATATTGATTGCAGTTTTTCCCGAATGAGTGAGCGTTCATGTGCAAAGATTTAGCATTTCAATTGTTATAATTATCAACTCTGTAGTGCCTTCTCAGTTGACCCCCCTTTTGCCTAACAAGCCGCCATGCCGGTTTAGCCCACTAGGGCACATTCCTCTATCATTTCTTGTAACGATATCTACTGTTTGTTATGCATTTCTGTGAATTACTTAGTTAGTAAATAAATGATTTTAAGACAAATGATGTATGGATGACTCATAGTGAAGACTGGGTTCATGCAGATAACCAACAATTTACGATGTTTGGAATGAGACTGATGTGAGGTAACTAATTCGTCATTAATCAGAAGACTAATAGATCAGATATTATAATATCTGAAAGTTGTATTAGGAAAATTATAACTTTTTAATCTGAATATTTTCCTTGGTGTCCCTACCTCCTAGTTAATTACAGTTACACAATTAATCAGTTTAATCGAGGAATAATAATTACAGAGTTATTTGTGTGACGTCCTGACCAGTAAAGGGGTCATTTGTAATTATAGTATGGTCAGGGCGTGGCAGGGGGTGTTTGTTTTGTGTATTTTGGGGTATTTTGGTTCTAGGGGATTTTGGTTCTAGTTTTCTATTTCTATGTTTCTTTTTCTATGTGTGGCCAAGTATGGCTTCCAATCAGAGGCAGGTGTCTTTCGTTGTCTCTGATTGGAAGCCATACTTAGGCAGCCTGTTTTTCCTGTGTTTTTGTGGGTGGTTGTTTTTCATATAGTCGTAGTACCTTACGCAACTGTCGTTTTGTCGTTTGTTAGTATTTTTGTTTAAGTGTTCACTTTAATCAAAATAAAGAAAGAAGATGAGCACTATACCCACTGCGCCTTGGTCTGTCCCTTACGACGTATGTGACAATTTGATAAATATGTCTTCACTTTTATTGATGCCAAAGACACGACAGTACCATTCTTTATTCATGGTTGTGTTGTTAGACAAAATTGTGAGTGAGCCCACTCCCTTGGCTGAGAAGCTACCCCACACATGAATGGTCTCAGGATGCTTTACTGTTAGCATGACACAGGACTGATGGTAGCGCTCACCTTGTCTTCTCCGGACAAGCTTTTTTCCAGATGCCCCAAACAATCGGAAAGGGGATTCATCAGAGAAAATGACTTTACTCCAGTCCTCAGCAGTCCAATCCCTGTACCTTTTGCAGAATATCTGTCTGTCCCTGATGTTTTTCCTGGAGAGAAGTGGCTTCTTTGCTGCCCTTCTTGACACCAGGCCATCCTCCAAAAGTCTTCACCTCACTGTGCGTGCAGATTCACTCACACCTGCCTGCTGCCATTCCTGAGCAAGCGCTGTACTGGAGGTGCCCCGATCCCACAGCTGAATCAACTTTAGGAGACGGTCCGCACTTGCTGGACTTTCTTGGGCGCCTTGAAGCCTTCTTCACAACAATTGAACCGCTCTCCTTGAAGTTCTTGATGATCCAATAAATGGTTGATTTTGGTGCAATCTTGTTGGCAGCAATTTCCTTGCCTGTGAAGACTTTTTTGTGCAAAGCAATGATGACGACACGTGTTTCCTTGCAGGTAACCATGATTGACAGAGGAAGAACAATGATTCCAAGCACCACCCTCCTTTTGATGCTTCCAGTCTGTTATTCAAACTCAATCAGCATGACAGACCGATCTCCAGCATCGTCCTCGTGGCAGGGCTGAAATGCAGTGGAAATGTTTTTTGGGGGATTCAGTTCATTTGAATGGCAAAGAGGGACTTTGCAATTCATCTGATCACTCTTCATAACATTCTGGAGTATATGGAAATTGCCATCATACAAATTGAAGCAGCAGAATTTGTGAAAATTAATATTTGTGTCATTCTCAAAGCTTTTGGCCACGATTGTACTATATACTGCACTAGCCGGGCCCTGGTCAAAAGTAGTATACTATTTACTGCACTAACCGGGCCCTGGTCAAAAGTAGTATACTATATACTGCACTAGCTGGACCCTGTTCAAAAGTAGTATACTATATACTGCACTAGCCGGGCCCTGGTCAAAAGTAGTATACTATATATTGCACTAGCCGGGCCCTGGTCAAAAGTAGTATACTATATACTGCACTAGCTGGGTCCTGGTCAAAAGTAGTATACTATATACTGCACTAGCCGGGTCCTGGTCAAAAGTAGTATACTATATACTGTACTAGACGGGAATTAACACCTCCAACTCTTTTAGGGGTCCATAAATAGTTGGATATCGGACAGTTACTTTCCTAATGTAATGATAATAATAAGCAATTTCACACTCTTAGACAGGGTTATTTTAAAGTAGATGTATTTATTTACCAATAAATATAATCCCAATATAAAAAAACATGCTCTTTAAACAGAACAGATAAATAAAACATGTAAAATGAGGATAAACAAATCCACCTTCCCTTATATGGGGGATTGGAAATGATGCAGACAATTACATTGATAAAAGCAACAATCAATCTGCAATATTAAAGCTGTTATAAAATGATGTAATAATAAATACTAAACATCCACTTCCCTTCACGCAGTAATACACCTTTTATCAAATGATTAAACATCTATTATAAACATTGTTCACAGTATATTGTATTGTACACAGCACACAGTCTCTAACCTTCACCCCTTTATCTATCTATCTATCTATCTATCTATCTATCTATCTATCTATCTATCTATCTATCTATCTATCTATCTATCTATCTATCTATCTATCTATCTATCTATCTATCTATCTATCTATCTATCTATCTATCTATCTATCTATCTATCTATCTATCTATCTATCTATCTATCTATCTATCTATCTATCTATCTATCTATCTATCTATCTATCTATCTATCTATCTATCTATCTATCCTTCATTATTATTTAACCCTTATTTTACCAGGTAAGTTGACTGAGAACATTACACATACCCAAAGTCAATCAAACCCAAAGAATATTAATAATTTGTTCAATCTTGCGTCATTATTGAAAATCCCCGGTCGGTCCTGTTTAGTGAATTAGCTTCATTACTCAATGAGTATCTCCTACTCTGAAATGGTAACATCCAGTCTTCTTTATCTCTGCTCTTCGTCTTCTCGGTTTACAGTACATTGTGCTTCATCCTCCTCAGGAAATTCTGTAGTTTGAGCCTCAGGCCACAATGCCTTGATGGAGACCTGGAGGACAGGAGAGTAGGGGGAAAGAAACAGAGTAGGCAGAGAGAGAAGAGAGAGAGAGAGAGAGAGAGAGAGAGAGAGAGAGAGAGAGAGAGAGAGAGAGAGAGAGAGAATTACAGTTTAGTAATTGAACAGACTTCTGAACCTAAAAAGGAAGCTGTACAAGCTGCATAATACAATCATAATACGATCAAAGTAAAGAAACTGTCACCTAAAGTAAAACCATCACAGTACAACAATACAACTGATGAAGAGAGAAATCAAGACCAATAGATGTAGTGATACAGAAAGGGAGAGAGCAAAGAGAGAGAAAGGGAGAGATACGAGAGAGAGACAGAGAGAACAAGAGAGATACGAGAGAGAGAGAGAGAGAGCGAGAGAGAGAGAACAAGAGATACGAGAGAAACAGCGAGAGAGAGAAAGAAAAAAAGCAGAGCGCTGCAAAGTGGAGAGTGATATCAGAGAGTGATAGCAGAGAGTGATTGCAGAGAGTGATAGCAGAGAGTGATATCAGAGAGTGATAGCAGAGAGTGATAGCAGAGAGTGATATCAGAGAGTGATATCAGAGAGTGATAGCAGAGAGTGATAGCAGAGAGTGATAGCAGAGAGTGATAGCAGAGAGTGATATCAGAGAGTGATATCAGAGAGTGATATCAGAGAGTGATAGCAGAGAGTGATAGCAGAAGTGATAGCAGAGAGTGATATCAGAGAGTGATAGCAGAGAGTGATATCAGAGAGTGATAGCAGAGAGTGATAGCAGAGAGTGATATCAGAGAGTGATAGCAGAGAGTGATAGCAGAGAGTGATAGCAGAGAGAGATATCAGAGAGTGATAGCAGAGAGAGATCGCAAAAGAGACAGAACAAAATGAGAGGAAGAACAGAGAGCAGAGGAAGATTTCTCCAGGTTTCTAAATCAGTCTATCAATCCATCCACCTTTGCCTGGGGTACTCACCATGTGTACGGTGTAGTGGTCTGTGTCTGTCTGTTAGCTTCCTTCCACTGTTCTTCCTCTTCCTCCTCCTCCTCTTCCTGTTGTGTGTCTAGTATCTGGTCCCAGATCTCAGTGTTAACCCACAGCGACCCCGGCAGGGTGAGGCTGGGCTCGGTGCAGGTGATCCAACGGCACAGTGGGCAGCAGACTGTCAGTAGGCCGCTCTGGTGCCTGGACATCGCCTGCAAGCACAGCCCACAGACTGTGTGCTTACAGTGGAGCATCCGAGGGATCTTCTCCCTACGAGAGTAGGATTGGAGGCAGACGCAGCACTCCATGTCCTCACTCATCAGACCCATGGCTGGATGGCTGGGGTGTGGATGGATGGATGGATGGATGGATATACGGCTGGAGCACAGAGGAACTCTAGACAGAGAGTCAGTGTCTGGGCAGGAAGACGTGGGGTTTAAACGCTGGTCTGAGGTCAGTGTTCCCCTTGTGGTTTATTAAGGTCCTGGTTTGGATTTGATGAGGATGAGCTGATCCTAAATCTGTGCTTTGGAGCGTAGGTCAGGAATCTGCAAAAGACATTAAGATGTTAAAATAAATTAAATTAGACTCAGTGACTTCATCACTGGCACTATGTTAACATATATAATGTAATAACATATCTTAAATCAACAGGCTGTCATGTTTTTCTGAAAAGACATGAAGAAAAAATATCTTTAAAAATATCACACACATTTATAACATCCATAGTTATCAGATATAGATAAACCTTTTCACTTTTATCATTATCAATGAGAGGCAATATTTTACTTACAGGTTCTGGAAGATTGTCAGCACAGCGAACCAACTATCTAACGACAAAACTTTGTGTGTGAGAGAGAAGAGTGTGTGCTCTTATTTTAAGCCTTGAGGGAGGAAACAAAATGCAGTTATTTTCCCAGAAAGGGCGGTTTCTCACCTCCTCTACTCTCAGGTGAGGCAGGAAAGTTCCATGGAAAGAGTTAAACACTTCCAGGTCACTTCTATACCATAGTAGGTCACGTCAGGAGAATTGCCAGGGCCGTGTATTGACATTTTGAGGGGGAGCATTTGTAGAACACTTTCTGTGGACTTGTAGAACCCTCTCTGTGGACTTGAAGAACCCTCTCTGTGGACTTGTAGAACCCTCTCTGTGGACTTGTAGAACCCTCTCTGTGGACTTGTAGAACCATCTCTGTGTACGTGCCTGGTTATTGTAGTGTTTATGTACAGAATCAGTTCAATGGAAGCAGTTTCTCTTCTAGATAAGAGAAAATTGTTTTAAAGTCACGTGTTTCTAATAAAATCAAGTCACAAGTTCAGTGGAAACCTTGTAAACAACCACTCTAAACGGTCAATTAGAAATCAGTCTCCCTGTTGAAACTTGTAAATAAACAGGATTGATTTTGAATTGATCATTTACTACGGCTCTACTTTTTGTTCACCTGGAAATTCCACGTAGTAATACATGCCTGTCTGTTGACAATGTCTATGTGTCAACCACGCACGCACAACAGACACACAAACAAATACATTTATTCCATGAACAAAACATACAATTTCACGTCACATATTTAAGCATGGAATGTGGGTGTATCTCACTAATGAATTCCTATCATTAAAGGGCCAGAACAAGAGACTGAAAGAGCTTTGTCAAAGTCTTCTGCTAGCTTCTAATTGTTATTTTTCTGCTTTCTGAAGTAATGACTAAGCTGCACACTAAAACAACGTGAGCTAAATGACAGTAAATGATGAGTAATTCTGCTAGCCAGGGACGGTAACCAGCTCTACCATCAGCCCTGTTTCGTAACACAGGGACTTTGTCCCAAATGGAACCCTATTCCCTATATAGTGCACTACTTTAAAGGCAAAGGCTCTGGTCAAAAGTAGTGCACTACATATGGAACAGGGTAGCATTTGGGACACAGCCAGGGACAATAGAGCTGCCTACTTCTCTGACAGACACCTCAAGGCTACAATTATCAAGAAAGGTTAAGAACAATAAACCAAAAAGGAGCCATAAAATATACATATCAAACACAAAGTCTATATATATACATATAGACTGTTGTCTCCTCATTATGGTCTATATAGACTGTTGTCTCCTCATTAGGGTCTATATAGACTGTTGTCTCCTCATTAGGGTCTATATAGACTGTTGTCTCCTCATTAGGGTCTATATAGACTGTTGTCTCCTCATTAGGGTCTATATAGACTGTTGTCTCCTCATTAGGGTCTATATAGACTGTTGTCTCCTCATTAGGGTCTATATAGACTGTTGTCTCCTCATTAGGGTCTATATAGACTGTTGTCTCCTCATTAGGGTCTATATAGACTGTTGTCTCCTCATTAGGGTCTATATAGACTGTTGTCTCCTCATTAGGGTCTATATAGACTGTTGTCTCCTCATTAGGGTCTATATAGACTGTTGTCTCCTCATTATGGTCTATATAGACTGTTGTCTCCTCATTGGGGTCTATATAGACTGTTGTCCGCTCATTAGGGTCTATATAGACTGTTGTCTCCTCATTAGGGTCTATATAGACTGTTGTCTCCTCATTAGGGTCTATATAGACTGTTTTCTCCTCATTAGGGTCTATATAGACTGTTGTCTCCTCATTAGGGTCTATATAGACTGTTGTCTCCTCATTAGGGTCTATATAGACTGTTGTCTCCTCATTAGGGTCTATATAGACTGTTGTCTCGCTCATTAGGGTCTATATAGACTGTTGTCTCCTCATTAGGGTCTATATAGACTGTTTTCTCCTCATTAGGGTCAAAATAGACTGTTGCGTTGTTGCTATACTAGTCAGCTAAGTCCATTGGAGATTTAAACATATTGGTCTCTAAATCCGTGTCTCAGCACAGTTAGGGAGACTCACGGAGCCGGCCTGAACTGCTTGGCTCATGGGTTGACTGACAACAAACACTACCCAAGACGCATCAACTCATATCGTCATCTGTCTGAAATGGCATTCTATTCCCTGTACAGTATTCTCTACTAGCCGGACCCTAGTCAAAAGTAGTATACTATATACTGTACTAGTCAGGCCCTGGTCAAAAGTAGTATACTATATACCGTACTAGCCGGTCCCTGGTCAAAAGTAGTATACTATATACTGTACTAGCTGGGCCCTGGTCAAAAGTAGTATACTATATACTGCACTAGCCGGTCCCTGGTCAAAAGTAGTATACAGTCGTGGCCAAAAGTTTTGAGAAAGACACAAATATTAATTTCTACAAAGTTTGCTGCTTCAGTGTTTTTAGATATTTTTGTCAGATGTTACTATGGAATGCTGAAGTATAATTACAAGCATTTCATAAGTGTCAAAGGCTTTTACTGACAATTACATGAAGTTGATGCAAAGAGTCAATATTTACAGTGTTGACCCTTCTTTTTCAAGACCTCTGCAATCCGCCCTGCCATGCTGTGAATTAACTTCTGGGCCACATCCTGACTGATGGCAGCCCATTCTTGCATAATCAATGCTTGGAGTTTGTCAGAGTTTGCGGGGTTTTGTTTGTCCACCTGCCTCTTGAGGATTGACCACAAATTCTCAATGGGATTAAGGTCTGGGGAGTTTCCTGGCCATGGACCCAAAATATCGATGTTTTGTTCCCGAGCCACTTAGTTATCACTTTTGCCTTATGGCTAGGTGCTCCATCATGCTGGAAAAGGCATTGTTCGTCACCAAACTGTTCCTGGATGGTTGGCAGAAGTTGCTCTCGGAGGATGTGTTGGTACTGTCATGACGTTGCCCTCTTTGGGTTTTCTATGCACCATTCCCCTACCTCTGTCTCCCACACCCAGGCTGCTGTGGTCAGAAGAGGTCGTAAATTCCTATGAGAAGATCCTGCCTCATAGCCCCAGTATAGAGAGAGAGTGAGTTTTCATAGACCAAACAAAGGAATTCTTCTACCTCACAGAACTTGACAACCAAACAATATTCAGGTTCTGGAGAATGTATAAAAGATCGGAGAAGAATCCAGCAACGGACTGGTCCGTTTGGTGCAATTTTGTAAAACTCATGAGAGACAATACGGCCACATTACCATAATCATGTTTATAGAAGTCTCAGGTATGAGTTTTACATCTAAATGGTTGTATAAAATGAATGAATAAGGATGGAACTGTTTGTGAAATTGTGTAATGTGATTTTGGACTGTTTAATGAAGGAAACTCCAATTCCCTTTGGAGTCTTAACCTGTTAGGGCTAGGGGGCAGTATTGACACGGCTGGATAAAAAAACATACCCGATTCAATCTGGTTACCACTCCTACCCAGTAACTAGAATATGCATATACTTATTACATATGGATAGAAAACACCCTACATTTTCTAAAACTGTTTGAATGGTGTCTGTGAGTATAACAGAACTCATTTGGCAGGCAAAACCCTGAGACATTTTCTGACAGGAAGTGGATACCTGATGTGTTGTATTGCCTTTAAACCTATCCCATTGAAAAACACAGGGGCTGAGGAATATTTTGGCACTTCCTATTGCTTCCACTAGATGTCACCAGCCTTTACAAAGTGTTTTGAGTCTTCTGGAGGGAGATCTGACCGAACAAGAGCCATGGAACGATGATGTCCCATTAGACACCTGGCGCGCGAGTTCATGTTGGGTACCCTCGTTCCAATACGTTATAAAAGAGTATGCATTCGTCCACCTTGAATATTATTCATGTTCTGGTTAAAAAAGGCCCTAATGATTTATGCTATACAACGTTTGACATGTTTGAACGAACGTAAATATATTTTTTCCCCTCGTTCATGACGAGAAGTCCGGCTGGCTTAGATCATGTGCTAACAAGACAGAGATTTTTGGACATAAATGATGAGCTTTTTTGAACAAAACTACATTCGTTATGGACCTGTGATACCTGGAAGTGACATCTGATGAAGAGAATCAAAGGTAATGGATTATTTACATAGTATTTTCGATTTTAGATCTCCCCAACATGACGTCTAGTCTGTATCGCAACGCGTATTTTTCTGGGCGCAGTGCTCAGATTATTGCAAAGTGTGATTTCCCAGTAAGGTTATTTTTAAATCTGGCAAGTTGATTGCGTTCAAGAGATGTAAATCTATAATTCTTTAAATGACAATGTAATATTTTACCAATGTTTTCTAATTTTAATTATTTAATTTGTGACGCTGACTTGACTGCCGGTTATTGGAGGGAAACGATTTCCTCAACATCAATGCCATAGTAAAACGCTGTTTTTGGATATAAATATGAACTTGATAGAACTAAAAATGCATGCATTGTCTAACATAATGTCCTAGGAGTGTCATCTGATGGAGATTGTAAAAGGTTAGTGCATCATTTTAGCTGGTTTTATGGTTTTGGTGACCCTGTCTTTCAATTGACAAAACATTACACACAACTCTTGTAAATGTACTGTCCTAACATACTCTAAATTTATGCTTTCGCCGTAAAACCTTTTTGAAATCGTAAAACGTGGTTAGATTAAGGAGATGTTTATCTTTCAAAGGGTGTAAAATAGTTGTATGTTTGAAAAATTTGAATTTTGACATTTATTTGGATTCAAATTTGCCGCTCTTGAAATGCACATGCTGTTGATGGAGTGCACCACGGGTGGCACGCTAGCGTCCCACCTAGCCCATAGAGGTTAACTAAATTCGAGGACCGCCCATGAGCACAGTTATGGTCTGGCGTCATGGGACAGGCCCTTCTCTGCTCTTCCGAATAAAACCCCCACCTTGGTTTTCTATCCCCAGACCGAGCTTACCTCAATTACGAGATGGCTAAAGGTTGGAGACCAGCTTACCTCGATAACGAGAGGGCCAAGGTTTGACCATGCATTTCTCTGGCTGAACTTTTAACCATACCACGTGGTTAAACTCTTAGACTATCGATACCGACAGAATAAGGACAAGTCTTTGATATTAATTACTAGTCTGCAGCTAGGAATTCGGTATCATTGAACGCGAAGACCGACAACCGCCGAAAACAGCTATTCTATAATGACATGAATGTATGTCACTCTGAACTATCCATTCTAACCACGACAGAGAGAGAGAGAGAGGGCAGACAGACTCTCCAACAGAAACAAACTTTTCAACAGAGATCCAGACGACACACTGAGCATAAATATATATATTGATTGCAGTTTTTCCCGAATGAGTGAGCGTTCATGTGCAAAGATTTAGCATTTCAATTGTTATAATTATCAACTCTGTAGTGCCTTCTCAGTTGACCCCCCTTTTGCCTAACAAGCCGCCATGCCGGTTTAGCCCACTAGGGCACATTCCTCTATCATTTCTTGTAACGATATCTACTGTTTGTTATGCATTTCTGTGAATTACTTAGTTAGTAAATAAATGATTTTAAGACAAATGATGTATGGATGACTCATAGTGAAGACTGGGTTCATGCAGATAACCAACAATTTACGATGTTTGGAATGAGACTGATGTGAGGTAACTAATTCGTCATTAATCAGAAGACTAATAGATCAGATATTATAATATCTGAAAGTTATATTAGGAAAATTATAACTTTTTAATCTGAATATTTTCCTTGGTGTCCCTACCTCCTAGTTAATTACAGTTACACAATTAATCAGTTTAATCGAGGAATAATAATTACAGAGTTATTTGTGTGACGTCCTGACCAGTAAAGGGGTCATTTGTAATTATAGTATGGTCAGGGCGTGGCAGGGGGTGTTTGTTTTGTGTATTTTGGGGTATTTTGGTTCTAGGGGATTTTGGTTCTAGTTTTCTATTTCTATGTTTCTTTTTCTATGTGTGGCCAAGTATGGCTTCCAATCAGAGGCAGGTGTCTTTCGTTGTCTCTGATTGGAAGCCATACTTAGGCAGCCTGTTTTTCCTGTGTTTTTGTGGGTGGTTGTTTTTCATATAGTCGTAGTACCTTACGCAACTGTCGTTTTGTCGTTTGTTAGTATTTTTGTTTAAGTGTTCACTTTAATCAAAATAAATAAAGAAGATGAGCACTATACCCACTGCGCCTTGGTCTGTCCCTTACGACGTATGTGACAATTTGATAAATATGTCTTCACTTTTATTGATGCCAAAGACACGACAGTACCATTCTTTATTCATGGTTGTGTTGTTCGACAAAATTGTGAGTGAGCCCACTCCCTTGGCTGAGAAGCTACCCCACACATGAATGGTCTCAGGATGCTTTACTGTTAGCATGACACAGGACTGATGGTAGCGCTCACCTTGTCTTCTCCGGACAAGCTTTTTTCCAGATGCCCCAAACAATCGGAAAGGGGATTCATCAGAGAAAATGACTTTACTCCAGTCCTCAGCAGTCCAATCCCTGTACCTTTTGCAGAATATCTGTCTGTCCCTGATGTTTTTCCTGGAGAGAAGTGGCTTCTTTGCTGCCCTTCTTGACACCAGGCCATCCTCCAAAAGTCTTCACCTCACTGTGCGTGCAGATTCACTCACACCTGCCTGCTGCCATTCCTGAGCAAGCGCTGTACTGGAGGTGCCCCGATCCCACAGCTGAATCAACTTTAGGAGACGGTCCGCACTTGCTGGACTTTCTTGGGCGCCTTGAAGCCTTCTTCACAACAATTGAACCGCTCTCCTGAAGTTCTTGATGATCCAATAAATGGTTGATTTAGGTGCAATCTTACTGGCAGCAATTTCCTTGCCTGTGAAGCCTTTTTTTGTGCAAAGCAATGATGACGACACGTGTTTCCTTGCAGGTAACCATGGTTGACAGAGGAAGAACAATGATTCCAAGCACCACCCTCCTTTTGATGCTTCCAGTCTGTTATTCAAACTCAATCAGCATGACAGACCGATCTCCAGCATCGTCCTCGTGGCAGGGCTGAAATGCAGTGGAAATGTTTTTTGGGGGATTCAGTTCATTTGAATGGCAAAGAGGGACTTTGCAATTCATCTGATCACTCTTCATAACATTCTGGAGTATATGGAAATTGCCATCATACAAATTGAGGCAGCAGAATTTGTGAAAATTAATATTTGTGTCATTCTCAAAACTTTTGGCCACGATTGTACTATATACTGCACTAGCCGGGCCCTGGTCAAAAGTAGTATACTATATATTGCACTAGCCGGGCCCTGGTCAAAAGTAGTATACTATATACTGCACTAGCTGGGTCCTGGTCAAAAGTAGTATACTATATACTGCACTAGCCGGGTCCTGGTCAAAAGTAGTATACTATATACTGTACTAGACGGGAATTAACACCTCCAACTCTTTTAGGGGTCCATAAATAGTTGGATATCGGACAGTTACTTTCCTAATGTAATGATAATAATAAGCAATTTCACACTCTTAGACAGGGTTATTTTAAAGTAGATGTATTTATTTACCAATAAATATAATCCCAATATAAAAAAACATGGTCTTTAAACAGAACAGATAAATAAAACATGTAAAATGAGGATAAACAAATCCACCTTCCTTTATATGGGGGATTGGAAATGATGCAGACAATTACATTGATAAAAGCAACAATCAATCTGCAATATTAAAGCAGTTATAAAATGATGTAATAATAAATACTAAACATCCACTTCCCTTCACGCAGTAATACACCTTTTATCAAATGATTAAACATCTATTATAAACATTGTTCACAGTATATTGTATTGTACACAGCACACAGTCTCTAACCTTCACCCCTTTATCTATCTATCTATCTATCTATCTATCTATCTATCTATCTATCTATCTATCTATCTATCTATCTATCTATCTATCTATCTATCTATCTATCTATCTATCTATCTATCTATCTATCTATCTATCTATCTATCTATCTATCTATCTATCTATCTATCTATCTATCTATCTATCTATCTATCTATCTATCTATCTATCTATCTATCTATCTATCCCCTATCCATCCTTCATTATTATTTAACCCTTATTTTACCAGGTAAGTTGACTGAGAACATTACACATACCCAAAGTCAATCAAACCCAAAGAATATTAATAATTTGTTCAATCTTGCGTCATTATTGAAAATCCCCGGTCGGTCCTGTTTAGTGAATTAGCTTCATTACTCAATGAGTATCTCCTACTCTGAAATGGTAACATCCAGTCTTCTTTATCTCTGCTCTTCGTCTTCTCGGTTTACAGTACATTGTGCTTCATCCTCCTCAGGAAATTCTGTAGTTTGAGCCTCAGGCCACAATGCCTTGATGGAGAACTGGAGGACAGGAGAGTAGGGGGAAAGAAACAGAGTAGGCAGAGAGAGAAAGAGAGAGAGAGAGAGAGAGAGAGAGAGAGAGAATTACAGTTTAGTAATTGAACAGACTTCTGAACCTAAAAAGGAAGCTGTACAAGCTGCATAATACAATCATAATACGATCAAAGTAAAGAAACTGTCACCTAAAGTAAAACCATCACAGTACAACAATACAACTGATGAAGAGAGAAATCAAGACCAATAGATGTAGTGATACAGAAAGGGAGAGAGCAAAGAGAGAGAAAGGGAGAGATACGAGAGAGAGACAGAGAGAACAAGAGAGATACAAGAGAGAGAGAGAGAGAGAGCGAGAGAGAGAGAACAAGAGATACGAGAGAAACAGCGAGAGAGAGAAAGAAAAAAAGCAGAGCGCTGCAAAGTGGAGAGTGATATCAGAGAGTGATAGCAGAGAGTGATAGCAGAGAGTGATAGCAGAGAGTGATAGCAGAGAGTGATATCAGAGAGTGATAGCAGAGAGTGATAGCAGAGAGTGATAGCAGAGAGTGATAGCAGAGAGTGATATCAGAGAGTGATATCAGAGAGTGATAGCAGAGAGTGATAGCAGAGAGTGATATCAGAGAGTGATAGCAGAGAGTGATAGCAGAGAGTGATATCAGAGAGTGATATCAGAGAGTGATAGCAGAGAGTGATAGCAGAGAGTGATAGCAGAGAGTGATAGCAGAGAGAGATCGCAGAGAGAGATAGCAGAGAGTGATATCAGAGAGTGATATCAGAGAGTGATAGCAGAGAGATGATAGCAGAGAGTGATAGCAGAGAGTGATAGCAGAGAGTGATAGCAGAGAGTGATAGCAGAGAGTGATAGCAGAGAGTGATATCAGAGAGTGATAGCAGAGAGTGATAGCAGAGAGTGATATCAGAGAGTGATAGCAGAGAGTGATAGCAGAGAGAGATCGCAAAAGAGACAGAACAAAATGAGAGGAAGAACAGAGAGCAGAGGAAGATTTCTCCAGGTTTCTAAATCAGTCTATCAATCCATCCACCTTTGCCTGGGGTACTCACCATGTGTACGGTGTAGTGGTCTGTGTCTGTCTGTTAGATTCCTTCCACTCTTCCTCCTCTTCCTCCTCCTCCTCTTCCTGTTGTGTGTCTAGTATCTGGTCCCAGATCTCAGTGTTAACCCACAGCGACCCCGGCAGGGTGAGGCTGGGCTCGGTGCAGGTGATCCAACGGCACAGTGGGCAGCAGACTGTCAGTAGGCCGCTCTGGTGCCTGCACATCGCCTGCAAGCACAGCCCACAGACTGTGTGCTTACAGTGGAGCATCCGAGGGATCTTCTCCCTACGAGAGTAGGATTGGAGGCAGACGCAGCACTCCATGTCCTCACTCATCAGACCCATGGCTGGATGGCTGGGGTGTGGATGGATGGATGGATGGATATACGGCTGGAGCACAGAGGAACTCTAGACAGAGAGTCAGTGTCTGGGCAGGAAGACGTGGGGTTTAAACGCTGGTCTGAGGTCAGTGTTCCCCTTGTGGTTTATTAAGGTCCTGGTTTGGATTTGATGAGGATGAGCTGATCCTAAATCTGTGCTTTGGAGCGTAGGTCAGGAATCTGCAAAAGACATTAAGATGTTAAAATAAATTAAATTAGACTCAGTGACTTCATCACTGGCACTATGTTAACATATATAATGTAATAACATATCTTAAATCAACAGGCTGTCATGTTTTTCTGAAAAGACATGAAGAAAAAATATCTTTAAAAATATCACACACATTTATAACATCCATAGTTATCAGATATAGATAAACCTTTTCACTTTTATCATTATCAATGAGAGGCAATATTTTACTTACAGGTTCTGGAAGATTGTCAGCACAGCGACCAACTATCTAACGACAAAACTTTGTGTGTGAGAGAGAATAGTGTGTGCTCTTATTTTAAGCCTTGAGGGAGGAAACAAAATGCAGTTATTTTCCCAGAAAGGGCGGTCTCTCACCTCCTCTACTCTCAGGTGAGGCAGGAAAGTTCCATGGAAAGAGTTAAACACTTCCAAGTCACTTCTATACCATAGTAGGTCACGTCAGGAGAATTGCCAGGGCCGTGTATTGACATTTTGAGGGGGAGCATTTGTAGAACCCTCTCTGTGGACTTGAAGAACCCTCTCTGTGGACTTGTAGAACCCTCTCTGTGGACTTGTAGAACCCTCTCTGTGGACTTGTAGAACCCTCTCTGTGGACTTGTAGAACCCTCTCTGTGTACGTGCCTGGTTATTGTAGTGTTTATGTACAGAATCAGTTCAATGGAAGCAGTTCCTCTTCTAGATAAGAGAAAATTGTTTTAAAGTCACGTGTTTCTAATAAAATCAAGTCACAAGTTCAGTGGAAACCTTGTAAACAACCACTCTAAACGGTCAATTAGAAATCAGTCTCCCTGTTGAAACTTGTAAATAAACAGGATTGATTTTGAATTGATCATTTACTACGGCTCTACTTTTTGTTCACCTGGAAATTCCACGTAGTAATACATGCCTGTCTGTTGACAATGTCTATGTGTCAACCACGCACGCACAACAGACACACAAACAAATACATTTATTCCATGGACAAAACATACAATTTCACATCGCATAATTAAGCATGGAATGTGGGTGTATCTCACTAATGAATTCCTATCATTAAAGGGCCAGAACAAGAGACTGAAAGAGCTTTGTCAAAGTCTTCTGCTAGCTTCTAATTGCTATTTTTCTGCTTTCTGAAGTAATGACTAAGCTGCACACTAAAACAACGTGAGCTAAATGACAGTAAATGATGAGTAATTCTGCTAGCCAGGGACGGTAACCAGCTCTACCATCAGCCCTGTTTTGTAACACAGGGACTTTGTCCCAAATGGAACCATATTCCCTATATAGTGCACTACTTTAAAGGCAAAGGCTCTGGTCAAAAGTAGTGCACTACATATGGAACAGGGTAGCATTTGGGACACAGCCAGGGACAATAGAGCTGCCTACTTCTCTGACAGACACCTCAAGGCTACAATTATCAAGAAAGGTTAAGAACAATAAACCAAAAAGAAGCCATAAAATATACATATCAAACACAAAGTCTATATATATACATATAGACTGTTGTCTCCTCATTATGGTCTATATAGACTGTTGTCCGCTCATTAGGGTCTATATAGACTGTTGTCTCCTCATTATGGTCTATATAGACTGTTGTCTCCTCATTATGGTCTATATAGACTGTTGTCCGCTCATTAGGGTCTATATAGACTGTTGTCTCCTCATTATGGTCTATATAGACTGTTGTCTCCTCATTAGGGTCTATATAGACTGTTGTCTCCTCATTGGGGTCTATATAGACTGTTGTCCGCTCATTAGGGTCTATATAGACTGTTGTCTCCTCATTATGGTCTATATAGACTGTTGTCTCCTCATTGGGGTCTATATAGACTGTTGTCCGCTCATTAGGGTCTATATAGACTGTTTTCTCCTCATTAGGGTCTATATAGACTGTTGTCTCCTCATTAGGGTCTATATAGACTGTTGTCTCCTCATTAGGGTCTATATAGACTGTTGTCTCCTCATTAGGGTCAAAATAGACCATTACTTCCTCATTAGGGTCTATATAGACTGTTGTCTCCTCATTAGGGTCTATATAGACTGTTTTCTCCTCATTAGGGTCTATATAGACTGTTGTCTCCTCATTAGGGTCAAAATAGACCATTACTTCCTCATTAAGGTCTATACAGACTGTTGTCCGCTCATTAGGGTCTATATAGACTGTTGTCTCCTCATTAGGGTCAAAATAGACCATTACTTCCTCATTAAGGTCTATATAGACTGTTGTCTCCTCATTAGGGTCTATATAGACTGTTGTCTCCTCATTAGGGTCTATGTAGACTGTTGTCTCCTCATTAGGGTCTATATAGACTGTTTTCTCCTCATTAGGGTCAAAATAGACTGTTGCGTTGTTGCTACACTAGTCAGCTAAGTCCATTGGAGATTTAAACATATTGGTCTCTAAATCCGTGTCTCAGCACAGTTAGGGAGACTCACGGAGCCGGCCTGAACTGCTTGGCTCATGGGTTGACTGACAACAAACACTACCCAAGACGCATCAACTCATATCGTCATCTGTCTGAAATGGCATGCTATTCCCTGTACAGTATTCTCTACTAGCCGGACCCTAGTCAAAAGTAGTATACTATATACTGTACTAGTCAGGCCCTGGTCAAAAGTAGTATACTATATACCGTACTAGCCGGTCCCTGGTCAAAAGTAGTATACTATATACTGTACTAGCTGGGCCCTGGTCAAAAGTAGTATACTATATACTGCACTAGCCGGTCCCTGGTCAAAAGTAGTATACAGTCGTGGCCAAAAGTTTTGAGAAAGACACAAATATTAATTTCTACAAAGTTTGCTGCTTCAGTGTTTTTAGATATTTTTGTCAGATGTTACTATGGAATGCTGAAGTATAATTACAAGCATTTCATAAGTGTCAAAGGCTTTTACTGACAATTACATGAAGTTGATGCAAAGAGTCAATATTTACAGTGTTGACCCTTCTTTTTCAAGACCTCTGCAATCCGCCCTGGCATGCTGTGAATTAACTTCTGGGCCACATCCTGACTGATGGCAGCCCATTCTTGCATAATCAATGCTTGGAGTTTGTCAGAGTTTGCGGGTTTTTGTTTGTCCACCTGCCTCTTGAGGATTGACCACAAATTCTCAATGGGATTAAGGTCTGGGGAGTTTCCTGGCCATGGACCCAAAATATCGATGTTTTGTTCCCGAGCCACTTAGTTATCACTTTTGCCTTATGGCTAGGTGCTCCATCATGCTGGAAAAGGCATTGTTCGTCACCAAACTGTTCCTGGATGGTTGGCAGAAGTTGCTCTCGGAGGATGTGTTGGTACTGTCATGACGTTGCCCTCTTTGGGTTTTCTATGCACCATTCCCCTACCTCTGTCTCCCACACCCAGGCTGCTGTGGTCAGAAGAGGTCGTAAATTCCTATGAGAAGATCCTGTCTCATGGCCCCAGTATAGAGAGAGAGTGATTTTTCATAGACCAAACAAAGGAATTCTTCTACCTCACAGAACTTGACAACCAAACAATATTCAGGTTCTGGAGAATGTATAAAAGATCGGAGAAGAATCCAGCAACGGACTGGTCCGTTTGGTGCAATTTTGTAAAACTCATGAGAGACAATACGGCCACATTACCATAATCATGTTTATAGAAGTCTCAGGTATGAGTTTTACATCTAAATGGTTGTATAAAATGAATGAATAAGGATGGAACTGTTTGTGAAATTGTGTAATGTGATTTTGGACTGTTTAATGAAGGAAACTCCAATTCCCTTTGGAGTCTTAACTAAATTCGAGGACCGCCCATGAGCACAGTTATGGTCTGGCGTCATGGGACAGGCCCTTCTCTGCTCTTCCGAATAAAACCCCCACCTTGGTTTTCTATCCCCAGACCGAGCTTACCTCAATTACGAGATGGCTAAAGGTTGGAGACCAGCTTACCTCGATAACGAGAGGGCCAAGGTTTGACCATGCATTTCTCTGGCTGAACTTTTAACCATACCACGTGGTTAAACTCTTAGACTATCGATACCGACAGAATAAGGACAAGTCTTTGATATTAACCTGTTAGGGCTAGGGGGCAGCATTGACACGGCTGGATAAAAAACATACCCGATTTAATCTGGTTACCACTCCTACTCAGTAACTAGAATATGCATATACTTATTACATATGGATAGAAAACACCCTAAATTTTCTAAAACTGTTTGAATGGTGTCTGTGAGTATAACAGAACTCAAATGGCAGGTCAAAACCTGAGAGATTCCTTTACAGGAAGTGGCCTGTCTGACCATTTGTTGAACTTCTTTTCCATCTCTATCATTTACTAAGGATCTCTGCTCTAACGTGACACTTCCCACGTCGTCCATAGGCGCTCAGAGCCCGGGAAAAAACAGAATGTCGTCATTCCAGCCCCAGGCTGAAACACATTATCGCCTTTCTCAAGTGGCCGATCAAGAGACACTAGCTTATGCGCGTGACCCCGACCGCCCCCGCCTTTGGGATTTTTTCCTCTGTTTGCCGAAAAGGAGATTCCCTGTCGGAATATTATCGCTTTTCTACGAGAAAAATGTCGTAAAAATTGATTTTAAACAGCGGTTGACATGCTTCGAAGTACGGTAATGGAATACTTAGAATTTTATTGTCACGAATTGCGCCAAGCGCGTGACACTTCTTTACTATTTCGGATAGTGTCTGGAACGCACGAACAAAACGCCGCTATTCGGATATAACGATGGATTATTTTGGACCAAACCAACATTTGTTATTGAAGTAGCTGTCCTGGGTGTGTATTCTGACGAAGACAACAAAAGGTAATGACATTTTTATAATAGTAAATATGATTATGGTGAGTGCTAAACTTGCCGGGTGTCTAAATAGCGAGCCCGTGATGCCTGGGCTATGTACTTAGAATATTGCAAAATGTGCTTTCACCAAAAAGCTATTTTAAAATCGGACATATCGAGTGCATAGAGGAGGTCTGTATCTATAATTCTTAAAATAATTGTTATGCTTTTTGTGAACGTTTATCGTGAGTAATTTAGTAAAATGTTAGCAAATTCCCCGGAAGTTTGCGGGGGGTATGCTAGTTCTGAACGTCACATGCTAATGTAAAAAGCTGGTTTTTGATATAAATATGAACTTGATTGAACAAAACATGCATGTATTGTATAACATAATGTCCTAGGGTTGTCATCTGATGAAGATCATCAAAGGTGAGTGCTGCATTTAGCTGTCTTCTGGGTTTTATATGCTGGCTTGAAAAATGTGTGTCTGATTATTTCTGGCTTGGTACTCTGCTGACATAATCTAATGTTTTGCTTTCGTTGTAAAGCCTTTTTGAAATCGGACAGTGTGGTTAGATTAAAGAGAGTCTTATCTTTAAATGGCTGTAAAATAGTCATATGTTTGAGAAATTGAAGTAATAGGATTTTTAAGGTTTTGAAAATCGCGCCACAGGATAGGCTGTTACGTAGGTGGGACGAATTCGTCCCACCTAGCCTAGAGAGGTTAATTACTAGTCTGCAGCTAGGAATACGTTATCATTGAACGCGAAGACCGACAACCGCCGAAAACAGCTATTCTATAATGACATGAATGTATGTCACTCTGAACTATCCATTCTAACCACGACAGAGAGAGAGAGAGGGCAGACAGACTCTCCAACAGAAACAAACTTTTCAACAGAGATCCAGACGACACACTGAGCATAAATATATATATTGATTGCAGTTTTTCCCGAATGAGTGAGCGTTCATGTGCAAAGATTTAGCATTTCAATTGTTATAATTATCAACTCTGTAGTGCCTTCTCAGTTGACCCCCCTTTTGCCTAACAAGCCGCCATGCCGGTTTAGCCCACTAGGGCACATTCCTCTATCATTTCTTGTAACGATATCTACTGTTTGTTATGCATTTCTGTGAATTACTTAGTTAGTAAATAAATGATTTTAAGACAAATGATGTATGGATGACTCATAGTGAAGACTGGGTTCATGCAGATAACCAACAATTTACGATGTTTGGAATGAGACTGATGTGAGGTAACTAATTCGTCATTAATCAGAAGACTAATAGATCAGATATTATAATATCTGAAAGTTGTATTAGGAAAATTATAACTTTTTAATCTGAATATTTTCCTTGGTGTCCCTACCTCCTAGTTAATTACAGTTACACAATTAATCAGTTTAATCGAGGAATAATAATTACAGAGTTATTTGTGTGACGTCCTGACCAGTAAAGGGGTCATTTGTAATTATAGTATGGTCAGGGCGTGGCAGGGGGTGTTTGTTTTGTGTATTTTGGGGTATTTTGGTTCTAGGGGATTTTGGTTCTAGTTTTCTATTTCTATGTTTCTTTTTCTATGTGTGGCCAAGTATGGCTTCCAATCAGAGGCAGGTGTCTTTCGTTGTCTCTGATTGGAAGCCATACTTAGGCAGCCTGTTTTTCCTGTGTTTTTGTGGGTGGTTGTTTTTCATATAGTCGTAGTACCTTACGCAAATGTCGTTTTGTCGCTGGTTAGTATTTTTGTTTAAGTGTTCACTTTAATCAAAATAAAGAAAGAAGATGAGCACTATACCCACTGCGCCTTGGTCTGTCCCTTACGACGTATGTGACAATTTGATAAATATGTCTTCACTTTTATTGATGCCAAAGACACGACAGTACCATTCTTTATTCATGGATGTGTTGTTAGACAAAATTGTGAGTGAGCCCACTCCCTTGGCTGAGAAGCTACCCCACACATGAATGGTCTCAGGATGCTTTACTGTTAGCATGACACAGGACTGATGGTAGCGCTCACCTTGTCTTCTCCGGACAAGCTTTTTTCCAGATGCCCCAAACAATCGGAAAGGGGATTCATCAGAGAAAATGACTTTACCCCAGTCCTCAGCAGTCCAATCCCTGTACCTTTTGCAGAATATCTGTCTGTCCCTGATGTTTTTCCTGGAGAGAAGTGGCTTCTTTGCTGCCCTTCTTGACACCAGGCCATCCTCCAAAAGTCTTCACCTCACTGTGCGTGCAGATTCACTCACACCTGCCTGCTGCCATTCCTGAGCAAGCGCTGTACTGGAGGTGCGATCCCACAGCTGAATCAACTTTAGGAGACGGTCCGCACTTGCTGGACTTTCTTGGGCGCCTTGAAGCCTTCTTCACAACAATTGAACCGCTCTCCTTGAAGTTCTTGATGATCCAATAAATGGTTGATTTTGGTGCAATCTTGTTGGCAGCAATTTCCTTGCCTGTGAAGACTTTTTTGTGCAAAGCAATGATGACGACACGTGTTTCCTTGCAGGTAACCATGATTGACAGAGGAAGAACAATGATTCCAAGCACCACCCTCCTTTTGATGCTTCCAGTCTGTTATTCAAACTCAATCAGCATGACAGACCGATCTCCAGCATCGTCCTCGTGGCAGGGCTGAAATGCAGTGGAAATGTTTTTTGGGGGATTCAGTTCATTTGAATGGCAAAGAGGGACTTTGCAATTCATCTGATCACTCTTCATAACATTCTGGAGTATATGGAAATTGCCATCATACAAATTGAAGCAGCAGAATTTGTGAAAATTAATATTTGTGTCATTCTCAAAGCTTTTGGCCACGATTGTACTATATACTGCACTAGCCGGGCCCTGGTCAAAAGTAGTATACTATTTACTGCACTAACCGGGCCCTGGTCAAAAGTAGTATACTATATACTGCACTAGCTGGACCCTGTTCAAAAGTAGTATACTATATACTGCACTAGCCGGGCCCTGGTCAAAAGTAGTATACTATATATTGCACTAGCCGGGCCCTGGTCAAAAGTAGTATACTATATACTGCACTAGCTGGGTCCTGGTCAAAAGTAGTATACTATATACTGCACTAGCCGGGTCCTGGTCAAAAGTAGTATACTATATACTGTACTAGACGGGAATTAACACCTCCAACTCTTTTAGGGGTCCATAAATAGTTGGATATCGGACAGTTACTTTCCTAATGTAATGATAATAATAAGCAATTTCACACTCTTAGACAGGGTTATTTTAAAGTAGATGTATTTATTTACCAATAAATATAATCCCAATATAAAAAAACATGCTCTTTAAACAGAACAGATAAATAAAACATGTAAAATGAGGATAAACAAATCCACCTTCCCTTATATGGGGGATTGGAAATGATGCAGACAATTACATTGATAAAAGCAACAATCAATCTGCAATATTAAAGCTGTTATAAAATGATGTAATAATAAATACTAAACATCCACTTCCCTTCACGCAGTAATACACCTTTTATCAAATGATTAAACATCTATTATAAACATTGTTCACAGTATATTGTATTGTACACAGCACACAGTCTCTAACCTTCACCCCTTTATCTATCTATCTATCTATCTATCTATCTATCTATCTATCTATCTATCTATCTATCTATCTATCTATCTATCTATCTATCTATCTATCTATCTATCTATCTATCCTTCATTATTATTTAACCCTTATTTTACCAGGTAAGTTGACTGAGAACATTACACATACGCAAAGTCAATCAAACCCAAAGAATATTTATAATTGGTTCAATCTTGCGTCATTATTGAAAATCCCCGGTCGGTCCTGTTTAGTGAATTAGCTTCATTACTCAATGAGTATCTCCGACTCTGAAATGGTAACATCCAGTCTTCTTTATCCCTGCTCTTCGTCTTCTCGGTTTACAGTACATTGTGCTTCATCCTCCTCAGGAAATTCTGTAGTTTGAGCCTCAGGCCACAATGCCTTGATGGAGACCTGGAGGACAGGAGAGTAGGGGGAAAGAAACAGAGTAGGCAGAGAGAGAAAGAGAGAGAGAGAGAGAGAGAGAGAGAGAGAGAGAGAGAGAGAGAGAGAGAGAGAGAGAGAGAGAGAGAAGAGAGAGAGAGAAAGAGAGAGAGAGAGAGAGAGAGAGAGAGAGAGAATTACAGTTTAGTAATTGAACAGACTTCTGAACCTAAAAAGGAAGCTGTACAAGCTGCATAATACAATCATAATACGATCAAAGTAAAGAAACTGTCACCTAAAGTAAAACCATCACAGTACAACAATACAACTGATGAAGAGAGAAATCAAGACCAATAGATGTAGTGATACAGAAAGGGAGAGAGCAAAGAGAGAGAAAGGGAGAGATACGAGAGAGAGACAGAGAGAACAAGAGAGATACAAGAGAAGAGGAGAGAGAGAGAGAGAGAGAACAAGAGATACGAGAGAAACAGCGAGAGAGAGAAAGAAAAAAAGCAGAGCGCTGCAAAGTGGAGAGTGATATCAGAGAGTGATAGCAGAGAGTGATTGCAGAGAGTGATAGCAGAGAGTGATAGCAGAGAGTGATAGCAGAGAGTGATAGCAGAGAGTGATATCAGAGAGTGATAGCAGAGAGTGATAGCAGAGAGTGATATCAGAGAGTGATATCAGAGAGTGATATCAGAGAGTGATAGCAGAGAGTGATAGCAGAGAGTGATATCAGAGAGTGATAGCAGAGAGTGATATCAGAGAGTGATAGCAGAGAGTGATAGCAGAGAGTGATAGCAGAGAGTGATAGCAGAGAGAGATATCAGAGAGTGATAGCAGAGAGAGATCGCAAAAGAGACAGAACAAAATGAGAGGAAGAACAGAGAGCAGAGGAAGATTTCTCCAGGTTTCTAAATCAGTCTATCAATCCATCCACCTTTGCCTGGGGTACTCACCATGTGTACGGTGTAGTGGTCTGTGTCTGTCTGTTAGCTTCCTTCCACTGTTCTTCCTCTTCCTCCTCCTCCTCTTCCTGTTGTGTGTCTAGTATCTGGTCCCAGATCTCAGTGTTAACCCACAGCGACCCCGGCAGGGTGAGGCTGGGCTCGGTGCAGGTGATCCAACGGCACAGTGGGCAGCAGACTGTCAGTAGGCCGCTCTGGTGCCTGGACATCGCCTGCAAGCACAGCCCACAGACTGTGTGCTTACAGTGGAGCATCCGAGGGATCTTCTCCCTACGAGAGTAGGATTGGAGGCAGACGCAGCACTCCATGTCCTCACTCATCAGACCCATGGCTGGATGGCTGGGGTGTGGATGGATGGATGGATGGATGGATATACGGCTGGAGCACGGAGGAACTCTAGACAGAGTCAGTGTCTGGGCAGGAAGACGTGGGGTTTAAACGCTGGTCTGAGGTCAGTGTTCCCCTTGTGGTTTATTAAGGTCCTGGTTTGGATTTGATGAGGATGAGCTGATCCTAAATCTGTGCTTTGGAGCGTAGGTCAGGAATCTGCAAAAGACATTAAGATGTTAAAATAAATTAAATTAGACTCAGTGACTTCATCACTGGCACTATGTTAACATATATAATGTAATAACATATCTTAAATCAACAGGCTGTCATGTTTTTCTGAAAAGACATGAAGAAAAAATATCTTTAAAATTATCACACACATTTATAACATCCATAGTTATCAGATATAGATAAACCTTTTCACTTTTATCATTATCAATGAGAGGCAATATTTTACTTACAGGTTCTGGAAGATTGTCAGCACAGCGACCAACTATCTAACGACAAAACTTTGTGTGTGAGAGAGAAGAGTGTGTGCTCTTATTTTAAGCCTTGAGGGAGGAAACAAAATGCAGTTATTTTCCCAGAAAGGGCGGTTTCTCACCTCCTCTACTCTCAGGTGAGGCAGGAAAGTTCCATGGAAAGAGTTAAACACTTCCAGGTCACTTCTATACCATAGTAGGTCACGTCAGGAGAATTGCCAGGGCCGTGTATTGACATTTTGAGGGGGAGCATTTGTAGAACACTTTCTGTGGACTTGTAGAACCCTCTCTGTGGACTTGTAGAACCCTCTCTGTGGACTTGAAGAACCCTCTCTGTGGAATTGTAGAACCCTCTCTGTGGACTTGAAGAACCCTCTCTGTGGACTTGAAGAACCCTCTCTGTGGACTTGAAGAACCCTCTCTGTGGACTTGTAGAACCCTCTCTGTGGACTTGTAGAACCCTCTCTGTGGACTTGTAGAACCCTCTCTGTGGACTTGAAGAACCCTCTCTGTGGACTTGTAGAACCCTCTCTGTGGACTTGAAGAACCCTCTCTGTGGACTTGTAGAACCCTCTCTGTGGACTTGTAGAACCCTCTCTGTGGACTTGTAGAACCCTCTCTGTGTACGTGCCTGGTTATTGTAGTGTTTATGTACAGAATCAGTTCAATGGAAGCAGTTTCTCTTCTAGATAATAGTCACAGTTCAGTGGAAGAAGTTGTTGATCTTCTCCTATGACCCTTTAATGACTCACTTATCTTACAGTATATGGTATACCTGTATATTGTGGATGACGTTTATTATAGTTTATATGGATCCCAGGACTCCATGGAAATGTCAGGTGTTAATGAGTGAGTGGGCTGTCCAGTTGTTTTACCATAAAAATCTGATGAATTGATGGATGAATGAAACCCAAATCAGGAGAGTTTCAGGCTGCTGTGTTGTTATTGTTTTAAAGTCACGTGTTTCTACTAAAATCAGGTCACATGTTCAGTGGAAACCTTGTAAACAACCACTCTAAACGGTCAAATAGAAAACAGTCTCCCTGCTGAAACTTGTAAATAAACAGGCTTGACTTGTAATTGACAAATGATGACGGCTCTTCTTTAGGTTCACCTGGAAATTCCAGGTGATTCACGCCTGTCTATTCACAATGTCAGCTAAGTGCCAACCACTAACGCATAACAGACACAAACAAACAAATGTATTCCATGGACAAAACATACAATTTCACGTCGCATATTTAAGCATGGAATGTGTGTGTATCTCACTAATGAATTCCTATCATTAAAGGGCCAGAACAAGAGACTGAAAGAGCTTTGTCAAAGTCTTCTGCTAGCTTCTAATTGTTATTTTTCTGCTTTCTGAAGTAATGACTAAGCTGCACACTAAAACAACGTGAGCTAAATGACAGTAAATGATGAGTAATTCTGCTAGCCAGGGACGGTAACCAGCTCTACCATCAGCCCTGTTTTGTAACACAGGGACTTTGTCCCAAATGGCAACCATATTCCCTATATAGTGCACTACTTTAAAGGAAAAGACTCTGGTCAAAAGTAGTGCACTACATATGGAACAGGGTAGCATTTGGGACACACCCAGGGACAATAGAGCTGCCTACTTCTCTGACAGACACCTCAAGGCTACAATTATCAAGAAAGGTTAAGAACAATAAACCAAAAAGGAGCCATAAAATATACATATCAAACACAAAGTTTATATATATACATATAGACTGTTGTCTCCTCATTATGGTCTATATAGACTGTTGTCTCCTCATTAGGGTCTATATAGACTGTTGTCTCCTCATTATGGTCTATATAGACTGTTGTCTCCTCATTAGGGTCTATATAGACTGTTGTCCGCTCATTAGGGTCTATATAGACTGTTGTCTCCTCATTAGGGTCTATATAGACTGTTGTCTCCTCATTAGGGTCAAAATAGACTGTTGTCTCCTCATTAGGGTCTATATAGACTGTTGTCTCCTCATTAGTGTCTATATAGACTGTTGTCTCCTCATTAGAGTCTATATAGACTGTTGTCTCCTCATTAGGGTCTATATAGACTGTTGTCTCCTCATTATGGTCTATATAGACTGTTGTCTCCTCATTAGGGTCTATATAGACTGTTGTCTCCTCATTAGGGTCAAAATAGACTGTTGTCTCCTCATTAGGGTCTATATAGACTGTTGTCTCCTCATTAGGGTCTATATAGACTGTTGTCTCCTCATTAGGGTCTATATAGACTGTTGTCTCCTCATTAGAGTCTATATAGACTGTTGTCTCCTCATTAGGGTCTATATAGACTGTTGTCTCCTCATTATGGTCTATATAGACTGTTGTCTCCTCATTAGGGTCTATATAGACTGTTGTCTCCTCATTAGGGTCAAAATAGACTGTTGTCTCCTCATTAGGGTCTATATAGACTGTTGTCTCCTCATTAGGGTCTATATAGACTGTTGTCTCCTCATTAGGGTCTATATAGACTGTTGTCTCCTCATTAGGGTCAATATAGACTTGTCTCCTCATTAGGGTCTATATAGACTGTTGTCCGCTCATTAGGGTCTATATAGACTGTTGTCTCCTCATTAGGGTCAATATAGACTGTTGTCTCCTCATTAGGGTCTATATAGACTGTTGTCTCCTCATTAGGGTCTATACAGACTGTTGTCTCCTCATTAGGGTCTATACAGACTGTTGTCTCCTCATTAGGGTCTATATAGACTGTTGTCTCCTCATTATGGTCTATATAGACTGTTGTCTCCTCATTAGGGTCTATATAGACTGTTTTCTCCTCATTAGGGTCTATATAGACTGTTGTCTCCTCATTAGGGTCTATATAGACTGTTGTCTCCTCATTAGGGTCTATATAGACTGTTGTCTCCTCATTAGGGTCTATATGATCCTCATTCACCAACCTACCCACTATGTCTACTAGGTCCATATTTCTCTATTTAAAATAATGTTTGAGTGGGTCAGTAGCATTGTAATGACAGGCAGACAGAGACAGGCAGACAGACAGACAGACAGACAGAGAAACAGGCAGATAGACACGGAGACAGACAGACAGCATGTCCTAAGGGTTAGTGTCTCAGTTCTTTGGGTCTTCCATTTGTATGCAACATTTCCTGTAATTGAATGAGTCATCATACAAACGGTCATACCAAAGCGTAATTTATTTGTTAACCTACAGCTCCCCTCCTCTTTTCCAACTATGCTGCAATACATTATTTTCCAACTAAGAGAGGAAATAAACACTAATGATTCATTAACGGGAGATATGTAGAAAGAGGAACTAAAACATTGTGAAACCGGTGTGTCAGGTGTGACTGGGGGTCAGGCTAGATAGGGTGGATGGCAGGGTGGATGGAGCACAGCCCTGATCAAATGTACTATATACTGTAGTATACTATATAAGGAATGGTATGTATGGAGGTCAGGCTAGATAGGGTGGATGGCAGGGTGGATGGAGCACAGCCCTGATCAAATGTAGTATTTACTGTAGTATACTATATAAGGAATGGTATGTATGGGGGTCAGGCTAGATAGGGTGGATGGAGCACAGCCCTGATCAAATGTACTATATACTGTAGTATACTATATAAGGAATGGTATGTATGGGGGTTAGGCTAGATAACAGGGTGGATGGAGCACAGCCCTGGTCAAATGTACTATTTACTGTAGTATACTATATAAGGAATGGTATGTATGGGGGTCAGGCTAGATAGGGTGGATGGCAGGGTGGATGGAGCACAGCCCTGATCAAATGTAGTATTTACTGCACTAGCCGGGCCCTGATAAAATGTACTATTTACTGTAGTATACTATATAAGGAATGGTATGTATGGGGGTTAGGCTAGATAACAGGGTGGATGGCAGGGTGGATGGAGCACAGCCCTGGTCAAATGTACTATATACTGTAGTATACTATATAAGGAATGGTATGTATGGGGGTTAGGCTAGATAACAGGGTGGATGGAGCACAGTCCTGATCAAATGTACTATATACTGCACTAGCCGGGCCCTGATAAAATGTACTATTTACTGTAGTATACTATATAAGGAATGGTATGTATGGGGGTTAGGCTAGATAGGGTGGATGGAGCACAGTCCTGATCAAATGTACTATATACTGTAGTATACTATATAAGGAATGGTATGTATGGGGGTTAGGCTAGATAACAGGGTGGATGGAGCACAGTCCTGATCAAATGTAGTATTTACTGCACTAGCCGGGCCCTGATAAAATGTAGTATACTATATACTGCACTAGCCAGGCCCTGGTCAAAAGTAGTATACTATTTACTGCACTAGCCGGGCCCTGATAAAATGTAGTATACTATATACTGCACTAGCCGGGCCCTGGTCAAAAGTAGTATACTATATACTGCACTAGCCGGGCCCTGATAAAATGTAGTATACTATATACTGCACTAGCCAGGCCCTGGTCAAAAGTAGTATACTATTTACTGCACTAGCCGGGCCCTGGTCAAAAGTACTATACTATATACTGCACTAGCCGGGCCCTGGTCAAAAGTAGTATACTATATACTGCACTAGCCGGGCCCTGGTCAAAAGTAGTATACTATATACTGCACTAGCCGGGCCCTGGTCAAAAGTAGTATACTATATACTGCACTAGCCGGGCCCTGGTCAAAAGTACTATACTATATACTGCACTAGCCGGGCCCTGGTCAAAAGTAGTATACTATTTACTGCACTAGCCGGGCCCTGGTCAAAAGTAGTATACTATATACTGCACTAGCCACGCCCTGGTCAAAAGTAGTATACTATATACTGCACTAGCCGGGCCCTGGTCAAAAGTAGTATACTATTTACTGCACTAGCCGGGCCCTGGTCAAAAGTAGTATACTATTACTGCACTAGCCGGGCCCTGGTCAAAAGTAGTATACTATTTACTGCACTAGCCGGGCCCTGGTCAAAAGTACTATACTATATACTGCACTAGCCGGGCCCTGGTCAAAAGTAGTATACTATATACTGCACTAGCCGGGCCCTGGTCAAAAGTAGTATACTATATAAGGAATGGTATGTATGGGGGTTAGGCTAGATAACAGGGTGGATGGAGCACAGCCCTGATCAAATGTACTATTTACTGTAGTATACTATATAAGGAATGGTATGTATGGGGGTTAGGCTAGATAACAGGGTGGATGGAGCATGGCAATGCTATCCTAAATGTGTTCTGAAACAGAAGAAGACACCCGGAAAAGAGCCGTCAGCCATTTTGGTAAGGGCCCTGGGGGGGGGGGGGTGACTACAACAGGTTTTATCGTGTTGTTATTGATAATACTCATATTGATGAGCCTAATTAAAATAAATAAATACAAAATGCCATATGAGTTTCAGTTGAACATTGGTTTGAGACTCAGAACAGCCAGCTGTCCCTGGGGACAGCAGACCGTCCCTGGGGACAGCAGACCGTCCCTGGCCGTCCCTGGGGACAGCAGACCGTCCCTGGGGACAGCAGACCGTCCCTGGGGACAGCAGACCGTCCCTGGGGACAGCAGACCGTCCCTGGCCGTCCCTGGGGACAGCAGACCGTCCTTGGGGGACACCTGGAGAGAGGATATCTTGGGGGTGGAGTCTGTTTGTCTTACAGGTGACACAGAAGGGGAACACTTAATCTTGTTCTCCCCGGCAACAGAGAGCTATCCATCTCCTCCTACATAAAACTGGAACAGGCAGAACAGAAACATGGTTCCAAATTCCACATGATTCTTTACAGGGATCAACCAACATGGCGGCACAACAGATAGAATTGATCTAGCACACAGACACCACGGCGGATTCAGAGAAATGATGTGGAGAAGAACAATGAATTAAGCCTACGGTCAACATGGCTGTCAAGCCACATTGCTATACAATGTTAACGTTGCTTTTCACAGAGAATCACCAATCTACCTTAACTTAAATGTCTATGCTTCCCTATACGACCCACGAGTCAAGCACTTCCACCTGGTCTCTGGGTCATAAGCACAGAGAGGATCATAAACCAACCCCGTTCCATTCATCCCCCCCCCCCCCCCGCATGTTTAAATCCTCTAATAGTCCTGTAACTGGCCCGAGGGTTAACTGTCCCCTTTTCTTCAGCTCTCTCCTCTCTCACTCCTGGGCGATGCTCCGCAGCACGTACTTCACCGTGTAGGCAAATGCAGCGAACCCCACAATCACAAACAGGTTAGCCAAGGCCCCGCCAAGCAGTCCGTGATTCCGATTGGGCTGCTGTAGGTCTGGGGCGAGCATTGCAGGGCCCAAGGGGGCATGGCCTCCGTTGAGGGCGGGGATTTCGTAGTTGCCGTGGTGAAAGTCGCCGTCGGGAACCACGTCTGGGAGGGGGAGGGGCTGTGGGCGGGTGCTCAACTCCTCCTGGGCCTTCTGCTTCTGCTTGATCTCCTGGAGAGAGGGAGTGAGGGGAGAGGGAGAGGGAGGGAAGAGAGAGAGAAGAGAGAGGGAGGGAGGGAAAAGAGAGGTGAGGGTTGGAAGAGAGAAATGGAGGGAGGGAGGGAAGAGAGGTAGGGAAGGAGGGAGGGAGGGAGGGAGGGAGGGAGGGAGGGAAGAGAGAGCGGAGAGGAGAAGAGAGAGAGGGAAGAGAGAGAGAGAGGGAAGAGAGAGAGGGAGAGGGAGGGAAGAGAGAGAGGGAGGGAAAATAGAGGTGAGGGTTGGAAGAGAGAAATGGAGGGAAGAGAGAGCGGAGAGGAGAAGGATAGGAGTCAGTCAGTAGATGAAGTAATGCTACTCACTAGTTTGTTTTGACATAGCATCTGTGTTTAGTAAATTATTTCAAGTCAGACTCACATCGACTGCATCAGGAAACAGTTCACAGAACACCTTGTCCTTCAGGTTGAAAGTCAAACTCTGGGCCGACAGCTGTCTTTTCTGGAGGAAATAAACAAAACAATAAAATAGCCAAAGGAGCAACAATCATTCAGAAAATAAGGCAAACCATGCCAACAACACAGTCATTTATCCTAACTACTATATGACTGACATTACATTCACATCTGCATTAGAACCTGATAAAATGTCAATAAACAGGATTCCAAGACCATGACCTTTGACCTTCCAACAAGACAACATCTCAGATCTCTCCAGAGACGTTCGATCAGGGTTCAGGTCCCGGGCTCTGACTTGTCCCGAAGCCACTCTTGCGTTGTCTTGGCTGTCTGCTTAGGGTCGTTGTCGTTGTTTTGAAGGTGAACCGTCGCCCCCAGTCTGAGGTCCGGAGCAGGTTTTCATCAAGGATCTCTCTGTACTTTGCTCGGGTCATCTTTCCTTTGATTCTGACTAGTCTCCCAGTCCCTGCTGCTGAAAACATCACCACAGCATGATGCTGCCACCACCATGCTTCACCGTAGGGATGGTGCCTGGTTTCCTCCAGACGTGACACTTGGTATTCAGGCCAAAGAGTTCAATCTTGATTTCATCAGACCAGAGAATCTTGTTTCTCATGGTCTGAGAGTCCTTTAGGTGCCTTTTGGCAAACTCCAAGCGGGCTGTCATGTGCCTTTTACTGAGGAGTGGCTTCCCTCTGGCCACTCTACCATAAAGGCCTGATTGGTGGAGTGCTGCAGAGATGGTTGTCCTTCAGGAAGGTTCTTCCATCTCCACAGAGGAACTCTGGAGCTCTGTCAGAGTGACCATCGGGTTCATGGTCACCTCCATGACCAAGGCCATTCTCTCTCGACTGCTCAGTTTGGCTAGGAAGAGTCTTGGTGGTTCAATCCCATTTAACAATGATGGAGGCCACTGTGTTTTTGGGGACCTTCAATGCTGCAGACATTTTTTGGTACCCTTCCCCAGATCTGTGCCTCGACACAATCCTGTCTCAGAGATCTATGGACAATTCCTTAGACTTCATGGCTTGGTTTTTGCTCTGACGTGCACTGTCAACTGTGGGACCTTTATATAGACAGGTGTGTGCCTTTCCAAATCATGTCCAATGAATTGAATTTACCACAGGTGGTCTCCAATCAAGTTGTAGAAACATCTCAAGGATGATCAATGGAAACAGGATGCACCTGAGCTAAATTTAGATTCTCATAGCAATACGTATGTAAATACAGTATTTCATTTTTTGTTAATAAATGTCCAAAAATGTCCAAAAATCTGTTTTCGCTTTGTCATGATGAGGTATTGTGTGTAGATTGATGAGGATGAGGATGAAGTCAATCATACTAAAGGTCAGTAATACCAACTCACAGTGTAGTCGGAGGTCTCGATACTGCCCAGAGTGGGGCCTTTCTCCACCATGAAGCTGAGCAGGCCTGTCAGGATGGTGGAGACGGACCAGGCTGGGTTCCACGTGTCCGGGTGGAAATCAGTGATGGACAGACATAACCTGGGGGAAGAGACAAATCGTCCTTTACACACTCAGCCAGGAGGGGGAAGGAAGAGACAGATCGTCCTTTACACACTCAGCCAGGAGGGGGAAGAGACAGACCGTCCTTTACACACTCAGCCAGGAGGGGGAAGGAAGAGACAGACCGTCCTTTACACACTCAGCCAGGAGGGGGAAGAGACAGACCGTCCTTTACACACTCAGCCAGGAGGGGGAAGAGACAAATCGTCCTTTACACACTCAGCCAGGAGGGGGAAGGAAGAGACAGATCGTCCTTTACACACTCAGCCAGGAGGGGGAAGGAAGAGACAAATCGTCCTTTACACACTCAGCCAGGAGGGGAAAGGAAGAGACAGATCGTCCTTTACACACTCAGCCAGGAGGGGAAAGGAAGAGACAGATCGTCCTTTACACACTCAGCCAGGAGGGGGAAGGAAGAGACAGATCGTCCTTTACACACTCAGCCAGGAGGGGGAAGAGACAGACCGTCCTTTACACACTCAGCCAGGAGGGGGAAGGAAGAGACAGACCGTCCTTTACACACTCAGCCAGGAGGGGGAAGAGACAGACCGTCCTTTACACACTCAGCCAGGAGGGGGAAGAGACAGACCGTCCTTTACACACTCAGCCAGGAGGGGGAAGGAAGAGACAGACCGTCCTTTACACACTCAGCCAGGAGGGGGAAGGAAGAGACAGACCGTCCTTTACACACTCAGCCAGGAGGGGGAAGGAAGAGACAGACCGTCCTTTACACACTCAGCCAGGAGGGGGAAGGAAGAGACAGACCGTCCTTTACACACTCAGCCAGGAGGGGGAAGAGACAGACCGTGACACACTCCGTCAGGAGGGGGAAGAGACATATCGTGACACACTCAGGAAAAGACAGCAGGAAATGGATGAAATGATTTAACAGAAGACAGTTCCATAGTTTGAACCCTGAGACTAAAATACACCCATTTATGATATGTACTTAGATCCATGGTGAAGTTTTAACGTCACGAGCACAAGTACAGTGAAATGCCTTTCTTTCAGCTCAAAACCCAACAATGGAGTAATGATTTAGAACTAAAAACAACAAGGTAGAAAAAAAAGTTTAAAAAAAGAAAAGAAGAACACAATAGAGTAATTACGTTACACTATATATACACACACAAAAGTATGTGGACACGACTTCAAATTAGTGGATTTGGCTACTTCAGTCACACCCGTTACTGACAGGTGTATAAAATTAAGCAAATTTCTGCCCTGCTAGAGTTGCCACCGGTCAACTGTAAGTGCTGTTAACGCCAAGGAGCAACAACGGCTCAGCAACGAAGTGGTAGGCCACACAAGCTCACAGAACGGGACCGCAGAGTGCTGAAGCTCGTAAAAAATGGTCTGTCCTCTGTTTCAACACTCCACTACCGAAGTTCCAAACTGCCTCTGGAAGCAACGTCAGCACAATAACTTTTCCTCGGGAGCTTCAAGAAATGTGTTTCCATGGCTGAGCAGCCGCACACAAGCCTAAGAACACCATGCTCAATGCCAAGCGTCTCCTGGAGTGGTGTAAAGCTCGGTGGCATTGGACTTTGGAGCAGTGGAAACGGGTTCTCTGGAGTGATGAATCAAGCTTCACCATCTGGTAGTCCGACGGACGAATCTGGGTTTGGCGGATGCCAGGAGAACGCTACCTGCCCCAATGAATAGTGCCAACTGTAAAGTTTGGTGGAGGAGGAATAATGGTCTAGGGCTGACATTCTAGACTATTCTGTGCTTCCAACTTTGTGGCAACAGTTTGGGGGAGGCCCTTTCCTGTTTCAGCATGACAAGGCCCCCCGTGCACAAAGCGACGTCCATACAGAAATTGTTTGTCGAGATCGGTGTGGAAGAACTTGACTGGCCTGCACAGAGCCCTGATCTCAACCCCATCTAGCATTCCTTTGGGTTGAATTGAAACGCCGACTGCGAGCCAGGCCTAATCGCCCAACATCAGTGCCCGGCCTCACTAATGCTCGTGGCTGAATGGAAGCAAGTCCCCCGCAGCAATGATCCAACATCTAGTGGAAAGCTTTCCCAGAAGAGTGGAGGCTGTTATAGCAGCAATGTTCCAACATCTAGTGGAAAGCCTTCCCAGAAGAGTGGGGGCTGTTATAGCAGCAATGTTCCAACATCTAGTGGAAAGCTTTCCCAGAAGAGTGGGGGCTGTTATAGCAGCAATGTTCCAACATCTAGTGGAAAGCCTTCCCAGAAGAGTGGAGGCTGTTATAGCAGCAATGTTCCAACATCTAGTGGAAAGCCTTCCCAGAAGAGTGGAGGCTGTTATAGCAGCAATGTTCCAACATCTAGTGGAAAGCCTTCCCAGAAGAGTGGAGGCTGTTATAGCAGCAATGTTCCAACATCTAGTGGAAAGCCTTCCCAGAAGAGTGGGGGCTGTTATAGCAGCAATGTTCCAACATCTAGTGGAAAGCCTTCCCAGAAGAGTGGAGGCTGTTATAGCAGCAATGTACCAACATCTAGTGGAAAGCCTTCCCAGAAGAGTGGAGGCTGTTATAGCAGCAATGTACCAACATCTAGTGGAAAGCTTTCCCAGAAGACTGGAGGCTGTTATAGCAGCAATGTTCCAACATCTAGTGGAAAGCCTTCCCAGAAGAGTGGAGGCTGTTATAGCAGCAATGTTCCAACATCTAGTGGAAAGCTTTCCCAGAAGAGTGGAGGCTGTTATAGCAGCAATGTTCCAACATCTAGTGGAAAGCCTTCCCAGAAGAGTGGAGGCTGTTATAGCAGCAATGTTCCTACATCTAGTGGAAAGCCTTCCCAGAAGAGTGGAGGCTGTTATAGCAGCAATGTTCCAACATCTAGTGGAAAGCCTTCCCAGAAGAGTGGAGGCTGTTATAGCAGCAATGTTCCAACATCTAGTGGAAAGCATTCCCAGAAGAGTGGAGGCTGTTATAGCAGCAATGTTCCAACATCTAGTGGAAAGCCTTCCCAGAAGAGTGGAGGCTGTTATAGCAGCAAAGGGGGGGTGGGACCAACACCATAGGAATGCCCATGATTTTGGAATGAGATGTTCGACGAGCAGGTGTCCACATACATTTGGTCACGTAGTGTATATAAAGGGTCAGTTCCAATACCATATTTACAAATGTGCAGGGATACTGGAGAGTTGGAGGTAGAGAGACTGCTTTCAAAAAGTATTCATATCCCTTGACATTTTTATGTGTTACAGTCTGAATTCCAAATTGATTAAATATAGTTTCTCACTCATCTACACACAATACCCCATAACAACAATTTGAAAACATGTTGTTTTTTTTATACATTTTTGAAAATGTATTGAAAATGAAATACAGAAATATCTCATTTACCTATGTATTCACATCCCTGAGTCAATACTTTGTAGAGGCACCTTCGGAAGGCGATTACAGCTTTGAGTCGTCTTGGGCATCGATCAGCTCTGTACATCTGGATTTGGGATTTTTCTCCCATTCTTACTTGCAGATTTTCTCAAACCCGAAAATAATAATTACAATTCCCTTGTCCCGACTGTCAATCGCCGTGCTCCAAAGCACCTCTCACTCACAGCAGGGTTCTCTTAGATATCTTAATTGTTATTAGCTAATGTCCGTCACGTGATTCGGTCCCTTTCACAGGCATCACAACTCCAACGTAGGCTACGAGAGACATCGGGAATGCAACGGCTCGCGTCCTTATTGAACTGTCCACATTGACTTTTCGTCAATAATCAGTAACGAACAGCATTAGCCTGTCAATCTACTCTCCTCCATAGTACAAAAGATGACCTCTGTGCTGTGTGTGTGTGTGTGTGTGTGTATACACATACATACATACATACATACACAACCGGTCAAAAGTTTTCGAACACCTACTCATATCTTCTGTATACCACCCCTACCTTGTCACAACACAACTGATTGGCTCAAACACATTAAGAAGGAAAGAAATTCCACAAATTAACTTTTAACGAGGCACACCTGTTAATTGAAATGCATTCCAGGTGACTACCTCATGAAGCTGGTTGAGAGAATGCCAAGAGTGTGCAAAGCTGTTATCAAGGCAAAGGGTGGCTACTTTGAAGAATCTCAAATATAAAATATATTTAGATTTGTTTAACACTTTTTTGGTTACTACATGATTCCATATGTGTTATTTCATAGTTTTGATGTCTTCACTATTATTCTACAATGTAGAAAATAGTAAAAAATTAAGAAAAACCCTCAAATGAGTAGGTGTGTCCAAACTTTTGACTGGTACTGTATATGCAATTCAAAGTCTCATTAAAAAGTTTATTTTACATTTTCAGGCGCCTCTCTCATGTCAACATCTGCAGCCAATACAAATAGGCTATATCACGTACAGTTTGACATGTACACTAGACTAATTATTTACTTACATTGACGGGTTCTGACTTATAAAATATCCTTATTCGTGTTACTGAGGGGAATGCAGAACGTTTACATTCTGTCAGTAACATGTTACTGTTAGACTTCCTATGGAAAGGAGAAGTTTCAGCTGTTGGGTTGTAATTTGAAAACACTTGTTACACCAGAAGATAATGGTTATCTGTAGGAGGAATGTATATGGTGGGGGGTGAATTAAGGTTGGATATGAGCCAGGGGCTTGGAACATTACTAAGTAAGGGAAAGGCAATCACATGGTTGTAGTCACTGATTAGGGTGGAATGGGGCCATAGGTCACATAAAGGGCACAGTTTATTAACTTAACTTCCTGCCTAGCATTAAATATCAAATCAAGCTTTATTTGTCACATGCGCCGAATACATCAAGTGTAGACTTTACTGTGAAATTCTGACTTTACAAGCCCTTAACCAACAGTGCAGTTCAACAAGAAGAAAATATTCACCAAGTAGACTAAAATAAAAAGTAATAATAAAAAGTAACACAATAAGAATAACAATAACGAGGCTAAATACAGGGGGTACCGGTACAGAGTCAATGTGGAGGCTATATACAGGGTATTACGGTACAGAGTCAATGTGGAGGCTAAATACAGGGTGTTACGGTACAGAGTCAATGTGGAGGCTATATACAGGGTATTACGGTACAGAGTCAATGTGGAGGCTATATACAGGGGGTACCGGTACAGAGTCAATGTGGAGACTATATACAGGGGGTACCGGTACAGAGTCAATGTGGAGGCTATATACAGGGGGTACCGGTACAGAGTCAATGTGGAGGCTATATACAGGGGGTACCGGTACAGAGTCAATGTGGAGACTATATACAGGGGGTACCGATACAGAGTCAATGTGGAGGCTATATACAGGGGGTACCGGTACAGAGTCAATGTGGAGGTTATATACAGGGGGCACCGGTACAGAGTCAATGTGGAGGTTATATACAGGGGGCACCGGTACAGAGTCAATGTGGAGGCTGTATACAGGGGGTACCGGTACCGAGTCAATGTGGAGGCTATATACAGGGGGTACCGGTACAGAGTCAATGTGGAGGCTAAATACAGGGGGGTACCGGTACAGAGTCAATGTGGAGGCTATATACAGGGGTACCGGTACAGAGTCAATGTGGAGGCTATATACAGGGGGTACCGGTACAGAGTCAATGTGGAGGCTATATACAGGGGGTACCGGTACAGAGTCAATGTGGAGGCTATATACAGGGGGTACCGGTACAGAGTCAATGTGGAGGCTATATACAGGGGGTACCGGTACAGAGTCAATGTGGAGGCTATATACAGGGGGTACCGGTACAGAGTCAATGTGGAGGCTATATACAGGGGGTACCGGTACAGAGTCAATGTGGAGGCTATATACAGGGGGTACCGGTACAGAGTCAATGTGGAGGCTATATACAGGGGGTACCGGTACAGAGTCAATGTGGAGGCTATATACAGGGGGTACCGGTACAGAGTCAATGTGGAGGCTATATACAGGGGGTACCGGTACAGAGTCAATGTGGAGGCTATATACAGGGGAGTACCGGTACAGAGTCAATGTGGAGGCTATATACAGGGGGTACCGGTACAGAGTCAATGTGGAGGCTATATACAGGGGGTACCGGTACAGAGTCAATGTGGAGGCTATATACAGGGGGTACCGGTACAGAGTCAATGTGGAGGCTATATACAGGGGGTACCGGTACAGAGTCAATGTGGAGGCTATATACAGGGGGTACCGGTACAGAGTCAATGTGGAGGCTATATACAGGGGGTACCGGTACAGAGTCAATGTGGAGGCTATATACAGGGGGTACCGGTACAGAGTCAATGTGGAGGCTATATACAGGGGGTACCGGTACAGAGTCAATGTGGAGGCTATATACAGGGGGCACCGGTACAGAGTCAATGTGGAGGCTATATACAGGGGGTACCGGTACAGAGTCAATGTGGAGGCTATATACAGGGGGTACCGGTACAGAGTCAATGTGGAGGCTATATACAGGGGGGTACCGGTACAGAGTCAATGTGGAGGCTATATACAGGGGGTACCGGTACAGAGTCAATGTGGAGGCTATATACAGGGGGTACCGGTACAGAGTCAATGTGGAGGCTATATACAGGGGGTACCGGTACAGAGTCAATGTGGAGGCTATATACAGGGGGTACCGGTACAGAGTCAATGTGGAGGCTATATACAGGGGGTACCGGTACAGAGTCAATGTGGAGGCTATATACAGGGGGTACCGGTACAGAGTCAATGTGGAGGCTATATACAGGGGGTACCGATACAGAGTCAATGTGGAGGCTATATACAGGGGGCACCGGTACAGAGTCAATGTGGAGGCTATATACAGGGGGTACCGGTACAGAGTCAATGTGGAGGCTATATACAGGGGGTACCGGTACAGAGTCAATGTGGAGGCTATATACAGGGGGTACCGGTACAGAGTCAATGTGGAGGCTATATACAGGGGGTACCGGTACAGAGTCAATGTGGAGGCTATATACAGGGGGTACCGGTACAGAGTCAATGTGGAGGCTATATACAGGGGGTACCGATACAGAGTCAGTGTGGAGGCTATATACAGGGGGCACCGGTACAGAGTCAATGTGGAGGCTATATACAGGGGGTACCAGTACAGAGTCAATGTGGAGGCTATATACAGGGGGTACCGGTACAGAGTCAATGTGGAGGCTATATACAGGGGGTACCGGTACAGAGTCAATGTGGAGGCTATATACAGGGGCTACCGATACAGAGTCAATGTGGAGGCTATATACAGGGGGTACCGGTACCGAGTCAATGTGGAGGCTATATACAGGGGGTACCGGTACAGAGTCAATGTGGAGGCTATATACAGGGGGTACCGGTACAGAGTCAATGTGGACGCTATATACAGGGGGTACCGGTACAGAGTCAATGTGGAGGCTATATACAGGGGGTACCGATACAGAGTCAATGTGGAGGCTATATACAGGGGGTACCGGTACAGAGTCAATGTGGAGGCTATATACAGGGGGCACCGATACAGAGTCAGTGTGGAGGCTATATACAGGGGGCACCGGTACAGAGTCAATGTGGAGGCTATATACAGGGGGTACCAGTACAGAGTCAATGTGGAGGCTATATACAGGGGGTACCGGTACAGAGTCAATGTGGAGGCTATATACAGGGGGTACCGGTACAGAGTCAATGTGGAGGCTATATACAGGGGGTACCGGTACAGAGTCAATGTGGAGGCTATATACAGGGGGTACCGGTACAGAGTCAATGTGGAGGCTATATACAGGGGGTACCGATACAGAGTCAGTGTGGAGGCTATATACAGGGGGCACCGGTACAGAGTCAATGTGGAGGCTATATACAGGGGGTACCAGTACAGAGTCAATGTGGAGGCTATATACAGGGGGTACCGGTACAGAGTCAATGTGGAGGCTATATACAGGGGGTACCGGTACAGAGTCAATGTGGAGGCTATATACAGGGGGTACCGGTACAGAGTCAATGTGGAGGCTATATACAGGGGGTACCGGTACAGAGTCAATGTGGAGGCTATATACAGGGGGTACCGGTACAGAGTCAATGTGGAGGCTATATACAGGGGGTACCGGTACAGAGTCAATGTGGAGGCTATATACAGGGGGTACCGGTACAGAGTCAATGTGGAGGCTATATACAGGGTGTTACCGGTACAGAGTCAATGTGGAGGCTATATACAGGGGGTACCGGTACAGAGTCAATGTGGAGGCTATATACAGGGGGTACCGGTACAGAGTCAATGTGGAGGCTATATACAGGGGGTACCGGTACAGAGTCAATGTGGAGGCTATATACAGGGTGTTACCGGTACAGAGTCAATGTGGAGGCTATATACAGGGGGGGACCGGTACAGAGTCAATGTGGAGGCTATATACAGGGGGTACCGGTACAGAGTCAATGTGGAGGCTATATACAGGGGGTACCGGTACAGAGTCAATGTGGAGGCTATATACAGGGGGTACCGGTACAGAGTCAATGTGGAGGCTATATACAGGGGGTACCGGTACAGAGTCAATGTGGAGGCTATATACAGGGGGTTACGGTACAGAGTCAATGTGGAGGCTATATACAGGGGGGGACCGGTACAGAGTCAATGTGGAGGCTATATACAGGGGGTACCGGTACAGAGTCAATGTGGAGGCTATATACAGGGGGTACCGGTACAGAGTCAATGTGGAGGCTATATATAGGGGGTACCGATACAGAATCAATGTGGAGACTATATACAGGGGGTACCGGTACAGAGTCAATGTGGAGGCTATATACAGGGTGTTACGGTACAGAGTCAATGTGGAGGCTATATACAGGGGGGGACCGGTACAGAGTCAATGTGGAGGCTATATACAGGGGGTACCGGTACAGAGTCAATGTGGAGGCTATATACAGGGGGTACCGGTACAGAGTCAATGTGGAGGCTATATACAGGGGGTACCGGTACAGAGTCAATGTGGAGGCTATATACAGGGGGTACCGGTACAGAGTCAATGTGGAGGCTATATACAGGGTGTTACCGGTACAGAGTCAATGTGGAGGCTATATACAGGGGGGGACCGGTACAGAGTCAATGTGGAGGCTATATACAGGGGGTACCGGTACAGAGTCAATGTGGAGGCTATATACAGGGGGTACCGGTACAGAGTCAATGTGGAGGCTATATACAGGGGGTACCGGTACAGAGTCAATGTGGAGACTATATACAGGGGGTACCGGTACAGAGTCAATGTGGAGGCTATATACAGGGTGTTACGGTACAGAGTCAATGTGGAGGCTATATACAGGGGGGGACCGGTACAGAGTCAATGTGGAGGCTATATACAGGGGGTACCGGTACAGAGTCAATGTGGAGGCTATATACAGGGGGTACCGGTACAGAGTCAATGTGGAGGCTATATATAGGGGGTACCGATACAGAGTCAATGTGGAGGCTATATACAGGGGGTACTGGTACAGAGTCAATGTGGAGGCTATATACAGGGGGGGACCGGTACAGAGTCAATGTGGAGGCTATATACAGGGGGTACCGGTACAGAGTCAATGTGGAGGCTATATACAGGGGGTACCGGTACAGAGTCAATGTGGAGGCTATATACAGGGGGGGACCGGTACAGAGTCAATGTGGAGGCTATATACAGGGGGTACCGGTACAGAGTCAATGTGGAGGCTATATACAGGGGGTACCGGTACAGAGTCAATGTGGAGGCTATATATAGGGGGTACCGGTACAGAGTCAATGTGGAGACTATATACAGGGGGTACCGGTACAGAGTCAATGTGGAGGCTATATACAGGGGGTACCGGTACAGAGTCAATGTGGAGGCTATATACAGGGGGTACCGGTACAGAGTCAATGTGGAGGCTATATACAGGGGGCACCGATACAGAGTCAATGTGGAGGCTATATACAGGGGGTACCGATACAGAGTCAATGTGGAGGCTATATACAGGGGCTACCGATACAGAGTCAATGTGGAGGCTACATACAGGGGGGTACCGGTACAGAGTCAATGTGGAGGCTATATACAGGGGGTTCCGGTACAGAGTCAGTGTGGAGGCTATATACAGGGGGGTACCGATACAGAGTCAATGTGGAGGCTATATACAGGGGCTACCGATACAGAGTCAATGTGGAGGCTATATACAGGGGGGTACCGGTACAGAGTCAATGTGGAGGCTATATACAGGGGGTTCCGGTACAGAGTCAGTGTGGAGGCTATATACAGGGGGTACCGGTCCCGAGTCAATGTGGAGGCTATATACAGGGGGTACCGGTACAGAGTCAATGTGGAGGCTATATACAGGGGGTACCGGTACAGAGTCAATGTGGAGGCTATATACAGGGGGTACCGGTACCGAGTCAATGTGGAGGCTATATACAGGGGGTACCGGTACAGAGTCAATGTGGAGGCTATATACAGGGGGTACCGGTACAGAGTCAATGTGGAGGCTATATACAGGGGGTACCGGTACAGAGTCAATGTGGAGGCTATATACAGGGGGTACCGGTACAGAGTCAATGTGGAGGCTATATACAGGGGGTACCAGTACTGAGTCAGTGTGCAGGGGTACAGGCTAGTTGTACATGTAGGTGGGGGTGAAGTGACTATGTATAGATAACAAACAGCGAGTAGCAGCAGCGTACGGGGGGGGGAGGGGGGGGGCAGCTGTAGAACCTTTTGAGGATCAGGGGGCCCATGCCAAATCTTTTCAGTCTCCTGAGGGAGAATAGGTTTTCTCGTGCCCTCTTTACGACTGTCTTGGTGTGCTTGGACCATGATAGTTTGTTGGTGATGTGGACACCAAGGAACTTAAAACTCTCGACCCGCTCCACTACAGCCCCGTCGATGTTAATAGGGGCGTGTTCGGCCCGCCTTATCCTGTAGTCCACGATCAGCTCCTTTGTCTTGCTCACATTGAGGGAGAGGTTCTTGTCCTGGCACCACACTGCCTGTTCTCTGACCACCTCCCTATAGGCCGTCTCATCGTTGTCGGTGCTCAGGCCTACCACTGTTGTGTCGTCAGCAAACTTAATGATGGTGTTGGAGTCGTGTTTGGCCATGCAGTCGTGGGTGAACAGGGAATACAACAGGGGACTAAGTACACACCCGAGGGCCCCAGTGTTAAGGATCAGGGTGGCAGACGTATGGTTGCCTACTCTTACCATCTGGGGGCAGCCCGTAAGGAAGTCCATGATCCAGTTGCAGAGGGAGATGTTCACTCCCAGGATCCTTAGCTTAGTGATAAGCTTCGTGGGCACTATGGTGTTGAACGCTGAGCTGTAGTCGATGAACAGCATTCTCACATAGATGTTCCTTTTGTCCAGGTGAGAAGGGCGGTGTGGAGTGCGATTGAGATTGCGTCATCTGTGTATCTGTTGGGGCGGTATGCGAATTGGAATGGTCTAGGGTGTCCGGGAGGATGCTGTTGATGTGAGCCATGACCAGCCTTTCAAAGCACTTCATGGCTACCGACGTGAGTGCCACGAGGCGGTAATCATTTAGGCAGGTTACCTTCGCTTCCTTGGGCACAGAGACTATGGTGGTCTGCTTGAAACATGTAGGTATTACAGACTCGGTCAGGGAGAGGTTGAAAATGTCAGTGAAGACACTTGACAGTTGGTCTGCGCATGCTTTGAGTACACGTCCTGGTAATCCATCTGGCCGAGCCGCTTTGTGAATGTTGACCTGTTTAACCTGTTGGGGCTAGGGGGCAGTATTTTCACGGCTGGATAAAAAAACGTACCCGATTTAATCTGGTTACTAATCCTACCCAGTAACTAGAATATGCATATACTTATTATATATGGATAGAAAACACCCTAAAGATTCTAAAACTGTTTGAATGGTGTCTGTGAGTATAACAGAACTCATTTGGCAGGCAAAACCCTGAGACATTTTCTGACAGGAAGTGGATACCTGATGTGTTGAATTACCTTTAAGCCTATGCCATTGAAACACACAGGGGCTGATTAATGTTTTGGCACTTCCTATTGCTTCCACTAGATGTCACCAGCCTTTACAAAGTGTTTTGAATCTTCTACTATGAGATCTGACCGAACAAGAGCCTTGGAACGGTGATGGCCGATTAGACTCTGGCGCGCAAGGTCATGTTGGGTACCCTCGTTCCAAAACGTTTTAAAAAGAGAATGCATTCGTCCACCTTGAATATTATTCATGTTCTGGTTAAAAAAGGCCCTAATGATTTATGCTATACAACGTTTGACATGTTTGAACGAACGTAAATTTATTTTTTCCCCTCGTTCATGACGAGAAGTCCGGCTGGCTTAGATCATGTGCTAACAACACGGATCTTTTTGGATATAAATGATGAGCTTTTTTGAACAAAACTACATTCGTTATGGACCTGTGATACCTGGAAGTGACATCTGATGAAGAGAATCAAAGGTAATGGATTATTTACATAGTATTTTCGATCTCTCCAACATGGCCGTTTGTCTGTATAGCAAAGCATATTTTTCTGGGCGCAGTGCTCAGATTATTGCAAAGTGTGATTTCCCAGTAAGGTTATTTTTAAATCTGGCAAGTTGATTGCATTCAAGAGATGTAAATCTATAATTCTTTAAATGACAATATAATATTTACCAATGTTTTCTAATTTTAATTATTTAATTTGTGGTGCTGACTTGACTGCCGGTTATCGGATGGAAACGATTTCCTCAACATCAATGCCATAGTAAAACGCTGTTTTTGGATATAAATATGAACTTGATAGAACTAAAAATGCATGCATTGTCTAACATAATGTCCTAGGAGTGTCATCTGATGGAGATTGTAAAAGGTTAGTGCATAATTTTAGCTGGTTTTATGGTTTTGGTGACCCTGTCTTTGAATTGACAAAACATTACACACAGCTATTGTCAATGTACTCTCCTAACATAATCTAACTTTATGCTTTCGCCGTAAAACCTTTTTGAAATCGGACAACGTGGTTAGATTAAGGAGATGTTTATCTTTCAAAGGGTGTAAGATAGTTGTATGTTTGAAAAATTTGAATTTTGACATTTATTTGGTTTCAAATTTGCCGCTCTTGAAATGCACCTGCTGTTGATAGGGTGCACCACGGGTGGCACGCTAGCGTCCCACCTAGCCCCAAGAGGTTAAAGTTCTTGTTCACATTGGCTACCGAGAGCATTATCACACAGTCATCCAGAACAGCTGGTGCTCTTGTGCATGCTTCAGTGTTGCTTGCCTTGAAGCGAGCATAAAAGGCATTTAGCTTGTCTGGTAGGCTCACGTCACTGAGCAGCTCGCTTCTGGGTTTCCCTTTCTAGTGCGTAATAGTTTTCAAGCCCTGCCACATCCGATAAGCGTCAGAGCAGGTGTAGTAGGATTCAATCTTAGTCCTGTATTGACGCTTTGCTTGTTTGATGGTTCATCTGAGGGCATAGCGGGATTTCTTATAAGCATCCGGATTACTCTCCCGCTCCTTGAAAGCGGCAGCTCTACCCTTTAGCTCGATGCGGATGATGCCTGTAATCCATGGCTTCTGGTTGGGATATGTACGTACAGTCACTGTGGTGATGACGTCATCAATGCACTTATTGATGAAGCTGATGACTGATGTGGTGTATTCCTCAATGTCAGTGGATGAATCCCGGAACATATTCCAGTCTGTGCTAGCAAAACAGTCCTGTAGCGTAGCATCCGCGTTACCTGACCAGTTCCGTATTGAGCGAGTCACTGGTACTTCCTGCTTTAGTTTTTGCTTGTAAGCAGGAATCAGGAGGATAGAATTGTGGTCAGATTTGCCAAATTGAGGGCGAGGGAGAGCTTTGTATTCATCTCTGTGTGTGGAGTAAAGGTGGTCTAGGATTTTTATTCCCCTGGTTGCACATATGATATGCTGGTAAAAATTTGGTAAAACTGATTTAAGTTTGCCTGCATTAAAGCCCCCGGCCACTAGGAGTGCTGCTTCTGGGTGAGCATATTCTTCTTTGCTTATTACATTATAGAGTTGGTTGAGAGCGGGCTTAGTGCCAGCTTCGCTTTGTGGTGGTAAATAGATGGCTATGAATAATACAGATGAGAACTCTCTTGGTAGATAGTGTGGTCTACAGCTTATCATAAGGTATTCTACCTCAGGCGAGCAATACCTCGAGACTTCTTTAAAATTATACATCGCGCACCAGCTGTTATTGACAAATAGAAACATACCCCCACCCCTAGTCTTACCAGAGGTAGAGTCTCTGTTCTGCCGGTGCATGGAAAATCCCGCCAGCTCTATATTGTCAGTTTCTTCGTTCTGCCACGTCTCGGTGAAACATAAGATGTTACAGTTTTTAATGTCCCGTTGGTAGGATAATCTTAATAGTAGGTCATCAATCTTATTTTCTAACGATTGCATGTCAGCAAGGAGAATGGAAGGCATTGGGAGTTTACTCGCTTGCCTCCGGCTTCTCAGAAGGATCCCCGATCTGCGTCCCCTTTTCTGGCGTCTTTTCTTCACGCAAAAGGCGTGGATCTGGGCCTGTTCCAATGAAAGCAGGATATCCTTCTCGTTGGACTCGTTAAAGGAAAAAGTTTCTTCCAGTCCACAGTGAGTAATCGCTTTTCTGATGTCCACACGTTCTTTTCGGTCATAAGAGATGGTAGCAGCAACATTATGTACACAATAAGTAAAAAAAATAAGTTACACAAAACGCAATTATTATTATTTTTTTTAAATAGCACAATTGGTTGGGAGAATGTAAAATGTCAGCCATGTTCTTCGGGCGCCATCTTGTCTTTCTAAAGATATTTTTGAGAAAAGGAGTGATGAGGAATTAAAATGGGTAGAGTAACAGTGGTCTAGGACTTTATCGCCCCCTAGTGGTGAAGGAAGTTGGGCATCACGTTTCTTAATGATGTGGAATTAAAATAGCCGGCAAACAGAACAGCAGACTCCGGGTGTAAGTTTTCCTGCTTGTTTATAGCCTCGTACAGTTGGTTAAATGCCATCTTGTTATTTTTTGTGTCCTGAGGTGGAATCACAGTCATGATAACAGATGTAAACTCCCACAGGAAGTAGAAGGGTCGGCATTAGACCATCAGGTATTCCCGAGACGGGTGAGCAATAGGTCGAGACTTCCACCCGCAGACACCATTTGTTGTTTGTTGATGAAGAGGGAAACCACTTCCCCCTCTCGATTTCACTGACTCCACTCAGTCCTGTCCGCTCGGTGAATGGAGAAAATCCATTGAGTTGCATAGCCATTGAGGGTATCTTGTCCAAAAACCATGTTTCAGAAAAGCAGAGAATATTCCAGTTACGAGTGTCACGTTGGTAGCCAATCAAAAGTCGGAGGTCATGCATCTTATTATCAAGTGACTGGCCAATAGAATGGAAGGTAGAGGTGGCTCTCCCTTCGCCTTAACCAGAACTCCTCCTCTCTTGTCTACGCAACGCCGGCGTTTCCTCTTGGATGCTCCGAAAATTGAGGAATTACATAAAGATCACTCGAAGCCGAAAGTGAGGTAAGTAACCGCCGATCTTGACATTCAAAAGTTATTGTCGGTTATAAATTATAGCGGATACATTTCATGAAAATAAAACACCAAAAGAATCAGAAAAAAAACTAAGTTGGGTTGGCGCTCATAAAACGGTGGCTATACAGTACGGCGCCATCTTCATAGTATCTTCTAGTACTGTACGTTCACATGCATTCTGGGTAATTTGATTCTTACCTTGTGTTACACTTAAATCTCCCGTTTGGTGTGATCATGTAGATGCTGGGTGGTTTAAAAGGGAAATCCCGAGGGAATATTAATTTGCCGTGATAATATCCCCCTGTGGAACAAAGGACCAAGACATTCAATCACTTAAAACGGACAATCTAGTATAAAACACAATATTGTCGAAAATGAATCCATCATTCTGAAAATCTAAGCAAATCAAAAAAGGAACATTCTGAACAATTTAGTCAGACACAGAATTAAAGGACAATAGTTAGTACGGGATAATTTAAAAGTGATATTATTCAGAGAACTGAGAACTTACGTAAAGTGAAATTATTTACCTTCGTATGGGGTCTTCTCAGGACCTCGAACAACATAGTGCCTGGAGATAAGAGGGAAGAAAAAGCACTTATTGCAAAACACAATTGAGTACTACCACTTTAAGAACACAACCATTACTGATTTAGTTAACAAATGTCTACTATTCATTCACACTATAAAGATCCTGTTAGAATTCAATACATGTTTTTCCACAGAGACCTCGGGTGCATCTCAATAGTCTAATGAAGTAGCTTCCTTGCATCCTCCTCCTTCTGGTCTCCTTTCCTTCATTTACACTGACTCAGAAGAACTGGGACAGGTAAAAAGTACATTCACAGCATGAAATCACCATCATCCAGTTTTCACCTTCTGTTTTCAGATCAGTGCAGATGAAGGAGAAAGGAGACAAGGTGAGGATTGAGGAAGCCACTCATCACTCCAAATGGCCCGTATTCAAAAATGGCCCGTACCCTTTAAGATCATAATGAATAAGATTACATGGACAGGAGGACCTGAACCTAGATCAGCGATCAGCACTCCTACTCTAATACCCTTTCAATATATATATATATATATATATATGAGAGAGAGAGAGAGAGAGAGAGAGAGAGAGAGAGAGAGAGAGAGAGAGAGAGAGAGGAGCAAGTGAGTGGAGAGAGAGAGAGGAGCAAGTGAGTGGAGGGAGAGAGAAAGTGAGAGTGGAGTGAGTGGAGAGAGGGAGAGAGAGAGAGAGAGAGAGAGAGAGAGAGAGAGAGAGAGAGAGAGAGAGAGAATCCTTACCATTCGAGGAATTTAAGGAATACCTAGGATAGGATAAAGTAATCCTTCTAACCCCCCCCCCTTAAAAGATTTAGATGCACTATTGTAAAGTGGTTGTTCCACTGGATATCATAAGGTGAATCCACCAATTTGTAAGTCGCTCTGGATAAGAGCGTCTGCTAAATGACTTAAATGTAAATGTAGAGAGAGAGAGAGAGAGAGAGAGAGAGAGAGAGAGAGAATCCTTACCATTCGAGGATATTAGATGGTAGGGGTTCAGCACAGATGTAAGGCACAGGGTCTTTCTTTATCCTGAGGTAGTCCTGTTTCAGTCTCTGGGTGGCTGTAGACGGTGCCCTTTTATTCCCGTTGCTGTTCATCTGAGATGACAGACAGACAGACAGACAGTTCGTTAGATAACAGGCACCACACATATTGTTAACTAGAAACTACAGTATATCACCCAATTATCTTTACAATCATAAGCCAGCAGTAATGTTTTTCTTTGTGTCAAGGACATAAAGATACTAACTCACACCCAATTAAGAGCGTGTGGTTTGACACCCAACCGATTATAACAAGCAGGTGTCAAAGTTCATGTTACGGATAATAAAATAAGCTAAACAAATGTCACTTATCAAATGTTGACACACACACACAGAGAGAGAGAGAGAGAGCTAGGCTGTCACATAGTTAACAGCATGACAGATGGGAGTTAAGAGGATTTATTTGGGAGCTACTGTAGCTTGGCATCATCAGTAGATGAATTTCATGTTACATGATATCAATCAGATAGTTAACGAAATTTAAGATCAATTGGCTAACGTTACTTAGCTAGCTACCAAGGAAAGTAAACAAACCAGGGGCTATCTAGCTGTATCTAATGTTAACTAGCTAGCTACACACACACGTCTCCATGGCTTGGTGGCTAACGTTAGCTCCGACGTGCTGTTCAAAACATAACAAAACCAGCTAACTTAGCTAGCAAGCTTGCCAGGATAGCTCGTTACGTGTTGGGTAACCGTAAAATAAACACCATTTCCAGTGTCTTTCAAATGACTCACGGGGGAAAAAAACCTTGATTATGGCCACCTATTAGTTAGTATACTTTGTGATACCTACACAGACGTATGCCAATGTACACAAGACTGTTATTTAGCTACGTATCTAGCTAGATATGTAACATTAGACAGCTAATAATGTTACCATTGCATCGACAAAATGAACAGCTAGCCTCTTCTCAACAAAAAAAACAACAATGATATATGTATAAACACCATAGAGAAAGCTTCCTCTTTAGAGAACCCGGTGAAGGTATTTCTTTTGTTGAAAGAAGTGGCGTTTCTGTTGACAAAATCCTAAATAAGTTGGTGGTAAAACAGTGAGGTTTCGGACGCTCCGCCCGTTTCGCGACGGTCTCCTAACTCTATGGTATTACAAGCGGTCCGCAAACAGACGCTAGAGGGGCATGACGCCACCTACTGTTTGGGGGGGAAACTGAGGTACTTTAATAAAAACCATGGAAACCATACCCATATTACCCCCCCAAAAAACTACAAAAAATAAAATAAATGTAGTCCTTTATTCTAATTCGAATGTCTACTCTGATCCCTACAGGCTCAATCAATATTCATACAATATTACAATATTCCCTGCAATTTGCCACAATAGCCTTTTTGGCCTCTGTCTAAAACTGTAATGGGACAGTCTCAGTGTTCACGCCGGAAATTTGCAAAAATTCCCACAACGTTAAATTTTACGCTCACAAGACCTAAAATTTGCTCAATGCTCCCAAATATTTGAGGGAAACATTACTTACAGGGCATTCCTGGAATTGTCATATACCCCAGCTTTACATGTTGTCGAAGGAGACTCTTCATCAAATAGCGATAGCACCGAAAGGCTTTCCTCTTTCCATTCATTCATTATTCAGTTCAATCGAAGTGCATCCACTACTCCTGGTACCTGTTGCTTTAGATTGTCAACCTCATGACACCCTTTTAATCATTACCCTGTTCAGAAAATCAAAGCTTTTCTACTTTATTCTACAAATAATTCCCTGAGACACAATGCACTTTTATTTTGTTCTTCTGACATACTATAAATCAACACCATACCACTCCTGGTCACTTTAATGGACTCCACCTTTCCCCCGTGCGTCCTCTCCCGAAAACACATCCTTATCCATGAAATGTACTCCAACAAGCAAATCAAATCAAAAGTTGATTTGTCACGTGCGCCGAATACAACAGGTGTAGACCTTACAGTGAAATGCTTACTTACAAGCTCCTAACCAACAGTGCAAAAAAAGGTATTAGGTGAACAATAGGTAGGTAAAGAAATAAAACAACAGTAAAAAGACAGGCTATATGCAGTAGAGAGGCTACAAAAGGAGCGAGGCTACATACAGACAACGGTTAGTCAGGCTGATTGAGGTAGTATGTACATGTAGACATGGTTAAAGTAACTAGTGACTATTCATATCTGATAAACAGAGAGTAGCAGTAGCGTAAAAGAGGGGTTGGGGGGTGGCGGGACACAATGCAGATAGCCCGGTTAGCCATTTGGTTACCTGTTCAGGAGTCTTATGGCTTGGGGGTAAAAACTGTTGAGAAGCCTTTTTGTCCAAGACTTGGCGCTCCGGTACCGCTTGCCATGTGGTAGTAGAGAGATCAGTAACGAGGCATTATTAGACCGAGGCCTATCTTCATTAATCAACTTCATCCTGTTCTGCTCCATTTTTCAATGATACAGTTTTCCCTTTATTTCCATGAACTTTACTCATACTACTCACATAGATCAGCCGGTAAGGATGATCTCGAGCGGCTAGATGTTCTTTACCATTCGGCCATCAGATTTGCCACCAATGCTCCTTATAGGACACATCACTGCACTCTATACTCCTCTGTAAACTGGTCATCTCTGTATACCCGTCGCAAGACCCACTGGTTGATGCTTATTTATTAAACCCTCTTAGGCCTCACTCCCTCCTATCTGAGATATCTACTGCAGCCCTCATCCTCCACATACAACACCCGTTCTGCCAGTCACATTCTGTTAAAGGTCCCCAAAGCACACACATCCCTGGGTCGCTCCTCTTTTCAGTTCGCTGCAGCTAGCGACTGGAACAAGCTGCAACAAACTACTCAAACTGGACAGTTTTATCTCAATCTCTTCATTCAGACTCAATTATGGACACTCTTACTGACAGTTGTGGCTGTTTTGTGTGATGTATTGATGTCTCTACCTTCTTACCCTTTGTGATGTTGTTTGTACCCAATAATGTTTTACCATGTTTTGTGCTGCTACCATGTTGCGTTGCTACCATGTTGCGTTGCTACCATGTTGCGTTGCTACCATGTTGCGTTGCTACCATGTTGCGCTGCTACCATGTTGCGTTGCTACCATGTTGCGTTGCTACCATGTTGCGTTGCTACCATGTTGCGTTGCTACCATGTTGCGTTGCCATGTGTTGCTGCCATGCTTCGTTGTGGTCTTAGGTCTCTCTTTATGTAGTGTTGTGTTGTCTCTCTTGTCGTGATGTATGTTTTGTCCTATTGTATGTTTTGTCCTATTTTGTCCTACACTACTGTTCAAAAGTTTGGGGCCACTTAGAAATGTCTTTGTTTTTTAAAGAAAAGCAAATTTTTTGGTCCATTTAAATAACATAAAATTGATCAGAAATACAGTGTAGACATTGTTAATGTTGTAAATGACTATTGTAGCTGGAAACGGCAGATTTTTTTATGGAGTATCTACATAGGCGTACAGAGGCCCATTATCAGCAAACATCACTCCTGTGTTCCAATGGCACGTTGTGTTAGCTAATCCAAGTTGATCATTTTAAAAGGCTAATTGATCATTAGAAAACCCTTTTACAATTATGTTAGCACAGCTGAAAACTGTTGTTCTGATTAAAGAAGCAATAAAACTGGCCTTCTTTAGACTAGTTGAGTATCTGGAGCATCAGCATTTGTGTGTTCGATTACAGGCTCAAAATGGCGAGAAACAAATAACTTTCTTCTGAAACTCATCAGTCTATTCTTGTTCTGAGAAATGAAGGCTATTCCATGCGAGAAATTGCCAAGAAACTGTGTACAACGCTGTGTACTACTCCCTTCACAGAACAGCTCAAACTGGCTCTAACCAGAATAGAAAGAGGAGTGGGAGGCCCCGGTGCACAACTGAGCAAGAGGACAAGTACATTAGACTGTCTAGTTTGAGAAACAGACGCCTCACAAGTCCTCAACTTGCAGCTTCATTAAATATTACCCGCAAAACACCAGTCTCAACGTCAACAGTGAAGAGGCGACTTCGAGATGCTGGCCTTCTAGGTAGGGTTCCTCTGTCCAGTGTCTGTGTTCTTTTGCCCATCTTAATCTTTTCTTTTTATTGCCCAGTCTGAGATATGGCTTTTTCTTTGCAACTCTGCCTAGAAGTCCAGCATCCCGGAGTCGCCTCTTCACCGTTGACAACTACTGAATTTAAAACGTGGGAAAGCCAAATAAAAAAATGGATAAGAAACTTTGATGAAGTTTTTCAAGTTCAAAAATCCTGGAAAAGATCGAACCTGAAAGGAGCCAGAGAACTGTCCGGAGGAGAGAAGTCAGGGGCAAACTGCTCCTGATGTCCATGCCTTAGCTAGCAGCGCTGCTAACCCCACCAGTTCAGCATCATCACCGGCGCCTCCACTAGCTAGTAGGTCTAGTAGGGCTAGTAGGGCTAGCGAGTTAGACTTGGCGGGAGATTACGTTCACAAGTCTGATTGGTCTTCAGTCATGTCTTTATGTTCACAAGTCTAATTGGTCTTCATGTTCACTAGTCTGATTGGTCTTCAGCCATGTTCACTAGTCTGATTGGTCTTTAGCCATGTTCACTAGTCTGATTGGTCTTTATGTTCACTAGTCTGATTGGTCTTCATGTTCACTAGTCTGATTGGTCTTTAGCCATGTTCACTAGTCTGATTGGTCTTTATACAACAACCTGCCCACTTGACCCTATCCCCTCCTCTCTTCTCCAGACCATTTCCGGAGACCTTCTCCCCTTCCTCACCTCGCTCATCAACTCATCCTTGACCGCTGGCTACGTCCCTTCCGTCTTCAAGAGAGCGAGAGTTGCACCCCTTCTGAAAAAACCTACACTTGATCCCTCCGATGTCAACAACTACAGACCAGTATCCCTTCTTTCTTTTCTCTCCAAAACTCTTGAACGTGCCGTCCTTGGCCAGCTCTCCTGCTATCTCTCTCAGAATGACCTTCTTGATCCCAATCAGTCAGGTTTCAAGACTGGGCATTCAACTGAGACTGCTCTTCTCTGTGTCACGGAGGCTCTCTGCACTGCTAAAGCTAACTCTCTCTCCTCTGCTCTCATCCTTCTAGACCTATCTGCTGCCTTTGATACTGTGAACCATCAGATCCTCCTCTCCACCCTCTCCGAGTTGGGCATCTCCGGCGCGGCCCACGCTTGGATTGCGTCCTACCTGACAGGTCGCTCCTACCAGGTGGCGTGGCGAGAATCTGTCTCCGCACCATGCGCTCTCACCATTGGTGACCCCAGGGCTCTGTTCTAGGCCCTCTCCTATTCTCGCTATACACCAAGTCACTTGGCTCTGTCATATCCTCACATGGTCTCTCCTATCATTGCTATGCAGACGACACACAATTAATCTTCTCCTTTCCCCCTTCTGATAACCAGGCGGCAAATCGCATCTCTGCATGTCTGTCAGACATATCAGTGTGGATGACGGATCACCAGCTCAAGCTGAACCTCGGCAAGACGGAGCTGCTCTTCCTCCCGGGGAAGGACTGCCCGTTCCATGATCTCGCCATCACGGTTGACAACTCCCTTGTGTCCTCCTCCCAGAGTGCTAAGAACCTTGGCGTGATCCTGGACAACACCCTGTCGTTCTCCACTAACATCAAGGCGGTGACCCGATCCTGTAGGTTCATGCTCTACAACATTCGCAGAGTACGACCCTGCCTCACACAGGAAGCGGCGCAGGTCCTAATCCAGGCACTTGTCATCTCCCGTCTGGATTACTGCAACTCGCTGTTGGCTGGGCTCCCTGCCTGTGCCATTAAACCCCTACAACTCATCCAGAACGCCGCAGCCCGTCTGGTGTTCAACCTTCCCAAGTTCTCTCACGTCACCCCGCTCCTCCGCTCTCTCCACTGGCTTCCAGTTGAAGCTCGCATCCGCTACAAGACCATGGTGATTGCCTACGGAGCTGTGAAGGGAATGGCACCTCCATACCTTCAGGCTCTGATCAGGCCCTACACCCAAACAAGGGCACTGCGTTCATCCACCTCTGGCCTGCTCGCCTCCCTACCTCTGAGGAAGCACAGTTCCCACTCAGCCCAGTCAAAACTGTTCGCTGCTCTGGCACCCCAATGGTGGAACAAGCTCCCTCACGACGCCAGGACAGCGGAGTCAATCACCACCTTCCGGAGACACCTGAAACCCCACCTCTTTAAGGAATACCTAGGATAGGATAAAGTAATCCTTCTAATCCCCCCCCCCCCCTTAAAAGATTTAGATGCACTATTGTAAAGTGGTTGTTCCACTGGATATCATAAGGTGAATGCACCAATTTGTAAGTCGCTCTGGATAAGAGCGTCTGCTAAATGACGTAAATGTAAATGTAATGTTTATGTTCACTAGTCTGATTGGTCTTTAGCCATGTTCACTAGTCTGATTGGTCTTCATGTTCACTAGTCTGATTGGTCTTTAGCCATGTTCACTAGTCTGATTGGTCTTCATGTTCACTAGTCTGATTGGTCTTTAGCCATGTTCACTAGTCTGATTGGTCTTTAGCCATGTTCACTAGTCTGATTGGTCTTTATGTTCACTAGTCTGATTGGTCTTTAGCCATGTTCACTAGTCTGATTGGTCTTCATGTTCACTAGTCTGATTGGTCTTTAGCCATGTTCACTAGTCTGATTGGTCTTCATGTTCACTAGTCTGATTGGTCTTCATGTTCACTAGTCTGATTGGTCTTTATGTTCACTAGTCTGATTGGTCTTCATGTTCACTAGTCTGATTGGTCTTCATGTTCACTAGTCTGATTGGTCTTTAGCCATGTTCACTAGTCTGATTGGTCTTTATGTTCACTAGTCTGATTGGTCTTCATGTTCACTAGTCTGATTGGTCTTCATGTTCACTAGTCTGATTGGTCTTCATGTTCACTAGTCTGATTGGTCTTCATGTTCACTAGTCTGATTGGTCTTCATGTTCACTAGTCTGATTGGTCTTTATGTTCACTAGTCTGATTGGTCTTCATGTTCACTAGTCTGATTGGTCTTCAGTCATGTCTTTATGTTATTTGTGAAAGTGTGCTATGTGGTGCAGTTGTGTGTGTCTGATGGCAGTGTATTCCAGACATGGGAAGCTGTCACAGAGAAAGCAGATTGACTAAAGGTGCTTTTCCTTAAGGGAACTATACTGTCACCTCTCATAGCGGACCTTGTGGATCTGCTGCCGTGGGTTTGGGTTTTCTGTTTAACTAAAGTGCTAAGTGTAGGGGGAGGAGCCAGGCCATTTAGGATCTGGAATACAAGACATGCGTCGGTGTATTGCACAAGATTTTCCCAACTCAGGAGCTCATGCTTTCTGAGTATGTAATAGTGATGATGGCTATTGGGCTGTTTGTAGACAGACTGAATGGGTTTTAATGTTGTCCAGCAAGCTTGGGTCCAACTAGACAAGCAGTATGTTAAGTGGGGGAGTATCATAGCGTCGAAGTATAGTTTTTCTACCTATGTAGTCAAACAATCTTATGAATTGGAAATTAGCTAGTTTGAATTAGGTTATTTGAGTTACCTTTTTTCACCTGCTTTTTAAAAGAGAGATTGGAATCAAGTATGATGCCAAGGTAGTTAAAATCGGATACCACCTGGATGGAGGCTCAGTTCAAGAACAAGCAAACATATAACCCCTGGCTTGTCATGCGAAATTCAAAGCTGGGCTGTACAATACGCAAAAAAAAGTCGGGAGCTTGGGCCCGGGAAAAGACTGGAGGGATGAAACTAGAAAAAAAGAGTGGGTGGAATGTACAGTAACTTCTTCTGCCTCCCAATGTAAAAACAAAAAGCAACAAACCAAGACCCATTTAGCAGCAGCAAGCTAAAGAGGATACCTTAACACAGGTTGAAGTTATCGCTCAAAACAAAATATATGGACAATACAGCCAGAGTCTTCCGAACAGCTTATATAGAGGCCAAACAGCTTCAGGCACGGGTTTTGAGCAAGAAATTGACTGTCAGGATTTAAATGGACTTGACATGGTGGAGAATTCTCCATTCCAATGTTGCTTGCTCCAACATACAGCAACATATTTCAGTCCGAAATGAAGCAAAAACTATTTGAAAGAATAGTACAGTAATCTCCCAGAATCAGGATAATGTTTGATGAGGCTACTACTGTGAATAAAAAGAGGGCCTTGATTGTGTACACCAGGCTGGCAGACATGGACTTACCAACAAACATGTTTTTTTGTTGATCTTGTGTATCTGGAGGATTTATCTGATGGGGGGGGGGGGACTGTATGTAAATCTGTTATCTGCAAATAGAGGGTGTGAAGTTCATTGAGGACTTGCTCTCCAAAACCCTCATTGTAATTACGTGTGGTGGTGCGTGCTGGGTGGTGCGTGCTGGGTCATGCTGGGACAGCGGAGGAGTAGCAACAAGGCTCGAGGCCCTCTTCCCTAATGTTACTGTTCGGCACACAGGCTAGCGCTCGCAGTAGGCCATGTGGTAAAAACGATGGGAGTTATCAATCATTTAAAAAAAATACTTAAAGTAGGTACATATATATATTTTTTTCCTTTACAAACTTCTGTACTGTGAAGTTAATCATGAATATGTGCTTCATATTATCACATAAGCAGGAGGCCTATATATTCTAATGTGTTCTGCTATAGCCTATAATGGAATGATTTAATTTGAAGTATATTCCGATATCAAATTACTATGATTGTTCTACTGCTATAATGATATCTGGAAAAGTATATGAAATGTGAGTCTTGTAAGCCCCACAGCTGAGGATGTGTGTATTCAAATGCATATGACCGGTGATCTGCAGTGACACACAATAAATGTTGCTGTATATTGATGTCTCGAAAATTACCTACTTGTAGAGCGCTGTCCATTTCAGCACCATAGGTAGAATGCTACTTGTAGAGCGCTGTCCATTTCAGCACCATAGGTAGAATGCTACTTGTAGAGCGCTGTCCATTTCAGCACCATAGGTAGAATGCTACTTGTAGAGCGCTGTCCATTTCAGCACCATAGGTAGAATGCTACTTGTAGAGCGCTGTCCATTTCAGCACCATAGGTAGAATGCTACTTGTAGAGCGCTGTCCATTTCAGCACCATAGGTAGAATGCTACTTGTAGAGCGCTGTCCATTTCAGCACCATAGGTAAAATTCTACTTGTAGAGCGCTGTCCATTTCAGCACAATAGGTAAAATTCTACTTGTAGAGCGCTGTCCATTTCAGCACCATAGGTAGAATGCTACTTGTAGAGCGCTGTCCATTTCAGCACCATAGGTAGAATGCTACTTGTAGAGCGCTGTCCATTTCAGCCTCATAGATGACCCCCCCCCCCCAACCCACCCTCTCACGCTTACTATACATTCCGTTACCTCAGAGCCCCCCAGAGTCTCACTATGTGTTCCGGGACCTCCCAAGTCCCGGTCGGGGCTACCCCCCCCCCCCCCCCCCGATTCACAAAAGTATTTTGTTTTCATGTTTTTTACTCCTTGTGTTTTGAGAATGTCAGATAGAGGTCCAAGCAGTGCAGTGGATCACACCGGGTAGTGATTTTAATTTCTATAAATATTCACATCATATTTAATGTTTGTGTGAATGACCATGGAGGACTGGGACCAGAAATCATCCCATTAATTTCCTCATAGAGGCATCATAGTGTATCCGTATAGGGAAATAGAAGCTCGCGAGATCAGGATGGTTGGTACGAGGCTACAACTGTATTGGGCTCTATGGCCCAGTCCACCGCATGCAGTGGGCTAACTCCCCTTCTTGTTTTCATTTAATTCGGTACTTTGTGTTGTCAGTATTTCTGGACTTGGCCACTAGGCTACTAAAGTTTGTAAAGCACTGTAGTACTGCAGGGAAGTGATAGAGCCATTCAGTTAAAGTAACTGAGCCATTTGTATCAATGTGTTTTACTCTGAACCTGTTTCCGTATGTGCAAACCTAAACATTGTAGCTTGTCCTATATAAGCACTGCTTGTTTTTTTTGTTTTATACCTGCCTCACAGTGTTTTCCTATATATTGGGCCTAGAACCTGTGGTAGAATCATGTTACAGTATTCTCCTCCTCCTCGTCCTCCTCCTCCTCGGTCTCCACCTCCTCCTCGGTCTCCTCGTCCTCCTCCTCCTCCTCCTCCTCCTCGGCCTCCAAACATCATATATCATTCCCTGGGTATGATCCTAGATATCATATATCCTTCACTGGGTATGATCCTAGACACCCTAAATGTGGAGTATGAAATCATTTTTACATAACTCATTTTTGCTATCGTTCTAAGGTAACTGGCCCCTCTAACAGTACAACTGGCCCCAGCTTGGCCCTCCCAGTTGAAATGGTCTAGAACCGCCACTGATGACATGGTTTGATTAGAAGTTCAGACTACAGCAGCAGATAGCCCACTCTGTTAAATTAACCCATTAAGGTTCCCAGAGTCCAGTGTTAGTAAAGTAAAGCTCAGTATTAGGATAGACAAAGAGACAGGTCTCAGGATATACAGTTGAAGTCTGAAGTTTACATACACTTAGGTTGAAGTCATTAAAACTCGTGTTTCAACCACTCCACAAATTGCTTGTTATTAACAAACTATAGTTTTGGCAAGTCGGTTAGGACATCTACTTTGTGCATGACACAAGTCATTTTCCCAACAATTGTTTACAGACAGATTATTTCACTTATAATTCACTGTATCACAATTCCAGTGGGTCAGAAGTTTACATACACTAAGTTGACTGTGCCTTTAAACAGCTTGGAAAATTCCAGAAAATTATGTCATGGCTTTAGAAGCTTCTGTTAGGTTAATTGACATAATTTGAGTCAATTGGAGGTGTACCTGTGGATGTATTTCAAGGCCTACCTTCAAACTGAGTGCCTCTTTACTTGACATCATGTGAAAATCAAAAGAAATCAGCCAAGACCTAAGAAAAAAAATTGTAGACCTCCACAAGTCTGGTTCATCCTTGTGAGCAATTTCCAAACACCTGAAGGTACCACGTTCATCTGTACAAACAATAGTACGCAAGTATAAACACCATGGGACCACGCAGCCGTCATACCGCTCAGGAATGAGACGCGTTCTGTCTCCTAGAGATGAACGTACTTTGGTGTGAAAAGTGCAAATCAATCCCAGAACAACAGCAAAGGACCTTGTGAAAATGCTGGAGGGAACATGTACAAAAGTATCTATATCCACAGTAAAACGAGTCCTATATTGACATAACCTGAAAGACTGCTCAGCAAGGAAGAAGCCACTGCTCCAAAACCGCAATAAAAAAGCCAGACTACGGTTTGCAACTACCCATGGGGACAAAGATCGTACTTTTTGGAGAAATGTCCTCTGGTCTGATGAAATAAAAATATAACTGTTTGGCCATAATGACCATTGTTATGTTTGGAGGAAAAAGGGGGAGGCTTGCAAGCCGAAGAACACCATCCCAACCGTGAAGCACGGGGGTGGCAGCATCATGTTGTGGGGGTGCTTTGCTGCAGGAGGGACTGGTGCACTTCACAAAATAGATGGTGTCATGAGATGGGAAAATTATGTGGATATATTGAAGCAACATCTCAAGACATCATTCAGGAAGTTAAAGCTTGGTCGCAAATGGGTCTTCCAAATGGACAATGACCCCAAGCATACTTCCAAAGTTGTGGCAAAATGGCTTAAGGACAACAAAGTCAAGGTATTGGAGTGGCCATCACAAAGCCCTGACCTCAATCCTATAGAACATTTGTGGGCAGAATTGAAAAGCGTGTGCGAGCAAGGAGGCCTACAAACCTGACTCAGTTACACCAGCTCTGTCAGGAGGAATGGGCCAAAATTCCCCCAACTTGTTGTGGGAAGCTTGTTGGAAGGCTACCCAAAACGCTTGACCCAAGTTAAACAATTTAAAGGCAATGCTACCAAATACTAATTGAGTGTATGTAAACTTCTAACCCACTGGGAATGTGATGAAAGAAATAAAAGCTGAAATAAATCATTCTCTCTACTATTATTCTGACATTTCACATTCTTAAAATAAAGTGGTGATACTAACTGACCTAAGAAAGGGAATTTTTATTTTGATTAAATGTCAGGAATTGTGAAAAACTGAGTTTAAATGTATTTGACTAAGGTGTATGTAAACTTCCGACTTCAACTGTAGTTGAATGTTGGCCAATTTCTACACTGGTCTGACTTTCATTTCAAATCTATTATAGAACCCAACTTTATCTTGCAGCTTTTGCAATTTTGATCACTCATCCAGCACTGTCAAACTGTCATGGAACGGAGAAATTACCTTTTTTATTACTTTTTGGACAAATCCCCAAGTCAACTTGCTGGACCAATCAATGCCTATCACTGAAGCTGGAGTGAGGAACGCTGGGATAGATAGAGTGGTGAACATCTTGGCCAAGTGGCCTGAGGGTTGATCCCAATCTGCCCTGTCTGGTGTGCATCCCCTCTGCCCACCAGGAATACAGGCTTCCCATTAGCTCAGAAGCATCCTATTGGCTCAGAAGCATTCTATTGGCTCAGAAGCATCCTATTGGCTCAGAAGCATTCTATTGGCTCAGAAGCATCCTATTGGCTCAGAAGCTGACATAAATAGGCTACAATGACCACCTATGTTCCGGAGCTCGAAGTGGTTCTCAGAATTCGATTCCAAGTTACTTACAATAGAGTCAACAATGTGTCAAACCATTCATCTCCCCTATGGCCACAGAAGGAGAGTTGTATGGCATTGAAGCTCGTCTGGAGGGTTGTTAACACACTGTCCAAAGAAGGGCCAGAAGTATACAGAATGGTGTCGTCTGCGTAGAGGTGGATCAGAGACTCACCAGCAGCAAGAGCAACATCATTGATGTAAACAGAGAAAAGAGTTGGCCCAAGAATTGAACCCTGTGGCACCCCCATAGAGACTACCAGAGGCCCAGACAACAGGCCATCCTGTTGTGTTGTGTTGAGAGTATTTTGTGAAGTATAACTATATACTAAGTGTAGAAACTACACCTGTTTGTTCTTATTGAGTTTTGGAGATAAACCTTTTATTTCATAGTGATCCATTGGAGGCAATGGGTCTCCTTTTTAGATATTTACTTATCGTTCTCTGGTAGCCAGGTGGGTAAAGTGTTACTGGTGGTCTATAGAGGGAATTTAGAAAATGTATAATAAAACCCAATGGCACGTTTCTCTGCCCTGAAGAGAGAAAGACTGACAAAGTGATTAGAAATATATCCAATCTTTGTAGTAAATATTGACAAGCAGGATATTGAATGATGGTGAAATTCCAAGATGTTAAAAGCTGGGATAGAATGGGTGATTGCAATCCTTATTAAGTTTCTGTAGCTTTACTGGCTTCAGAGCTGTTTGGGAAAACATGGTCCGTTGATAAACACTATAATATTATCATACAGTCAGAAGCCCGATCTAAGGTAGAATCAGAATACCAGTGTACCCGACAAAATATACTACCGAAGCAAATGTGTGAGTGTGTTTGTGAAATGAATGACCAATGTACACCAGACACTTGTCGGGTTCAACTAGGGGTCATGAAAAGGGTTGTACCAAAATGTTTGATGTATTAGAATAATTTATTATGCTTATGTTTTATTAATAGAAGGGGAGGGGTTATAAGACCCCTCCCTCCTTACATTTATAGGGTCCTAGACTACAGATTAACGATATATATATATTCATTATATAGTTTTAGAATTGTTCCACAGTTGTGTTCTGTCTCTCTCTCTGTCTCTCTCTCTCTCTCTCTCTGTCTCTCTCTCTCTCTGTGTCTCTCTCTCTCTGTCTCTCTCTCTCTCTGTGTCTCTGTTTCTCTCTGTCTCTCTGTCTCTCTCTCTGTCTCTCTCTGTCTCTCTGAGACAGAACTCTGCAGGGGAGTGTGGGAGATAAGAGACTACTCAGACATTCCACAATAAATAAACTTCGGGGAGGGGACATGTATTGCCTAGCTTTTAGATAAACACTGAAACTCTCTGTTTGTACAGCTGTGGATGCAGGGTTTTGGTCTCAGGAGTAAAAAGGTAATGACGTAGTCAGTGACATCACTAAGGCAGGAATTCGGTTTAATAAAACAACTTGAGACCTTTTGTTTGATGCAGAACTTACTCAGCAACATGCGTGCTATGTTCCTGATTGTCAACTTCTGTCTGTAATTGCATTAATAAAGGTTTTTGAATGATTTAATTAAAGATATTGTCATAATGCTAATTTCACCAATGAACCAATGATTGACAAGGATGAAGAAGAAACGAACCCTAACACACTCCTCCACACACCCCAAAGTGAGATAGACCATGATGCATCACTCACTCTATCCCGAACACTATCCTTGCATTTTATCCTCCGCGTCCCCGTGGCAACGCCTGTAGCAACGACAGTCATCATCAGTTTATACATTTTCTCAGATAGCAGTCAACAACAGAATACAAACCTACTTTGTCTGCTTCCTATTCCTTATACAGTGCACTAACTTTTGACAAGGGCCCATAGGGCATAGGGAAACCCATAGGGCTCTGGTCAAAAGTAGTGCGTTATGTAAGCAATAGGGTGTGATTTGGGACACAGACAGACCTGTCAATCAGTGTATTTTTCTCAGCGAAAGAAAGGAGAGTTGGGTGTTAGAAAGAAAAATAATAATTTTAGGGGGGGGTGCTTACATTTGTCCTGTTATGAAAATGTTTTTTTTTTTTGTATATCCCAACTCCCCCTGAGACACCCGCCAGGGAGTGGGGTCAAGACCAGGGTCACCATACAGAGCCCCTGGAGAAATTAGGGTTAAGTGTCTTGCTCAAGGGAACAGCGGCAGATTTATTCGCTTTTCACGCTCTAGGTATTCGAACCAGCAACCTTTCCGTTACTGGCCCAACTCTCTAACCTCGAGGTTAACCTTGAAGCTACCTGCTGGCCATCTCTGAAATGAGAAGGATCAGATTGTATCTGGCTCGACTGTACTGTACGTTATTGACTGCTTCAGGTGAGGTTGTGTTGCGAGTTGACGCAGTGGTAGACAAGGGAATGAACTCGCAATCAATGTGTAACGTTCTCTCAACGTTCCAGTAACATTCCAACCACAACGTTACAGTAACATAGGGAGAAGGTGGTTTACAAGGAGAGAAGACAACAGGAGTCAGAAATGAGGAAGAGGCAGTCAAGCAAGGTCAGGAGTTCAATCATGTATTGGTTTTATTCTCTTTGTGCATTTTTTTTTTTTAAATCAGTGTTTCTAAAGACAAGGAACAAAGAAAGTATTCCAAAGATATGCAAATGTAGAGACACTGTATTAATACAAGGATGGAAATTGCAAAATAGGTTTTTATTTCCAGCATGTTTGTTTGTTTAGAAGCATCTCTTAACTCCCATGTGAAAACACACTAAGAGACTTCAGCTGGGCTACTTTAACCCAATACTGTTTGTTCCTATTACATTTAACACTTCAGTTGGGCTACTTTAACCCAACACTGTTTGTTCCTATTACATTTAACACTTCAGTTGGGCTACTTTAACCCAATACTGTTTGTTCCCATTCCATTTAACACTTCAGCTGGGCTACTTTAACCCAACACTGTTTGTTCCCATTCCATTTAACACTTCAGCTGGGCTACTTTAACCCAATACTGTTTGTTCCCATTCCATTTAACACTTCAGCTGGGCTACTTTAACCCAATACTGTTTGTTCCCATTCCATCGTAGCTAGTCTGCAAGCTATTCTATCCCACCCATTGTTTCACTTTGAAAATACTTTTACAGTTATTGCAGAATATCACCTGCTGTCACATTCTGAAAATAGAAAACAATTTGATGAAAAGAATAATTGTTAAGTGTAATTCTATCTTCCCTTACGAAAAAAGATTGCAGTCAGAGTGCAGTATAACTGCAGTATGCTGCAAATACTGCGTCTGTCACGTCCTGACCAGTAAAGGGGTTATTTGTTATTGTAGTTTGGTCAGGACGTGGCAGGGGGGTGTTTGTTTTATGTGTTTCGGGGTTTTTTAGTTAATGTTCTAGGTAAGTATATTTTTATGTTCGTTCTAGTTTTTCTATTTCTATGTTTAGTTTATTGGGTTGACCTTCAATTGGAGGCAGCTGTTCCTCATTGCCTCTAATTGAAGGTCCTATTTAGTAGGGGTGTTTTTCCTATGGGTTTTTGTGGGTAGGTGTGCCGTGTGTAGCTGTGTGCCTCACAGGACTGTTTCTCGTCGTTGTTTTTGATTAAGTGTTTATTTTGGTTCTCTTCACAATAAAGAAGATGAGTATTCACATTCCCGCTGCGCCTTGGTCCCATCTTTACGACGAACGTGACCGAACTACCCACCACCAACGGACCAAGCAGCGGAGGAAGGAGCAGCAGAGGAGCTCTTTGGATTCAAGGACATGGGAGGAGATATTGGACGGAAAGGGATCCTACACATGGGAGGAGTTCCAGGCTGGAAGGGATCGCATCCCATGGGAACAGGTGGAGGCAGCAGGATATTGGAGAAAACGCTATGCTGGGACACGGCTGGCAAGGAAACCCGAGAGGCACCCCCAATACATTTTTTTTTGGGGGGGGGGGGCACACGGGAAGATTGGCTAGGGCAGGCAGTAGACCTGAGCCAACTTTGTTTATTTTGGTTTTCTTCAAAATAAAGAAGATGGGTATTCACATTCCCACTGCGCCTTGGTCCCATCTTTACGACGAACGTGACAGCCAGCGTCCAAAAGAACACTTTGTTTTACTGCAGTAACTGCACTTAGAGTGCAGCAATTACTGCTTCCAAAATACGACAGTCGACTGCAAATACTGCAGTTTCAAATACTGCCATCTTTTTTGTTGTTGTAAGAGTTCTTTTGAAAATGTTGTATGACACTTACAGACACTGTTCCCACCACTGTTCCACTGTTCCCACCACTGTTCCCACCACTGTTCCCACCACTGTTCCACTGTTTTCACCACTGTTCCACTGTTCCCACCACTGTTCCACTGTTCCCACCACTGTTCCACTGTTCCCACCACTGTTCCACTGTTCCACTGTTCCCACCAGTGTTCCCACCACTGTTCCACTGTTCCCACCACTGTTCCACTGTTTTCACCACTGTTCCACTGTTCCCACCACTGTTCCACTGTTCCCACCACTGTTCCACTGTTCCCACCACTGTTCCACTGTTCCACTGTTCCCACCAGTGTTCCCACCACTGTTCCACTGTTCCCACCACTGTTCCACTGTTCCACTGTTCTCACCACTGTTCCACTGTTCCCACCACTGTTCCACTGTTCCCACCAGTGTTCCCACCACTGTTCCACTGTTCCCACCACTGTTCCACTGTTCTCACCACTGTTCCACTGTTCTCACCACTGTTCCACTGTTCTCACCACTGTTCCACTGTTCTCACCACTGTTCCACTGTTCTCACCACTGTTCCACTGTTCCCACCACTGTTCCACTGTTCTCACCACTGTTCCACTGTTCTCACCACTGTTCCACTGTTCTCACCACTGTTCCACTGTTCTCACCACTGTTCCACTGTTCCCACCACTGTTCCACTGTTCCCACCAGTGTTCCCACCACTGTTCCACTGTTCCCACCACTGTTCCCACCACTGTTCCCACCACTGTTCCTACCACTGATGTCACATTGTACCAACACTTATCAGACATTAATTCAACGCTGTTTTTATTTATTCGTGCTGAAGTTAACAGACCGTGACACCTAACAACACTGTCACACATTTCCTTTTCCAAAGTCTTTGGCAGAAGACAACAAAAAATAAATAAACAGACTGGTACCCAGACTAGAGGACTGGTACCCAGACTAGAGGACTGGTACCCAGACTAGAGGACTGGTACCCAAACTAGAGGACTGGTACCCAGACTAGAGGACTGGTACCCAGACAGAGGACTGGTACCCAGACTAGAGGACTGGTACCCAGACTAGAGGACTGGTACCCAGACTAGAGGACTGGTACCCAGACTAGAGGACTGGTACCCAGACAGAGGACTGGTACCCAGACTAGAGGAATGTTATCTAAACAGACTGGTACCCAGACTAGAGGACTGGTACCCAGACTAGAGGACTGGTACCCAGACTAGAGGACTGGTACCCAGACTAGAGGAATGTTATCTAAACAGACTGGTACCCAGACTAGAGGACTGGTACCCAGACTAGAGGACTGGTACCCAGACTAGAGGACTGGTACCCAGACAGAGGACTGGTACCCAGACTAGAGGAATGTTATCTAAACAGACTGGTACCCAGACTAGAGGACTGGTACCCAGACTAGAGGACTGGTACCCAGACTAGAGGACTGGTACCCAGACTAGAGGACTGGTACCCAGACTAGAGGAATGTTACCCAGACTAGAGGACTGGTACACAGACTAGAGGAATGTTATCTAAACAGACTGGTACCCAGACTAGAGGACTGGTACCCAGACTAGAGGACTGGTACCCAGACTAGAGGACTGGTACCCAGACTAGAGGACTGGTACCCAGACTAGAGGACTGGTACCCAGACTAGAGGACTGGTACCCAGACTAGAGGAATGTTATCTAAACAGACTGGTACCCAGACTAGAGGACCTGGTACCCAGACTAGAGGACTGGTACCCAGACTAGAGGACTGGTACCCAGACAGAGGACTGGTACCCAGACTAGAGGAATGTTATCTAAACAGACTGGTACCCAGACTAGAGGACTGGTAGCCAGACTAGAGGACTGGTACCCAGACTAGAGGACTGGTACCCAGACTAGAGGACTGGTACCCAGACTAGAGGACTGGTACCCAGACTAGAGGACTGGTACATAGACTAGAGGACTGGTACCCAGACTAGAGGAATGTTATCTAAACAGACTGGTACCCAGACTAGAGGACTGGTACCCAGACTAGAGGACTGGTACCCAGACTAGAGGAATGTTACCCAGACTAGAGAACTGGTACCCAGACTAGAGGAATGTTACCCAGACTAGAGAACTGGTACCCAGACTAGAGGAATGTTATCTAAACAGACTGGTACCCAGACTAGAGGACTGGTACCCAGACTAGAGGACTGGTACCCAGACTAGAGGACTGGTACCCAGACTAGAGGACTGGTACCCAGACTAGAGGACTGGTACCCAGACAGAGGACTGGTACCCAGACTAGAAGAATGTTATCTAAACAGACTGGTACCCAGACTAGAGGACTGGTACCCAGACTAGAGGACTGGTACCCAGACAGAGGACTGGTACCCAGACTAGAGGACTGGTACCCAGACTAGAGGAATGTTATCTAAACAGACTGGTACCCAGACTAGAGGACTGGTACCCAGACTAGAGGACTGGTACCCAGACAGAGGACTGGTACCCAGACTAGAGGACTGGTACCCAGACTAGAGGACTGGTACCCAGACTAGAGGACTGGTACCCAGACTAGAGGACTGGTACCCAGACTAGAGGACTGGTACCCAGACTAGAGGAATGTTATCTAAACAGACTGGTACCCAGACTAGAGGACTGGTACACAGACTAGAGGACTGGTACCCAGACTAGAGGACTGGTACCCAGACTAGCTGTGATTGTAATCGACGTCAACTTTATAAAGAAAAGTTACTATTATTAGTAAACATTGGTAATTGAACAAATAAATGGCGCAATAAAAGAGGTTTAAAATACAGATAGAAACGTTGTATAAAAAGCCTAGTAATGAAATATATGTCTTGTTCAGCGGGTATGTTGAAGGGAAAGGATCAGTGAAACCCTTGTCTAGAACTGTGGCTAGAATTTGTGTGTGGCAAACAGTGATGTAAGATCAAACCAAAACCTTTGAAAAGTTTGAATGATTGACAATAAAAAACGATTTACAGATAATCCTCATTGCACTAGTCTTCTTGGTTCAAAATAAATGAATAAACAAACTCAACGAGCCAATGAGAGACCATGGCGCAACAAAACAACAACGTTGAACAAAAATCTAAACAAATCCTAATACTGTAGGAAAAACAGATGCATTTCTTTATTAACATAAATGAATAATAATTATAATACAGCTTTTCATTCTGAGACATCCTCACTCACTCACTCAGTCACTCAGTCACTCACTCAGTCACTCACTCACTCACTCAGTCAGTCAGTCAGTCAGTCAGTCAGTCACTCAGTCAGTCACTCACTCAGTCAGTCACTCACTCACTCAGTCAGTCAGTCAGTCACTCACTCACTCAGTCAGTCAGTCACTCACTCAGTCACTCAGTCAGTAACTCACTCAGTCACTCTCAGTCAGTCACTCAGTCAGTCACTCTCGTTCACTCCAGGTATCTAAAAAGCAGGCGCTTGTCTCTTCACCTCCAGTAGCCCTTCAGTATTCTCATCACAGTTTTATCTGTACAATTCTAGAATAGAACACTGGAACACGGTAGAATAATGTTCTAAAAGAACTGTACAATTCTGGAATAGAACACTGGAACACTGTAGAATAATGCTCTAAAAGAACTGTACAATTCTAGAATAGAACACTGGAACACTGTAGAATAATGTTCTGAAAGAACTGTACAATTCTGGAAAAGAACACTGGAACACTGTAGAATAATGTTCTGAAAGAACTGTACAATTCTAGAATAGAACACTGGAACACGGTAGAATAATGTTCTAAAAGAACTGTACAATTCTGGAATAGAACACTGGAACACGGTAGAATAATGTTCTAAAAGAACTGTACAATTCTAGAATAGAACACTGGAACACTGTAGAATAATGTTCTGAAAGAACTGTACAATTCTAGAATAGAACACTGGAACACTGTAGAATAATGTTCTGAAAGAACTGTACAATTCTAGAATAGAAGGGGGAGAGGTCTGTCCGTGGAAGCCTAGGTCCTTATTGGAAAACGAGGGAGGGAGGGAGAGGGAATATTATGCATTGACAGGAAGACCAAACCAGAGACAAGAACCACAGGTCAGACTGAGTTTTAGGAACAGCTAGAGACACTGTGTTTCACTATGAGTTTAAAGCATGGATGGTCAACAGCGGATGGTGTGGAAAGCAAATAGCTATGCGGTTAAAAGATCTGGACACCAGGTTAGCAAGAAGAGAATAATGTTGTTGAAAAGATACAACAGTCAAAATGATGTTCTCCTACACTGCAGTCGGTAAGCCCTACTTTCTATCCCCTGCTCTCCTTTCCCGTCCACACAAATGCCCTCTATACACACACTCCAGGTAGAAATTACCCTCTAGGATCAGCTAGGATCAGCTTTACCCTCTACAGATCCTAACCCTAACCAGTGACAGATCTAGGATCAGATCCTAACCATTGACAGATCTAGGATCAGATCCTAACCCTAACCAGTGACAGTAACAATGCAAAACTGACTTCAGATCAGTGTCTAACATCATTGAAATGTTTTCAATATTTTTTTTTACCTTTATTTAACGAGGCAAGTCATTTAAGAACAAATTGTTATTTACAATAACGGCCAACCCCCCCCCCCCCGGCCAAACCCGTACAACGCTGGGCCAATTGTGCGCCACCTTATGGGACTCCCAATCACGGCCGGATGTGATACTGCCTGGAATCGAACCAGGGTCTCTGTAGTGACGCCTCTTGCACTGAGATGCAGTGCCTTAGACCGCTGCATCTTACTCTGCCCTGTTAGTAGTGTCTCTGGTGAGGTCCCAAATGGCACCCTATTCTTCATGAAGTGCACTACATAGGGAACGGGATGCCGTTTGGAATGGGAAGCTGTTTGGGACACGACCTGTTTGTCTCAGTGGCGCTCCCTAGCAGTAGTCTATAGTGAGGCAGATAAACTCCTGAATACACTTCCTGTACTGCTGTTCAGTGGGGGATTGAGCAAGCTGACCCAATGGACCCTCCGTCTCGCGCATCTCCTCGTTCATCCGCGCTAACCGCAACCTGGGAGAGAGATGGGGAGAAACGAGGAGGAGGGAGGGGCAGAGGAGAGGACGGCAGAGCGAAGGAGTGAGGAGAGGGGGGGGGGGGGAAGAGGGAAAACACAGAACAACATTAGCCTTTTGGTTTAATAGAGGTAATGGTAACGGAAGGTGAATGTTTGTCTCTAGGTTTGTGTGTGTTCAGAGAATGGTACAGCGTTGTGGAGCCACTTGCAGTGAAACGATGTCTGCGTTAAAGTGTATCTTAACTGAAGTCCATGTATCACCGAGCCACGCTAGCTTCGTCCACAGTGGAGCCACTCACAGTGCATCTTAACTGAAGTCCATGTATCAGCAAGCCACGCTAGCTTCGTCCAGAGTGTCTCAACATGTGGTTGCTATCAAGCCAACAGCATGCTAGGTAGAGCTAGTTATCAACAGCCATCCAGTAGAGGCTGGAATCAAGTATTTGCATTAAAGTTAATCTTTCCCCAGCTCCAACTCATGTCGTCCAACGGTCCCCCCAACCCACTTCGTCTCTCATAGCTTTTCTTCCATTGAGAACGAATGGCGTCTGTTGTTTCATCGTCCCCACATCATCTAAGATGCACCGTTAACCGCCTGGACAACCATGCTCAGAGGTGTGTGTTTGTTTGACTCACAGTGTAACGATGTCTGCGTTAGCGGCCTGGACAGCTATGCTCAGAGGGTCATGACCTTCCTCATCTACCTCCGTCTGACAAGCCCCTCTCTTCAGCATGTGTATATCAGCATGTGTATATTGTATATATCAGCATGTGTATATTGTATATATCAGCATCAGTATGGGGCGGCAGGGTGGCCTAGTGGTTAGAGTGTTGGGCTAGAACATTTTACATTACATTTTAGTCATTTAGCAGACGCTCTTATCCAGAGCGACATACAGTAGTGAATGCATACATTTCATACATTTTTTTGTACTGGCCCCCCATGGGAATCGAACCCACAACCCTGGCGTTGCACACACCATGCTGGCGTTGCAAACCCCATGCTCTACCAACTGAGCCACAGGGAAGACCACAGTAACCAAAAGGTTGCAAGTTCGAATCCCCAAAGTACAAATCTGTCATTCTGCTCCTAGGCTGTCATTGAAAATGTATATATCAGCATGTGTATATTGTATATATTAGCATGTATATATCAGCATGTGTATATCAGCATGTGTATATTGTATATATCAGCATGTGTACATTGTATATATCAGCATTTGTATATTGTATATATCAGCATGTATATATCAGCATGTGTATATTGTATATATCAGCATGTATATATCAGCATGTGTATATTGTATATATCAGCATGTATATATCAGCATGTGTATATTGTATATATCAGCATGTATATATGGTATATATCAGCATGTGTATATTGTATATATCAGCATGTATATATTGTATATATCAGCATGTGTATATTGTATATATCAGCATGTATATATCAGCATGTGTATATTGTATATATCAGCATGTATATATCAGCATGTGTATATTGTATATATCAGCATGTATATATCAGAATGTGTATATTGCATATATCAGCATGTGTACATTGTATATATCAGCATTTGTATATTTACATTTTAGTGATTTAGCAGACGCTCTTTTCCAGAGCGACTTACATTGGTGAATGCATTCATTTAATTTCATGCATTTTTTTTTGTACTGGCTCCCCGTGGGAATCGAACTCACAAACCTGGCGTTGCACACACCATGCTCTACCAACTGAACCACAGGTATATATC